>NW_024374701.1:415378-730161 GCF_014805655.1 Passer montanus
CGCGGCTCGCCCTGCCCCGCGCCGCTGCGCCTGCGCGGGGGCTGCGGCGCGCACGCGCCGGGCCACGCCCAGCCTCGTGCTCCGCCCCCTGTCCGGAATATTCTGGGGCGGGGCCGTGGGGAGGGTCCGCCCGCGCGCGCGGAGAGGCGCGGCCGCCATGTTGTGTGGGGCGGTGCCGCCGTGTTGTGTGGGGCCGTACCGCCGTGTTGTGTACGGCTGTATCGCTGAGCTGTGTGAGGCGCTGACGCCGTGCTGTGCGCGGCCGTACCGCCGTGTTATGTGAGGCGCTGACGCCGTGTGGTGTGCGGCTATATCGCCGAGCTGTGTGCGGCCGTACCGCCATGTTGTGTGGGGCGGTGCTGCCATGTTGTGTGCGGCTGTATCGCCGTGTTGTGTGCGGCTGTATCGCCGTGTTGTGTGCGGCCCGTACCGCCATGTTGTGTGGGGCGGGGCCGCCATGTTGTGTGGGGCCGTATCGCCGTGTTGCGTGCGGCTGTTATCCCCGTGTTGTGTGGGGCCGTACCGCCGTGTTGTGTGCGGCTGTATCGCCGTGTTGTGTGGGGCCGTATCGCCGTGTTGTGTGCGGCCGTACCGCCATGTTGTGTGGGGCCGTACCGCCGTGTTGTGTGAGGCTGTTATCCCCGTGTTGTGTGAGGCTGCATCGCCGTGTTGTGTGCGGCGATACCGCCCTGCGGGCTGCGGACGACCCGCCAACTCCCCGCCAGGCGCGTCCGCCATTTCGCCGCCAGGCGGAGCCGCTGAGGCCGAGGCGGTCTCGGCAATGTCCCCCTGAGGCGGAGCGGCTGAGGCGCTGCGCTGTGGCCGTGAGGCGGGGCCGCCCTTGCGGCTCGGCCGGAGCGATGTGGGCGGCGCTGGGCAGGCTCGGCGTGGCGCAGGCCGTGGGCCCGGCCCGGTTGATCGCTGTGCGCCCCGCGGGTGCGGCGGCCGAGCGGCCCTGAGGGGTGGGAGGGGAAGGAGGAGGGTGATGATGGTGATGAGGAGGAGGGAGGCAGCCTGGGGGTGGCCATTGTGCGGTGACCCAGGGCTGGGGCCTCCTCCCGGGCGCAGCGGGACCGGGCCAGGGCCAGCGGCATCTTCAGGGGTGTCGTGGTTGTCCCGCTGTCACAGATAGAATTAGGATCAGCCTCGCCCCAGCTAACACACTCTTACTGCCTAGCTTGAGGTTCCTAATAATTGTTTTTCTCTCATCTTTCCAGCCGCAGGAGCCTTCTCCATACCCCACGTTACCATGGCCACCCACTTCTCCAAGGATCAGGAGGAGAGAGTGCGTAGGAAACGGGTTACATGGGATATTATTGTGTGTGCAAAGAGGCTTTCCCCTCATTACAGCCCTGACAGCACGGCACTGGCTGCTTCCTGCAGTTTTTGAGAGCAGAGTGCCTGCCAGTGCTGAATTCCGTGTGCTTTTTGTGTGTAATAGTGAGGCAGATGCTGTGCAGCAGCACAGAGCTCACCTGCCTGCCTGAGCACCTCGAGCCTGGTGCTGCTGCAGGGGTTTCACTAATCCAGCTGTGCTCCCTGTCACATAATTACCCTTTTAAGCTTTGATTTTGTAAGATTACCTGCTGAGCTGCTAGATGATGCTCATAAATCATCTTGTTGAGAAGGTGTAGTGGGTTTGTAATTCTGTGTGCGGGGCGTGTAATTCTCTGTAGTGGGTTTGCAGTTCTCTGTGTTGGGTCTGTAATTCTCTATATTGGGTTTGTAATTCTCTAGATTGGGTTTGTTATTCTCTGAGTTGGGCTTGTAATGCTGTGAATTCGGTTTGCAGTTCTGTCCGTGGGGTTTGTAATTCCACACGTGGGGTCGGTAATTCCCTCCCTTGGGTGTGTAGCCCGTGCCAGCTCAAACACTTCCAGCAAACTCAAACCCTGCCCCTCTTGCTGCCCAGTCCCTGGCCACCGGTGTGCCCAGGTGTGCTCTCTGAGCCGTGTTGCTGCCCTGCCCTGCAGATCAGGTGTGTGAAGGGGGACCTGTTCTCGTGCCCGGGCACGGACGCCCTGGCTCACTGCATCAGCGAGGATTGCCGCATGGGCGCCGGCATCGCCGTGCTCTTCAAGAAGAAGTTTGGCGGTGTCCAGGAGCTCCTGGATCAAAGTGAGTGGTGCCTGGAGGAGCTCCTGGTTTCCAGCAGGGAGGGAGTTGGAGCTGTTGGGGTTGTGGAGTGTGGCTGTTGTAAAAACACCTTGATTTTTGTGCTTTAGAGAAGAAGACGGGCGAGGTGGCGGTGCTGCAGAGGGATGACCGCTACATTTACTACCTGGTAAGGGCTGGGGTGGCACTGGGACACCTCCCTGCAGCTAAACTGTGTCACACATCAGGCATTAATAGCTGTGGGGGTTTTGGTCATGTTCATGGAATCAGGAATCACAGAATGGTTGGGGTGGGAAGGGACCTTAAAGCTCATCCTGAGCAGGGACACCTTCCCCTATCCCAGGGTGCTCCCAGCCCTGTCCAGCCTGGCCTTGGACACATCCAGAGATGAGACAGCCACAGCTGCTCTGGGCAGCCTGTGCCAGGGCCTCCCCACCCTCACAGGGAACAATTCCTTCCCAATATCCCATCTAACCCAGCCCTCTGGCAATGTGAAGCCATTCCTCTTGTCCTGTCACTCCAGGCCCTTGTAAATAAATAGTCTGTTTGTTGGGTCTCTTCGGGCACTAGAAGGGAGTTTCTGGAATGTTCTCTCAATAAGAGATGTGTCCTTAACCATTGCTTGTGAGGAGCAGCCAAGTTGTTGTGTGCATCTGCATTTCCACTTTACCTGAACAGAACTGGCTGCTAGATTGGAGTGTTTTAAGCTTGGAAATGTTCTTTGCTCAGGTCTTTCCACAGAGGCAAGTTTGGGTGTGGAGTTTTGGGATATGAGGGAATGTGTGTTTTGTACCAGTGTTTATAACAGACAGAAGTTTGCAGGGGTCATGCCCTAGGCACAGCTGAGCTTGTCTATTTTTCTGTAGATTACAAAGCAGAAGGTTTCTCACAAGCCCACCTATGAGAGCATGCAGAAGAGCTTGGAAGCCATGAAAGCTCACTGCCTGAACAACGGCGTCACCGACATCTCCATGCCCAGGTGAGGGGCTCAGCAGCTGGATGCCAATGCTTGGGTGTTTAATTTCCAGAAGGATGTCTGAGGGATGGTCCCCTGCTGTGAAATAAGAATTCAAGCATCCACCTCTAACCAGCTCCTCTGTTTAATTGGGCAAATCTAATTTGCATTTCCCTGTGCATTTGTTTCCTTGTTCTCCCACGTTCTGTGGGTTCGTGGGGAGGTGTGGCAGGGCCACCTCAAACTGCTGCAGGGCTGGCTGGGCACAGCACAAGGCCCAGCAAGGCTCTTTTGGTGCTTTGTCTTCCAGGATTGGATGTGGACTCGACGGCCTGCAGTGGGAAAAGGTGTCAGCCATCCTTGAGGAAGTGTTTGAGAACACCGACATCAAGATCACAGTTTACACCCTGTGAGCAGAACAAAGATCCCCATTTCCCCCAGTTTGGGAGCAGAACCTATGAACTGACAAGATGGGACCTGTATGAGGAGCACGTTCTGCATTCGGGTGCCACTCACTCGTGTGACAGTGACAGCGACAAGCTCCCGAGAAGTTCATTTGGGCTGTTAATTAGCAGGAGGCAGCGGCGCTGTGAAAAGCCGGGGGGAGCTCCCAGTGTGTCCCTGCAGCCACCAGGTGTCACTGGGGCTCCACGCAGTGAACGGAGCCGCTGCCCCGTTGGGACTCGGGCTTCTCTTCGGGTTGGCGCTGCCCCGGGCAGCGCTGGCACCTCTGCTTTGTTCTGTTTGCCTGGCTCTGGGGTCACTCACCTCTTCTCACACGTGGAACGGTTTCATTTCTCCCTCCGGCCACAAATTGGGTTTGCTGGGATTGTGCTCACTCAGGATCATGGTGTGATGTGAAATAAACAGTGCCCTGCTGTTGGATTGGTACCTGTGGCTGTTCTGGGGACAGGCTGGGATTGCAGGGAATGCTGGAGGGGAGGAAATCCACCTGGTGGGTGTGTTTTATTCAGCAGCTCTGTAATTTATGGTCTGCAGAGCTCTGTTTGGTGAGGATCCAAACAGGCTGATGTGCTCTAAAACTCACAGGATGGGGTTTAAGGTGGGATTTTCACATTTCTTTGTTTGTTGCATTTATAGTCCAGGTGTTACACAAAGGTTGGTGTTTCTCACCCAAAACAAAAGCAAATCAGTACCACCCCTGGTTCCTGAGATCCATGGGAAACTCCTGATTTGGAAGAGTTTGTTCCAGAACTGAGGAACTGCCACAGACTTTTCCTTCCTGTTTGGTTTTTAAACTCTCCCACAATAACAAATCTTTTGGATTTCTGTCATTCTAAATGCCCAGAAAAGTGCCAGGTGTGTTGAAGAAATATAAAAATGGGACATGAGAGTTGGGAATTTTGCGGCATGACAGGGTTCTTGATTGGATTCCTTGGGAAGGGACTGGGTTACTCAGTTCTGTGGGGCTTTTTGCTGATGCAAATCCTGTTTGTCTTTATCCTTACTCTCCTTGTTCCCTGCCCATATTTTGTAGAACTCTTTGGTGGGGAATTGCTGTAGCTGGGAAAAACAACAAAGAGGAATTTGGAGCAGAGAGCTGATCCAGAACAGGCACTGAGGCTGCTCATGGATTCAGTCCTTCCCCTTATTTGTGTCTGGGTTTTTGTCCTGGTTCCTAACTCATGGTATCCCCGTGAGCTTTGTTTTACATGGAAAATGATCCTGCTCTCCAACAGTTGTGTGTACTCTGGAAATTTTTTTGGCATTTAGTTCTCCCTTCCCAGCTACAAAATATTCCCTGTGTGGCTGTCCCGGGATGTCCTTGAACTCAGACTTGTCAGGTTCAATTTAGGACTTCTTGCAAGTAGAGAAGAAGGAATAAACAGTGTTTTGGCTTTTGCAGTGGCTTCCCATTTTATTTCATTCTGCTTTTCCCAGGTTTATATCCCAAACAACATTGTTTGATATCAAGTTCTCGGGCTCCATCAGATTTGGAAGAGAGCTGTTGGCCCTGAATTAAATCACAGCTCTGACTATTGAGGAGAACAGAGGGAGAAAACTTCTTTTTCACCTTAAATCCCTTTCTTTTCCACTTTCTAATGTATTTACCTAACCAGCAGCTTTGCTCTAAGGTCTTTTCCCATGAAGGATTCCCAGAATGTGATCCCACAGCCTGCCTGGGGATCACTGCCATCCCTTTCACCACAGCATGGGTTTGGTTGGGGCAGGGAGGGGGAGGAACAAAAAACACCCAAAAAATCCCAAACACCAGAGGTCTGTGTTGTGTGTGTGTGTTTGGAGTCCCACAGGGCCTTGTCTCCCAGAGGCTGGTTCTCCATCCTGCTGGAATCAAAGCTTTGGGAAGCAGGACTGTCCCAGGTCTGTCACATCTCTTCATGGATCCTTTCTGATCCTGGGGAGGGAAAAAGAGACATCCTAGAGGCTCAGAGGTGACTCCTCAGTACCCCATAGAAAAGGGAGTTCTGCAACCACTGGGATTTCCTTTATTGGTGTTTTTCAGACTTTGGGGTATGAGTAAAATCCTCTTTAATCTGCGTTCCTCTCCCTGTTGTCCTAAACATCAACCCTGTGGGGAACAGGGAGGTGTTCTGGTGGCCCTGGAACCTTTTTGTTCCTGGAGAGGAAGACAGAAAAACACTAAATCCCTTGGGAATGTGCTGTGGGGGAGCCCCTGGCAGGGGAAAGCCACTGCCTGGGATTGTTAGCAGTATTCAGCTAACAGTAAGATAAATTGGAACCCAAATTAAAGAGAGGAGAGTTAATGAGTGACCCCTCACTTACCTGAGCCTCAGTGCAAGATCTCCGCCAGCTTCTCCTCGTAGTACAGGAAATTCTCCTGAATATCCTCCCAGGGCACAAAGGACTTGGCCTCCTCCCCTTCCTCCTGCTCCACAAAGTTCTTCCAGACATACTCAAAGTCTTGAGGCTTCATAATCCTCAGCTTGCAGCCCGCCTCCTTCATGCTCCTGAGGGCCGCCTGCATCTCGGGCTCCTCCCACATGAAGAGCCTGCCCACCATGATGGTGAGGCGCAGCCCCTTGTTCTTGCGCAGGGCCTCGCAGATCCTCTGGGCGCAGGTGACACAGGGGCTGGAGGACACGTACCAGGTGACGTCGTGGCGGGCGCCCGCCTGGCACGTGGGCAGGATGGTGTTGAAGAAAGCCATCTCGGCGTGGGCGGCCGCGTGCTCGTCCTCCAGGTAGCCCCGGCTGGTCACCGGCTCCTTGCCCTGCGTCTCCACCACGTAGCACAGGAAGGTTTTGTTCCTGCCCGAGCTGTACTCCACGTTCCTGAACTGGAATTTGAAGAAGATGGCTGGGAGGCGTTCCCTAGGAGAGGAGAGCAGAGAGGAAGCTCAGAGGCAGGTTTATGTCACACTTTAGGGTCACCTCTACCCATGACTCAAATCCCGTGGGCAAATCACTGCGTTGCCCCTGATTTCTGTGTTCCAAGGTTTAGGTTATAAAATTTCCAGGATCAAATCCAACTTCGCTGTGAAAATGTGGATTTCCTGCTGGAATCCCTACTGATAAACTTCACCTACTCTTTTAATTTATTGTCCACGTCTTCCCTTCTGTGACTCCAAGATGACCTCGTGGTGGAACATCTCATGGCATGGCTCTGGAGATGGGAAGGGAAAGGGATGGAAAAGAGTGGGAAAAAAATGCATGTGCTTCCAAGAATAGCACATTTCCTGCTTGGGATCCTGGATGATGAGTGCTTCTTTGGCTAAGGGTTCTTTAATTAATGATTTTTTGAAGGACAGACATGAGACACCCATTCCAGAGCAATGTCTGCAATGAGTGGTTTCACAATAACATCAGGTTTTTAAATACATCAGAGGCACAGGGAATTTCATCCCTGATTTAACTCTGACAGCAAAGGGGTCACAGCAGTGACGAGGTTGGCTCTGGGTTTTTGTGGAACAGCTGAAGCAGCAGCACCCTGCTCCAGGATGGATTGACTCAGGCTGGATTGACTGGGAGCTGCATTTAGCCAGCCCTCCCTGATGGATTTTCTTGCTTATCTCGGCGTGTGCCTGAGCTTAGCTGGGATGTTCACCTCCATTCTGCTCCCAGCACTTTGGAATCTGCATTAGTTCAATTAATAACGTTCCAAGAAGGAAGAGAAACACAACTCAGAGCCCATTGCAATGCCTGGCAACCCTTGCTGTGAAGAAATTCCCCCTGATGTCATCCCCTGGCACAATTTGAGGCCATTTCCCCTCCTCCTGCTGTCTGGGGGAAGAGGCTGATCCCCACCTGGCTCCAGCCTCCTGTCAGGGGGTTGTGGAGAGTGAAAATGTTTATGGAAATAATTTATAAACTGTTCACAGGCACTGAATTCCCCAATATTCTCAATATAAACCCCTGCTCTGACACCAGGCTGGGGTGGCACAGCTCACCTGAGGATAGGAAATCTCAAAATTGAAACCTTCCCTGAAAAGCATCGTTAAATGACATTTTTTAGGGATTTCTAAATGCTCCAACCTAATTTATCAGTTTTCCCTGGGCAGGAAAGTGATAGATCATATTGAGATGTGACCTTGGCACTGTGACACAGGAGAGAAGGAAAACATCTAATGAGGAAATAAAAATGTGGATTATCTGAAAGAGTAACAAGGAATTATTCCTACAAGAAGCCTCATTTACACCTGGGGAAAGTGGAAATAAATGTGGCAGGAAATGCTCCCAGATTGGGATTACAGGCTGTATTCAGCCAAAAAAAAATAGGATAATATTCTTAAAGAGAGTAATTGGCTTCCCAGGGATTCCTGGAAGCCAGGCTCCTCCTGGAGCTGTAAGCAGCAGAGTGAGAACTTGGCTGGGAGTCCTGAGATGCCCCTAATCCAAGGGCTAAAGCTGAAATGCAACATAATTGGGTTTAAGTGCTTCTTCCTTGGCTGCACTTGTGTTTCCTCATCACTCCCATAACTGCCTTGATTGCCTGGGAATTTGTAAATCACTGGAAAAATCCACGTGGTGATCCCAGGTCAAGGCCTGGCCTGATCTCCTGGTGTCCTCCTTAAAATGAAACTAAAAAAGCCCCTGGGGTTTCTCTACCTCTTTGGGGCTCCTTTAGGATTTCTGCTTCACTTCCTCACTCTCCCCTTTGCAGGGTGGAAAATCCTGTCAAATCCTGCAGCACCCATGGCATTCCAAGAAAGGATTTAACTGCAGGATGTTGCTGAGGGAGTTTTCCAGCCCTGGTTTCCCAGGGCCTTGGGCTTAGCAGGGAGGTTTGGACATCCTGCTCAGTCCCTCAGCATTTCTAACTGCAGGCCGAGTGCTCCAAGGCTAGAAAACCCAAATTTCCTCATTAAAATTCATATTGGGACTTGTCTTAAGTGTTCAGAACTTGGCCCAGTGGTTTATATCCACAATTTTTGGTGCCTTAGCTCCATTCCTAGCAGAGGGATTTCTTTCCTTAAAAGCCACTGCTAATCATTTATTTCTATGATTATGTGTGACAGAGACTGCCCCAAGAAGGGATTTTTTTTTCACATCTTGAGAAGAGAATGGAGATTTTTCCTCCCCTGAGCAGGAATGGAACACAATTTTGTGGTGGGGTGCTGTCCTGCCTCACTCATCCTGGTTGGAACACGCAGCCAGATTTCACCTGCAGGGCCCATGGCACAGCCAGAAGGATTCCAGGGGATATTTTGGAGGCCTGAGCTTTAGTTTTAAGTAGCTGGAAGAAATCCTGAGGTTGATTTATTTGCTGGGACACTCCTTTGGTGACTGATAAGAGAAATCTGAGGGGAGAAGGACTCATCCTGCTGCTCCTCCAGGGAGCATTTGGAGGGAGCAGACACCCAGGGCTTTTCCTACTTGCAGCTGTCAATTATGGCTGAGTTCAGATTCCACCAAAGCCCTGTGATATTCTGCTTTTCCAAAGGCCAGGCTCCCTGCTGCCCTGCTGCCTTCAAAACTGCCTCTTGTTTTGGAGCCTTTCTGCAAGTTGGGCTTTTTGGTTTCTTTATAAAAGTCAGGTTCCAGCTGTGGCTGTGGAGCTCTTGAAAATGTGAACCTTTAGGTCTCTGGAAAAATGTGTCCCTCAGGCCCATCAAGCCAATCAGCCATAGCAGGGGTGTTTTTCCTGATCCACAGGTGGAGAAACTCTCAGACAAGAGCCATTGATCACAGCAAGAAATCAATACTGAGCTCTCATCAAAGCCAACACCTCCATCCCCATCCCGTCAGCAGGGCTGGGAGGGAACCAGCACTGCAGAAACAGAGCTGTTCCTATAAAACAAGTGCACTGCAGAAACAGAGCTGTTCCTCTAAAACCAATACACTTCTGTGCCTGCCTGGTGGGAGTCCATCCTCCAAAAAGTCAGCAAAACTTAGAACAAAATCCCACAATAAATCCAAACCATTTCAGACTCTTCAGAAACTCACTGCAGAAGATGCTGCTTGTGTTGCCTGACCTAAAAGCTGAGACAGAGCTCACTGAAGTCCCCCAATTCCATATTCAAATCCCAATCTCTTACCCTGTGACAATCTCAAAGGGTGGCAGGTCCTCCCTCTTCACCTTCTTCTTCTTCCCCTCGCCCTCCTCGGCGTTGTCGGGTTCCCCGTTCTGGGCATTGCTGGGCTCCTCCTGCTTCTCTGCCATCTTCCCCAGCACACTGGGACCGAGCTGTGGCCACTGGCAGAGAGAAAGAACAATTTCTGAGAGCCCTGGGAGCCGAGGGAGGAGGGAAAACAGAGCTGGGAGTTCCTGCCCCAGGCACAGTTGTCAGGAACTAAATATGGAACAAAGCGACGGCGGCGGCAGGGGCTGGACAGGGTTGGGTGACCCAGGGCTCTCAGGTGTCACCTCCTTCCCCTGCCCTCTCCAGCTCCTTTCAGCAGCCCCTTTTGCTCCCCTTTTCATTTCAAACCAAGTGACAACTTCTCAGGGGGCGGGAGGAACCCATCATTTTCCCTGATGGAAAATCCTGGAAGCTCTGGCGGGTATTTATCCCGAGGGGTGACGGATGGCTGGCACGGGGCACTCCCTGCTCTCACAGCCCTCTCCCTCCTCTGCCAGTGGATTCCACGGCTGACCTTGAAGGACCAGCTCAGCCAGGCCTGGCCCAGGCAAGAGGGGAAGGGGTCGTGGCTGTTTTGCTGGAAAATCTCTGCTTTTGGTGGGTTTGGCTTCCTGGATCACCTGGAGCATCCTGTGGTTCCTCCCATCCTCCTCATGCAGGACTCTGAGGGGGAAATCTCCTGGTTGGAGCTGTAAATCCAAGCCAGAACCTTCTCCCAAATATTTGAAAATCCAGCTGGAATTCGCAGTGGGCAGCAGTGCTGCTTCTCCCATTGTTCTGTATTTTCCTCCTTTCTGTTCCAGAAGTTCCGAGAGCAGTGGGGTATAGCTGGGTTGGAGGGGTTTTCCCTCTCTTTTTTGTTCCCTTCAGGATTCTATTAAACTATCCCAGCATCTCACTCTCAATTTCAATCATTTACTGTTTGTATCAATCCTGCCTGAGCCGAGTTTAATTAAAAACCTGGGTGAGGTTTCCCCAGGGACCAATCCTGGCCATGCCATGGGGCAAAGGAGGTGGGAAAAGCGTGGCTGTGCAGGATTTTGGGATCAAAGCACATTGGAAATCAAACCTCCAGTACTGTGGGCTTTGCACTCAGAATCCACCACCAGCAAGCTTTGAGTAAATGTGGAGTATTCAGCTGTATTTGCTGGAGTATTCAGTCAGCATTAGTGGAAAAACCTGCTCTTAGTTGGAGGAGGAGAAGAGGTATTCCATAAAAATCAAATCTGTGGGAATATCTGCTTTGGAGCCAAGTCAGCCTTTGTGATCCTGTTAAATTCAGCTCTTTAGAGCCTTGGGAGGAGGCTGCACCATCACAAAGGGAAATAAATCCCCATCATCAGGCAGGTCATTTATTATCTGAGAAAATTAATAACAAATTATCACAGATAATTAATTCTGGCTGCTCTTCCCAGCCCCCTTGCCATCACCCTGCCTTTGCTGGGCTGAATATCCTTTGGAACTTTCCTCCAGTGCCACCATGGATGCAGTTTTTGGGGACAGAGCACCCCTTTGATGAGTTGTTGTTTAGGTGGTGTTGTTTAGGTGACAGTGGTGACAGCCCAACCAAGGATTTGACAAATTTCAAGACATCCTATCCATGGAACATATATCTTCCATGGTGCAGGATTTTATTTCTTTTTAAGCCTAGAATACTTTCCTGCAGGGCAGGGGTGGTGTTTTGCCTCCTGTGTGGTGACAACGCTCAAATTCCACCTCCCCTGTCCAATTGCTGTCACCTCTGACATTTCAGGGGCTGCTTTTAGGGTGGGAATCCTCTCCCAATGACTGACAGCTCATTTCCTCCTAATCCTCATATTTTCTAGCAGCATCTCAGCCCCTCTCCAGTCCCTCTGACCCACTCTGCTTTATTTTTGGAAGCTCTTCCTGGCTGGGGTCCCAATTTTGCTGCAGCTTTAGCCTGGCCCCTCCAAGGGCTGAGCTCTAATCTAATCTGGGGAATGTGGCACTGAGGTTCCCCCTCTCTCCAGCCTTTCCCAGCTGCTCCCCAGCTCCTTCTAGGGCAGTGCTTGGAACAGCCATGATCCTCCCCCCACTGCAGCCAAAAATATAAAAGGGCACCACGGAACTGCTGTGTTGGAGCTGGGGGTGGGTGAGGGCTCTGGTGGCTGCTTGTGACCCCAAATGTGTCCCCAAGGGCTCAGGAGGGGCCTCCCAGCAGCACTCAGGGGACCCCAAATTGCAGAGTTTGTACTGAGGTTCCTCTCCACCTGTCCCTGTCCCCACTGATTTCATATTTTATCCAGTTGGCTCTGAATTTGTTCATAAAATCTCTTCGGGATCATCGTGTCCCAGCTGTGCCCAATGCCCACCCTGAGCACTCAGTGCCACCTCCAGGGACGGGCACAGGTTTCTCTCCAGGCCCTTCCCAGCCCCCTGAGCCCCAGCCCTCCCGGGGGATCACGGCTCAGCCACAGGGGACACACAGGACAGGCCTAAGGGACAGCCTGTGCTGAGAGAACCTTCCAGGCTCTGCTGGAGTTTTGGATTTTGAGGATCCTGCATCCATCCAAGCCCAGAGCAGCTTCTTCAGTGGCTCTGGAGGCACCCCTGAGCGCTCTGATGGCTTTTGTCCCCAAACAGGGATTTCTGTGGCCCTGTGTCCCTGCAGGTCGGGGCTGTCCCTCCCCTTGCAGCAGCAATTCCTGGGGTTAACCTGGCTGTCCCCATGTCCCATCACCTGCCTGCCACAGGCCCTGCCAGGAACAGGGAGCTTTTATGGCATTGTGGGGCCAGAGGAACATTTTGGGATTGATGGGAGAGTGAAATAAGAGCCTGGCCGGGTGAGTCACGGCTCAGCCGTGCTCTCCATGCCGAGGGGACAGCTGGTGGCACTAACAAATGTCTCCCTAGAGACACTGTCTGGCAGCCAGCCCCCTCCTGCTTTTTCCAGCTGTAACTACGGGACAAATAAATAAACACTGACAGCTTCCCTTCCTCCCTTCCTTTGGGGTTCTCACCTGGCCCTCTCCTCCTGCCTCAGCACCCAAAAGGTTTCAAGGAGGGCTGGAAACGCTCCTGTCCCACGGGACTGAGCTGGGCAGTGCCCAAATCCTGCTGCAAGGTGCCCAGCTGTGCTGAGCCCAGGTGAGGGATGCTCTCACCTTCCATGCAGACCCTCCCTGGCTCTCCGTTCCCAGCCTGGCACTTGAGGAGCCTTGGCAGGCGCTGCTGCCTCCCCAATTAATTCCAAGCCCAACTGGGAGTTAATGACAGCTCCCAGCAGGGCTGCAGCTCCTGCTGCTGCTTGCTGCGAGCAGCTCTGCTGGAAAGAGAGCTCCAAGCACAGGAATTGGTGTCCTGCAGCAGCAGAGCTGGGGCAGGGCCTGGCAGAGTGGCTGTGTCACCTGCACGGAGGTGACAAACCCTGGCTGGCACCTGGGTGGGTGCTTTAACCCAGCTCCAGGGAGGGAAATCGGGGAGGGCTGCAGCAGAGTGATGGGGCAGCTGTGGGTTGTGGGGTGGGAGGAGGGAGAGGAAAACGGGGAGAGGAAAAAGGGGGAGAGGAAAAAGGGGGGAAGGAAAAGGGGGAAAGGAAAGGGGGAAAGAGAAAGGAAAGGAAAGGAAAGGAAAGGAAAGGAAAGGAAAGGAAAGGAGGAAAGGATAAGAATTTGCCCATTCCAAAGGCAAATCTGGGGTTGGGGCTGGACAAACACGACCTTGGACAGGGCTTGGCTGACCTGGGACAGTGGGAGGGGTGCCTGCCCCTCCCAGGGGGTGATCCTTTAGTTCCTTCCATCCCAAACCATTCCAGAGTTCCAGGATTCTGTGAAATCAAGGCTGGTTTGGGGCTGGCTGCACAGTCTGGGCAAGAAACCTTCCAGATGACTTTGAAATGTCATTAAAGTTATTTTTATGCAAGGGGGTTCAGTGTATTTGTTTAAACAGCAAATGCACCAAATGATGCTTTAAATATTAATACAGGAGGGTGTCTCACTGAATTTAATTTTCCCAATTGATTTCAAGTTGCTCTGGATAGCACAGGAAGGAATATTTGCTATTTTTGCTGCCTGTGAGAAGAGGCAGGAGGCAAAGAAAAGCTCCTTCTGCAATTACAGGTGGGCTGGGAGGAGGAGAAACTGGAAGGAAAACAAGAACAAGGCAGCCAGTCCCAGCAGCTGGGAAAATGGGGAAGGCACACATGGAAAAAAATCTATTAATCTTAATTTCAGATTTTCCTTTGCCTGCAGAAAAAAGTGGGAAAAGGAAATCGTCCCAATTTATGAAAACTGATCAAATATGCATTCATCTATTTAATTGGAAATGTTATTAAAGAGTTGCAGGTATGAGCCAGATCTAGAGCCATCAATTTAAATGAGATTTAAATAATTCTCTTCCCTTTCCAAAAGGAGATAAAGGCTCCTTTAATCCCTCCTGCTCATCCCTGTTCCCTGAGGACAGGATGGGCAGAGCCAAAATCAGCCTGAACTCCCCCAAATCCAACATGCAGCCAGACCCCACCTTCATTTGAGGGAGAAATAATTTACATTTGCCTTTCCTTTGGCATGAGGGACTTCCTGGGAGACACAGAAGCTGTAAATAAGAGCAGTGGTATCACAGAAAAGAAAGCCCTGAAGTGTTTTGGGATTTCTTTTTTTAATTCCTTTTTGTTTTCCAGCAGTTTTTGATGTCACCAGTGCTGCTGGCAGGGCTTTGTGGGGCTGCTCCTGCTCCCAGCCTTTTCCTGCAGCGTTTCCTTGGGACACACAGCCCTGGGGAAAGAAACCCCGAGCCAAGAGGGGAAAAATAATGGATCCAAATGACAGAATCACCAAATTTTACAAGGAACTACAAATTCCAGCTGCTGCCAGCTCCTGGGGTTCGTGTCTCAGTGGTGCTGAGAGATCCAGGATGGATCCAGAAATGTTCAGCGTCTCCCAAAACCCAGCTGGACGGGGCTCAGGGGGGTCCCAGGGGCAGGAATTGTCCTGCTCTCCTCAGAGCTGGGCTGGTGGCACAGAGGAGCCTGTCACAGGGATGTCCCCAAGGGAGGGGGTCCCCAAGGAGGGACCTTGGGCACCCAACCTGCCCCAGGAATGAATCCACCTCTGGAGCCTTCCCAAATCCCTTCCCTGGATCCCTCGAGCTTTTGGGAGCCTCACCCCAAACCAGTCCAGCAAGAATAACTCCGATTTATTTATTTATTCTCCAAAGAACCAACAGCTTGGTTTATTCAAAGCAAATACAATTTATGTTACAGCCCCAGCTCAGCCCTCCCACCCTAATTACACCCCCAATTACAGCCCAAATTAATTACAGCCCGTGCCAGGAAGAAGTGCCCCTTCTCTTTACATTTAGTGCTTTTAGCAATTAAAAATGATGTAAATTCTGTCTGGAGACAGCGGATCTCAGGTTTTTAGGAAATGGGGCAGACAAGGATGAGTCCATGCACCACTTGTGTCTGATTCCATCCCATTCCTTCGGAATTCCTGTTATTTTAACCTTTCCTGATTAATAATGGCCTGGAAATGCTCCAGGATGAGGCACTTGCACTGCACCTGACAGATTCTGCTTTTTGCCAATTATATAATTAATCACAACCTTCGAGGCAGGGGAGCAGGCTCACAAATTTTACATGCTCTCGTGTCTCTGTACTTGGAAAAAAAGAACAAAATGAAGAGTTTTCTTCAAAGGCACTGGTGTGAGCTTTTCAGTTCTGCTGAGGGATGGCACACCGAGGTGCAGGAGAGGAATTTCCTCTGGGGAGAAGCATTTGGGTGCTGCTCATTGCTGCTTTATCCCACAGCAGGGAGGGGAAGGAGTGGGATGCCCCCCAAAGAGGAGGCAGAGCCCAATCTCCATCCAGCAGCAGAGCAAGACCCAGCCCTGCTGGCAGATAAAGAGCTGAAGCACAAACTGGGGCATACAGGAACATGAAGCAACAGCACAAAGAGCAAAAAAAATGGAGAAATGTCTTTTTAATAATCAAGCATTTTCTTTAAAAATCCAAGTAATTAAAAAAAATCAATTTCGTAAAAAAACCCAAGTAATTTATTTTTTAAAAATCAAGTTTTATATATATATATATTTAAAATCAAGTAATTTATTTTAAAAAATCAAGTAATTTCTTTAAAAAAAGATCAATTTATTTAAAAAAATAAAACCAAGTCAAGTTAGTTCTTTAAAAAGAGGTGAAGGCCATTTTGGTTTGGTCCCAGCAGAGGAGATGGGATTTGCCAGGTGTGTGCCCAAGCTCTGCTCTGGGGGGATGGTGGCAGGTGAAGGGTTCCCAGCCTGAATTATTCCAGATAATAATTGACTGCTGGAATTTGATCTGGTGGCATTAAGGCCATTTGGGGAGGATGGAAGAGTGGCAGGTTTGGAGCTCTGCAGGGGAAGATGCAGCACAGACACTGAATTCTGCATGTGTCCTGCTCTTACCCTGCATTGTGTGGGGACATTTTTATTATTAAAGAAAATTTCCCTTGCTTTTATACAAAAGGAAGTCCGTGAACAAATTCAGAACCTCCCCCTGTGCAAAGGTGAGAGTTCTCTCTGCTGTGGGTTCCTGCAGCACTTCAAGCTGCTGCAAGGATTTTTTGTCATAGACCTCTTTTAAAATAGAAATTAAAGTAGAAATCCACGTTGAAAAATCAGCTGGATCCCCCAAACCTGCTGGAGAACACCCTAGGAATGGAAGGAATGGTGCAAACCTCTCCCCACGCAGCCGGGAGGAGAAGGAGGCAAATCCCAAAACGAACCCCCCAAATTGTTACACCTCAGGCCAGTTAACCTTACAAAACAGGATTTTAGTCGCTCTTGGCCGACTTCTGCTCGGGGTTGTCCTTCCAGATGCGGATGGTGAGGCAGGTGGCCATGGCCAGCCAGCCCAGGTAGGGCAGCAGCAGCAGCGCTGCCAGCCGGTTGATGCGGTACCAGGAGCACAGCGTGCCCAGCGCCAGCGCGTCCAGGCACAGCACGTCCACCAGAGCCTGCGGCACGGGGAGAGAGGTCAGCCCGGGCTGGGGAACGCGGCACGGCCCCGCCTGCCCTGCCGGAATATCCTGGGATGGGGGGGAGCTGGGGGGCTGGCGCTGGAGAGACCCCGACACCCAGGACGCTGTCCCTGGGCTCTGACCACTTCTGAGTGTGACACCGTGAATAATTAATGTGCTCATCTCTGCTCATTATGGAATCCTGCAGATGAACACCCCGCTCATGGCCACTGTCCTCTTTGCTGACACAACCTGCTCCTGACAGTGGTCACCAAACAAACTTTCCAATGGCCAAAATATCCTGGAATGGGGGGAGCTGGGGCAGGGATGGGGGCTGGCACTGGAGAGACCCCGACCCCCAGGATGTTTCCCCTGGGCTCCGACCACATCTGAGTGTGACACCACGAGCCCACACTAATTAATGTGCTCTTCTCATTATGGAATCCTGCAGATGAATGCCCTGCTCATGGCCAGTGTCCCCTTTGCTGACACAGCCTGCCCCTGGGGAAGGTGGGGAAGTGGGACAGGGATGGGGGCCTGGCACTGGGGAGACCCCAACCCCCAGTGTTGTCCCTGGGCTCTGATCACATCTGCGTGTCACACCATGAATAATTAATGTCCTCTGCTCATTATGGAATCCCACAGATGAGCTCTTCTCCTGGCCAGTGTCCCCTTTGCTGACACAACCTCCTCGTGCTGGTGGCCACTGAACAAACCCTCCAACTTTCAGCCCCAGAGTGACAAAATCCAGGTGGAAACGCCAATCCCTAGCTGTGCCTCTGTCACCTCAGCCTTGGCACCTGAGCAGAGCCTGGTGCCCAGCCCGGGTGTGGCAGTGCCCAGCCCCGCCCTGGCTGTGCCCGATAAGCCCCCGGGGGCTGCTCCCCGCAGGGATGTGACAGCGCTGTTGTCACTCAGGGTGTGACCCCACAAAGGACTTTATCTCCCAGCCCCGACCCTTAACTGGGGGGTGCAGCCCTGGCACTGCCCAGCCCCGATCCCCCACCCCGGCTGTCGAGGCTGGAGGGGGCTGATACCATTGTCTGTGGGCAGGAGTGGCTGCAGCCCCAAATTCCCACAGAATTCCCCCCAGCGCAGCCCCAAAGCCAGCGGGGAAGCCCCGTTACCATGTTCAGGTTGTGGGCACCGAAGAACAAGGGTGGCCATGCCCAGTTGAACACCAGCTGAGCCCCGTAGAGCCCCAGGGGCACGATGGCCTTGCTGCTGCAGCCACCCAGCTCGTTCCACACCAGGTAGGAGGCGTAGCTGTGGGGAGGGACACCCGTTAGTGCCACCCTCGTCCCTCCTGCACGAGTGGTTTCCCCACCAGAGGTTTGCTCCACAGCAGGATGTGGGTCAGGCCCTGAGCTGGGAGCAGGGACAGCCCCAGGGAACAGCTCTGGGGAGGGTCAGGCTGGACATCAGGGAAAGTTCTTCACCCAGAGGGTGCTGGGCACTGCCCAGGATCCCCAGGGAATGGGCACGGCCCTGAGACTGCCAGAGCTCCAGGAGAGTTTGGACACTTCTCCATGGATGCCCAGGGTGGGATTTTGGGGTGTCTGTGCAGGGCCAGGAGCTGCGCTGGATGATCCCCTCGCAGCATTATTCCATTCCACAATTCCCTGTCCCACACTCCTCCCAAACCTCCCCTGTCCCACCAAAGTGGCTCCTGCCCCCTGCCCAGTGCCAACAGGGGGTGGCATCCCCCCAGGCTGTGTCCCTGCCTGCAGCGTGCCAGGCTCACCCCTGGCTGGCACAGGAGCCCCCAAAGCTGGGGCAGAGCCTGGCAGAGCTCAGGGCTGTGCCAGGGGCAGCAGGACAGCAGGACAGCAGGACAGGAGGACAGGAGGCAGCACTCACCCCATGCCCGTGTACAGCATGGTCCAGGCCACGGGGAACACTCTGCGGGACGGGCACCACGAAGGCTTTTTCAGCTTCTCGTACCACGCTGGGATCTCCTTCCTGCTCAGGAACCAGCCCAGGAATCCTCCAACGTGGGGCAGCACGGTGAAGCCCACGGTGTAAGCCCACATCCTCCCTCAGGGGCTTGAAGTCGCTTTTTTCCTGCTCTGAGTTAAAAGCAACATCACAGCGTCACTTTTGAAGGACATTTTTTCCCCCCTACTTCCATCCTCTAATTCCATGTTGCACCTCAGCCCCTAAGGCAGGTGGAAAGGATTTAAGGTGTTCAGCCCTCTCTGCCCCTCTCTGAAATGGGGATTATTCCTGTCTGGGATGTTTTCCCCCCTGATTTCCCCACTCTTTCACAGCTCCCTGCAGTGTTCTGGTGAGGTGGGAGGATGATGAGGCTGGCCCCATCCCTGCTCCTGGGGCTGGCAGGCTCTGAGGTGCCTCCTGGAGCTGCTCCTCCTTCTCTGCTGCCCTGAGATGAAAACCCAAACTCCATCCAAACCTCCCCATGATTTTTCAATGTGGATTTCTTCTTTAATTTCTATTTTAAAAGAGGTCTATGACAAAAAATCCTTGCAGCAGCTTGAAGTGCTGCAGGAACCCACAGCAGAGAGAACTCTCACCTTTGCACAGGGGGAGGTTCTGAATTTGTTCACGGACTTCCTTTTGTATAAAAGCAAGGGAAATTTTCTTTAATAATAAAAATGTCCCCACACAATGCAGGGTAAGAGCAGGACACATGCAGAATTCAGTGTCTGTGCTGCATCTTCCCCTGCAGAGCTCCAAACCTGCCACTCTTCCATCCTCCCCAAATTCCCCTTCCCTCAGGATCCATCCAGGAATTAAACCCCAATTAACATTCGTCAGGAATGCTGCCAGCAGCGCAGTTCTGAGCTGTCAGCAAGGGCACAAAATGCACAAATGGGAAGGTTTGGGATTAGGAATGCAGGAGTGGGCACGGAGCAGTCCCTGAGCCAGGGAAATGTCCCGGAGCACTGCCCAGGGAAATGGGGAACAGGGGATGGGACTGACCTGCACGGGCTCTGCTTGGGATTTCAGTTCCCAATTAACACTCTGCTGCACGCTCAGCTAATTGTAATTATCGTCACCACACCGTGCTTGGGAATGCCAAATTCCCACCTCACCACGGAACAAACACCCCGGACACCACCTCAACCAACAATTCCTTCACCTGACAATTTCTGGCGCTCTCAAAGTCCCCAGGGAACCAGGAAACAACTGAGAACTGACACAAATTCAGTTCTGCTTGAAACGAGACCCAGCCCTGCCGAGTCCTGCTCCCCACACACACCCCAGGAACGGAAAACGGGAAAAAACTGAATTCCCCCGATTCCTTTGGGGCTGCAGAGGTGAAGGAGGGTTGGAAAACCTTCTTTAACCTCGCAGCTGCCTCCCCGGAGCTGCCTGAGCCTTACCTGGGTCAGTGCCTCGCTGTGCCTGGCCGAGGGAAGGGCTGGGACATGCAGGGCTGTCCCCGCTGGTGATCCCCGAGGGCTGCAGCTGCAGCCGGGTTTTACCCAAAGAGCCCCAGACTGGGCGGAGAGCTGGGGCTGCATCTGATTAAACGGGAGCTCCTGCGGGGACAGGCGCTGGGAGTTTGGGGTGCTGGAGCTTGGGGACAGGCACTGGGAGTTTGGGATGGTGGAGCCTGGGCACAATCGCTGGGAGTTTGGGATGGTGGAGCCTGGGGACATTTGCTTGGAATTTGGGATGGTGGAACTTGGGGACAATTGGGAATTTGGGATGGTGGAGCCTGAGGACAATCGCTGGGAATTTGGGGTTCTGAAACCTGGGGACAATCGCTGGGAATTTGGGATGATGGAGTTTGGGGTGCTGGAGCTTGGGGACAATCACTGGGAATTCAGGATGGTAAGGCCTGGGGACAGTCACTGGGAATTCAGGATGGTGGAGCTTGGGGACAATCGCTGGGAATTTGGGGTTCTGAAACCTGGGGACAATCACTGGGAGTTCAGGATGGTGGAGCCTGGGGACAGTCACCAGGAGTTTGGGATGGTGGAGCCCAGCAAAGGCATGGTGGCTTTGGGGTTGTCACCACCAGGATGGACCCGGATCCCCCAGCTGGGGACACACCCCAGAGCGTGTCCCTGCTGTGGGCAGGAGCTGCTGCACTGTGGGGTGTCCCTGGCACCTCCTGGGGTGTCACTGTCACACTCATGGGGTGTCCCTGCAATGTTCATGGGGTGTCCTGTCACATTCACAGGGACTTTCACCCCTGTCACACTCATGGCTGTCCCTTCTGCATGTAAATGTTGTCCCTGCCACACTCCTGGCCTGTCCCACCCTCCCCCAGGCACTCATTAACACCCCAATAATTAACCAGGTGCTTCCTGGGGCCACCTGTGCGTTCCTTTGGCCGAAATTTCCCTGGCAGGTAAAACGAAGCTGTTCCACGGGTGTGTAAAATGGCAGAGGGAAAAGGCAGAAATCAATTTCCATTAGGGAGCTGTCTAGCAGGGCTGGCAAAATGAAACACTAATTCCCAGCAGTTCTGGGTCATTACCTGGATTTCATGGAGGCAGGAGCAGGGCTGGCTCCTCACACGCTGGCATTTTGCTGCTGCAACAGGAATCAGGAAAATCTCCTCTTTTACTGAGCTCCCAAGGAAATTATTTTTTTCATGGGAGGAGAAAAAAAGGGGGGAAAAAACCGCTGTAAAAAGGCAGATTTTCAGCCAGCCTGAATGCTGCCCTGCCGTGGGCTGGTCCAGTGGAATTCCCAGCTGCAGAGACAGATGCAGAGCTCATTAATCACAGCCCAGCCTCACACCTCCTCCCAGAGCCTGTTGCTATTTGTGCCTGGAAATTTGTGTCATGGAACGATGCAGCTCCTCAAAGACCTGAATGGTTTCCACCCCAGTCAGCCCTGCTGCCCCCACCAGCCCCTGGCAAAAGGCACAAAATTGGGCAATTTTCACCTGGAGATTTTTCTCTCCCTGGGCACGGTTACTGGATGGTTTGGCAGGAGTGTGCCCAGGCTGGTTTGGAGCTGAATGTGCTGGAAGATGGAGAAGCTGAGGGTCACATCCCAAGGATCTCTGAATGTGTGATGCTGGGAATGCTGCTGGTGATGGGGGAACAGAAAATGGGAGGAGGGAAAAAATAGCAGGGGCAGTTCCAGGCCTAAAAGTTGTGTCTTTGCTGAGCTTTGGGGCAGAGAACGGGATCAGGGAGTCACGGAAGGGATTGGGTGGGAAAGGGACCTTAAGGCTCACCCAGTGCCACCCTGTGGAGGGTGGAACAGCCCTGAGAATGCTCTGGAAAGGTTTTTCCCAGCCCTTCCCCTGCTCTCATGGATGTTCTCCTCGATATTCCAGCTCTGGATGATTTTCAGTAACCCAGGCCGAGCTGAGGCTGCTCTGCAGTGGAACCATGTCCATGCCAGGGCTTGGAAAATATTAGGACCAGGTTTGGGAAGAGCCTTTGGTGGCACCATCAGTTCTGGATCCAGCCTGGATTTACCTGTGGCATGAATTCACCCACAGCTACCCCAAGGGATGTGTGTGATACCCTTGGGGTTCCTCCTGCCCTGGGCACGTGCTGGAGCAGGGAACAGCCCTGAGAATGCTCTGGAAAGGTTTTTTCCTGCCTTTCTCCTCTTCCCATGCATTTACACCTCAATATTCCAGCTCTGGATGATTTTCAGCCGCCCAGGCTGAGCTGAGGCTGCTCTGCAGTGGAACCATGTCCATGCCAGGGCTTGGAAAAAATTAGGACCAGGTTTGGGAAGAGCCTTTGGTGGCACCATCAGTGGATTGGTGTGGCACAAATCCATGCCCAGCCACCCCAAGTGTGATACCCTTGGGGTTGCTCCTGCCCTGGGCATGTGCTGGAGGATGGAACAGCCCTGAGAATGCTCTGGAAAGGTTTTTCCCAGCCTTTCCCCTGCTCTCACGGATTTTCTCCTCAATATTCCAGCTCTGGATGATTTTCATCCTCCCAGGCCGAGCTGAGGCTGCTCTGCAGTGGAACCATGACCACGGCAGGGCTGGGGACGCCGGGATTTAGGAGCTGTGCTGCATCCCTGCACACGCAGAGCCGGCTTACACAACGCTGCTGTTTGTTTTCCCTTCTTAGCAACCCCCGCACGTCGTCCCCGGAGGTGCTCGCTCCGCGCAAGATTAATTGCTCAAATAGAAAGGCCCCGTTAACCTGAATATATTATTGAAAAGCAGCATATTTCAATCCGCCCTAGATTTGGAAATAGAGATGCCGGGTCAGCTCCTGGCATAAATCTGCAGAGCTCCTGGAAGGCGGCGGAGCTTCCCTGATTTACAGCGGCAATAAAGGCGCCGTGACCGCGGTGGGGACGCGCCTGGCTGCCACCAAGGACGTGGCAGGGGACAGGCAGGACCCCGCTGGCCATCCCTGTGGCCTGCCAGCCCCGACACTGCGGCAGGAAACCTTTCCTTGTGCTGCACTGGAAAAAAAACCCAAAAAAACCCAAAAAACCAAACCAAAGCACCACTGTACTTTTAATTTTTTAACATTTTTGCGGGGGTTTTCTGGGTTTTTTTGTTGTTTTTGGGGGGGTTTTTTTGTTGTTTTGGGATTATTTTGTTAGGTTTGGTTTGAGGTTTTTTTAGTGGGTTTTTTTTTTTAGTTTTTTGGGTTTGGTTTTGGGTTTTTTTTTTGTTTTGTTTTGGTTTGGTTTTTTGTTTTTTTTTTTTTTTTGTTTTGGTTTGTTTTTTGTTTGTTTAGTTGGTTTTTTGTTTGTTTGGGGTTTTTTTTGTGATGCTGACATAAAAACCCTGGATAATATGAAAGGATACAGGAATTTCCAACTGGTTAGTTGGAGTTTTTCCATGTGGAAAAGCCCCCAGCCCTTCAGAATGGATGTGGAATGAGCAGGGAGCTGGATCTCCACCTTCTCCCCACTGGAGGGGATTTTTAAACGGGTCGATTTTGGGGAGGAAAGTTCAGTTTTGGTGTGTTCTGAAAGCTGACTAAGGGATGGGCTGGGGTGCACGGGGACTGGAAAGGGCTGGAAATGGGGATGGAAATGGGGAATGGGAATGAGATGGAAATGGGATGGAAAGGGATGGGAATGGGGATGGAAAGGGGGAGATGGGAATGGGGATGGAAATGGGGAGATGGAAAGGGATGGGAATGAGGGGATGGAAAGGGAGAATGGGAATGAGGGGATGGAAAGGGATGGGAATGGGGATGGAAAGGGAAAGATGGAAAGGAGGGAATGGAAGGGGAAGGATGGAAAAGGGGATGGGAATGAGGGGAATGGAAAGGAGGGGATGGAAAGATGGCATGGAAGTGGAAGGATGGAAAAGGGGGATGGAAATGGGTTGGAGCTGTCTGGAAGAGGCTGGAAGGGGCAGAATGGGCTGGAGAGGGCTGGAAGGGACTGGAGGGGACAGAAAGGGACAGAAAGGGCCGAGCTGAGGCTGCTCTGCAGTGGAACCATGTCCATGCCAGGGCTTGGAAAAAATTAGGACCAGGTTTGGGAAGAGCCTTTGGTGGCACCATCAGTTCTGGATCCAGCCTGGATTTACCTGTGGCATGAATTCACCCACAGCTACCCCAAGGGATGTGTGTGATACCCTTGGGGTTCCTCCTGCCCTGGGCACGTGCTGGAGCAGGGAACAGCCCTGAGAATGCTCTGGAAAGGTTTTTTCCTGCCTTTCTCCTCTTCCCATGCATTTACACCTCAATATTCCAGCTCTGGATGATTTTCAGCCGCCCAGGCTGAGCTGAGGCTGCTCTGCAGTGGAACCATGTCCATGCCAGGGCTTGGAAAAAATTAGGACCAGGTTTGGGAAGAGCCTTTGGTGGCACCATCAGTGGATTGGTGTGGCACAAATCCATGCCCAGCCACCCCAAGTGTGATACCCTTGGGGTTGCTCCTGCCCTGGGCACGTGCTGGAGGATGGAACAGCCCTGAGAATGCTCTGGAAAGGTTTTTCCCAGCCTTTCCCCTGCTTTCGTGGATGTTCTCCTCGCTATTCCAGCTCTGGATGATTTTCATCCTCCCAGGCTGAGCTGAGGCTGCTCTGCAGTGGAACCATGACCACGGCAGGGCTGGGGACGCCGGGATTTAGGAGCTGTGCTGCATCCCTGCACCTCACGGATTTTCTCCTCAATATTCCAGCTCTGGATGATTTTCAGCCGCCCAGGCTGAGCTGAGGCTGCTCTGCAGTGGAACCATGACCACGGCAGGGCTGGGGACGCCGGGATTTAGGAGCTGTGCTGCATCCCTGCACACGCAGAGCCGGCTTACACAACGCTGCTGTTTGTTTTCCCTTCTTAGCAACCCCCGCACGTCGTCCCCGGAGGTGCTCGCTCCGCGCAAGATTAATTGCTCAAATAGAAAGGCCCCGTTAACCTGAATATATTATTGAAAAGCAGCATATTTCAATCCGCCCTAGATTTGGAAATAGAGATGCCGGGTCAGCTCCTGGCATAAATCTGCAGAGCTCCTGGAAGGCGGCGGAGCTTCCCTGATTTACAGCGGCAATAAAGGCGCCGTGACCGCGGTGGGGACGCGCCTGGCTGCCACCAAGGACGTGGCAGGGGACAGGCAGGACCCCGCTGGCCATCCCTGTGGCCTGCCAGCCCCGACACTGCGGCAGGAAACCTTTCCTTGTGCTGCACTGGAAAAAAAACCCAAAAAAACCCAAAAAACCAAACCAAAGCACCACCATACTTTTAATTTTTTAAAAAAATTTTGTGGGTTTATTTTTTTTTTGTTGTTGTTTTGGGTTTGTTTAGTTTGGTTTGGTTTGGGGTTTTTTTAGTGGTTTTTGGGTTTTTTTTGTTTGTTTTGGGTTTTTTTGTTTGGTTAGTTTTGGGGTTTTTTTGTTTGTTTGTTTGGTCTTTTTTGGGTTTTTTTTTAAGTTTTTGGGGATTTTGTTGTTTGTTTTTGGTTTTTTGTTTGGTTGGATTTTTTTGGGGTTTTTTTGTGATGCTGACATAAAAACCCTGGATAATATGAAAGGATACAGGAATTTCCAACTGGTTAGTTGGAGTTTTTCCATGTGGAAAAGCCCCCAGCCCTTCAGAATGGATGTGGAATGAGCAGGGAGCTGGATCTCCACCTTCTCCCCACTGGAGGGGATTTTTAAACGGGTCGATTTTGGGGAGGAAAGTTCAGTTTTGGTGTGTTCTGAAAGCTGACTAAGGGATGGGCTGGGGTGCACGGGGACTGGAAAGGGCTGGAAATGGGGATGGAAATGGGGAATGGGAATGAGATGGAAATGGGATGGAAAGGGATGGGAATGGGGATGGAAAGGGGGAGATGGGAATGGGGATGGAAATGGGGAGATGGAAAGGGATGGGAATGAGGGGATGGAAAGGGAGAATGGGAATGAGGGGATGGAAAGGGATGGGAATGGGGATGGAAAGGGGGAGATGGGAATGGGGATGGAAATGGGGAGATGGAAAGGGATGGGAATGAGGGGATGGAAAGGGAAAGATGGAAAGGAGGGAATGGAAGGGGAAGGATGGAAAAGGGGATGGGAATGAGGGGAATGGAAAGGAGGGGATGGAAAGATGGGATGGAAAGGAGGGATGGAAAGATGGCATGGAAGGGGAAGGATGGAAAAGGGGATGGGAATGAGGGGAATGGAAAGGAGGGGATGGAAAGATGGCATGGAAGTGGAAGGATGGAAAAGGGGGATGGAAATGGGTTGGAGCTGTCTGGAAGAGGCTGGAAGGGGCAGAATGGGCTGGAGAGGGCTGGAAGGGACTGGAGGGGACAGAAAGGGGATGGAGGGGAGGGAAAGGGACAGAAAGAGGCTGTGGGGGACAGAAAAGGACTGGAGGGGACAAAAAGGTGATGGAGGGAACAGAAAGGGGATGGAGGGGACAGGAAAGGGATAGAAGGGACAGAAAGGGGCTGGCAGGAGCCGAAAGGGGCTGGCAGGAGCTGCCTCCTGCGATAACGCCGGGCCGGGCTCGCCCTTATCTGCCCGCCTTGTGGCCACAGGAGAGAATTCCAGCGGCCACAGGAGAGAATTCCAGATGGAAAGGAGGGGATGGAAAGATGGGATGGAAAGGAGGGATGGAAAGATGGCATGGAAGGGGAAGGATGGAAAAGGGGGATGGAAATGGGTTGGAGCTGGCTGGAAGGGGCAGAATGGGCTGGAGAGGGCTGGAAGGGACTGGAGGGGACAGAAAGGGACAGAAAGGAGATGGAGGGGACAGAAAGGGGATGGAGGGGAGGGAAAGGGACAGAAAGAGGCTGTAGGGGACAGAAAAGGACTGGAGGGGACAAAAAGGTGATGGAGGGAACAGAAAGGGGATGGAGGGGACAGGAAAGGGATAGAAGGGACAGAAAGGGGCTGGCAGGAGCCGAAAGGGGCTGGCAGGAGCTGCCTCCTGCGATAACGCCGGGCCGGGCTCGCCCTTATCTGCCCGCCTTGTGGCCACAGGAGAGAATTCCAGCGGCCACAGGAGAGAATTCCAGCGGCCACAGGAGAGAATTCCAGCGGTCACAGGAGAGAATTCCAGCGGCCACAGGAGAGAATTCCAGCGGCCCCGGCTCGTGCCTGTCCTCGCACTGCTCAGTGCTGCTGCTCCTTCAGTGCTGCTGCTCCTTCTAACACGAATCACCTGTATTTTTAGCCCACCTAGTCCTGCTGGAATGCATCTTCCGCAGTTCTAATCCTCTGAAATATCTGGTGTTTTTGCAAAGGCAGCTTTGAAAACTTATTAAAAGTTGTTTTTTTAGTTCAGTCTGTCTCTCAGCAGTGTCACCTCTGTTCCAGGGACTTCTTCAGTCAGCACGCCGTATTTCAAAAATATACAAAATATACAAGAATACATAAAAATATACAAAATATACAAAAATACACAAAAATACACAAAAATATACAAAAATACACAAAAATATACAAAAATACACAAAAATACACAAAAAATATACAAAAATATCTTGTATAAAGATACAAGACTGTGTGATTTTTCTGTCAGACTTTAAGGATTCTTTACAAACCCATTTCTCCCAGGTCCTGCTGCCTGCAGAGGGGCTGATCCCAGCTCTGGGCAGTCCCAGGTTCGTGTTCCCCCGGGGTGGGAGGCCAAGCTCGGCTCCCTGCAGCTCTCCTGGGCCCCTGCAGCACCTCCCAGGGAAAATCCCAAATATTGGGGGCAGAAATAAAGCACGGCATGGATGGACAGGGAAAAACCCTGCAGGGGAAGGGGATCCTGCCGTGGGATCCCAGCCAGGGCCTGAGGATTCCAGGGATGTGCCAGTGAGGGAAACGTGCCTGGCAGGGAAGGATTCTGCTTGGAAAAGGGAAATGATAAAAACAGGAGTGTCCTGCCAGCTCCTGCCACTTTGTGTCTGGGAAATTACCTAGGAAAACCTTTATTCCCACAAAACTTGGGGTTTTGGACTCCAGAAAGGCTTTATTCCCACAAAACTTGGGGTTTTGGAGTATGGAAAGCCTTTATTCCCACAAAACTTGGGGGTTTTGGACTCCAGAAAGGCTTTATTCCCACAAAACTTGGGGTTTTGGAGTATGGAAAGCCTTTATTCCCACAAAACTTGGAGATTTTGGACTTCAGAAAGGCTTTATTCCCACAAAACTTTGGGGTTTTGGAGTATGGAAATCTTTATTCCAAGAAAACTTGGGGGTTTTGGAGTTTGGAAAGGGTTAATTCCCATGAAAATTTGGGGTTTTGGAGTATGGAAATCTTTATTCCTACAAAACTTGGGGGGTTTTGTGGTTTGGAAGAGTTTTATTCCCACTAAAATCAGGTATTTTGGGGTTTGAAAAAGCTTCATTTTCATAAAACTTGGCTGTTTTAGGGTTTGAAGAGCTTTATTCCCACAAAACTGAGGGGTTTGGGGTTTGAAAAACCTTCATTCCCACAAAACTGAGGGGTTTGGGGTTTGAAAAACCTTTATTCCCACAAAACTCAGAGGTTTTAGTGTTTGAAAGAAGCTTCATTCTCATAAAACTTGGCTGTTTTAGGGTTTGAAGAGCTTTATTCCCACAAAACTGAAGGGTTTTGGGTTTGAGAAACCTTTATTCCCACAAAACTCTGGGGTTTTGGGGTGTGACCCAGTTTTGACTCAAATCCCAGCCCCAGCTCCACCCTGGCACCAGATCCTGGTTTCTCTTTGGGGTCAATCCCAAATCTGGATGGCCAAAGGCAAACACTGCAGTGCTACTGTGGCCTTAATTATTCTTTTTTTTTTGTGATTTAATTAGGAGCGGGATCTGGGTTTGGGGCAGGGCACAAAGTGGATTAGGGGAGCAGCTGCCTCTTTAATTTGGGCTATTTCTCCTCCCTTTAAATTCACCCTTTGCTCTCCCAGGGGCAGCTCCAGGCTCTGGGAATCCTCTGAGATCCCAAAGAAGCAGAGCTGGGGGAGGTTATTTATAACCCCCACGATCTGGGGGGGAAATATTCCTTTGGATTCCAACCTTTAATCTGCCCCTGGCGGGTTCTGTGGAAAGCCTGAGCCCCCTGCTCCTCCTGCAGCAGTTTTTATCCCCAGCTTCCCTCTCCGCTCTGCTCCCAGCACATTCCCAGGGATTAATCCTGGCAGGATTCCTGTTATGGAAAGCCTTTATTCCCACAAAACTTGGAGATTTTGGACTTCAGAAAGGCTTTATTCCCACAAAACTTTGGGGTTTTGGAGTATGGAAATCTTTATTCCAAGAAAACTTGGGGGTTTTGGAGTTTGGAAAGGGTTAATTCCCATGAAAATTTGGGGTTTTGGAGTATGGAAATCTTTATTCCTACAAAACTTGGGGGGTTTTGTGGTTTGGAAGAGTTTTATTCCCACTAAAATCAGGTATTTTGGGGTTTGAAAAAGCTTCATTTTCATAAAACTTGGCTGTTTTAGGGTTTGAAGAGCTTTATTCCCACAAAACTGAGGGGTTTGGGGTTTGAAAAACCTTCATTCCCACAAAACTGAGGGGTTTGGGGTTTGAAAAACCTTTATTCCCACAAAACTCAGAGGTTTTAGTGTTTGAAAGAAGGTTCATTCTCATAAAACTTGGCTGTTTTAGGGTTTGAAGAGCTTTATTCCCACAAAACTGAAGGGTTTTGGGTTTGAGAAACCTTTATTCCCACAAAACTCTGGGGTTTTGGGGTGTGACCCAGTTTTGACTCAAATCCCAGCCCCAGCTCCACCCTGGCACCAGATCCTGGTTTCTCTTTGGGGTCAATCCCAAATCTGGATGGCCAAAGGCAAACACTGCAGTGCTACTGTGGCCTTAATTATTCTTTTTTTTTTGTGATTTAATTAGGAGCGGGATCTGGGTTTGGGGCAGGGCACAAAGTGGATTAGGGGAGCAGCTGCCTCTTTAATTTGGGCTATTTCTCCTCCCTTTAAATTCACCCTTTGCTCTCCCAGGGGCAGCTCCAGGCTCTGGGAATCCTCTGAGATCCCAAAGAAGCAGAGCTGGGGGAGGTTATTTATAACCCCCACGATCTGGGGGGGAAATATTCCTTTGGATTCCAACCTTTAATCTGCCCCTGGCGGGTTCTGTGGAAAGCCTGAGCCCCCTGCTCCTCCTGCAGCAGTTTTTATCCCCAGCTTCCCTCTCCGCTCTGCTCCCAGCACATTCCCAGGGATTAATCCTGGCAGGATTCCTGTTCCACCCTCCTGGCATCCTGAAACCCAAACCCAGTGCCCCCCCAGTGCCCTGGGGATGGGGGGGACAGCAGAGCCACCCCCGGGATGGTTTCTCTTTGAGCCAGGGCCTAATGAGCTCTCAGAGAATTTATCTCACCTGAGACAGCCCAGCTACGCCCTCAATGGCATAAAATGAGCAGGGTGGTGTTGGAAACAGAAAAAGGTTCAATAAAAGGCAAAATAACAAAGGTCTTGCAGAGAAAAACTGAGCCAGGAGTAAGAGGTGCCTGCTCTTGCTAAAACACCTCACAAAAGTGATTATTTCATTTGTTCTCTTCTTTTTCTAGTGAATTACCTAAGCCAGACCTCTTGGCCTCTGTCCAGTGGCAGCCCCAGGTCCGAGGTGAGGTCCCAAAAGTCCTATGAGGTGTCTTTGCACCAAACTGGGAGAGAACTCCTGGGCTTTTGGCCTTTTTGAGCAGACACAGAATAATTTAGGCACTCCATCAATGTGGGGCACATTCCTACATGCCTGCCTGGGCACATCAAAAATCCTCAGTTCTGGGTGGGTGGAGCAGCTGCTTGGACATCCCCAAAATCTCCCATCTTTCATCCCCACAATTTCCCCTCTCCACCCCAAAAATCTGCCCTTCTCCACCCCAAAAATCTCTCCCTCTCCATCCCCAAAATCTCCCATCTTCCATCCCCAAAATTTCCCCTCTCCACCCCAAAAATCTTTCCCTCCCCAGCCCCACAATTTCCCCTTTCCATCCCACAAATTTCTCCCTCTCCATCCCCACATTCTCCCCTCTCCCATCCCCAAAATCTCCCATCTCCCATCCCAATTTCCCCTTTTCCATCCCCACAATTTCCCCTTTTCCATCCCCAAATCCTCTCTGGGGAGGCTCTGCAGCTCAGGGAAGGCACCAGAAGCTGCAGCAGCAGCAGATTTCTCTCCCTTTTATCTCCTCACTCTGGAAAAAAAGCTTAAGGAGACCTGAGATCCCAAAATTAAGGAGGCAGCTGAGGCTGGGGAGCTCGTGGAGTGAGGAGCAAAAATCCTGGAAGCTTCTGGAAGCTCCTGGAAGCTTCTGGAAGCAAACCCTGCACACAGCCAGGTGAGTTTGCACTCAGTGTACCATTTTTATTTTGACATAGATAGATATTTTTATATATTACATCATTTAAAAACAGGTTATTTGTAAAAAACACATGGTTTTGATTTGGTTTTTTGTTCGTTTTTTTGCAGGTCAAAGCCACCCCAGCGTGTCCCACCCAGTGCAAAGGTGACCTGCAGGTCCCTCCTTCCCCCTCCCCGGGGACAATCTGTGCATTCCCCCTCTTCTCCCCATGGAAAAACAAATTTGTGTCCTTGTCCCACCCTTCCAGAGCCACCACAAAGTGTCCCCTCCACCCCGGGGACAGCTGGGGAGGGGACACTGCTCTGGGAACGGGGCAGGGAAGGTGACAGTGACAGCGAGGGGCAGGTATGGCCCCTTCAGCCAGAGCTGCCACCAGCCCTGGGCCACCTGGGCTGGCCAGGGGTGGCTCAGGGTGGCCCAGGGTGGCCCAGGGGTGGCCCAGGGGTGGCTCAGGGTGGCCCAGGGGTGGCCCAGGGGTGGCTCAGGGGTGGCCCAGGGTGGCTCAGGGCCTGGGGAAGGGCTGCAGAGGTGGCTCTGAGCCTCAGGGAGCTGGGACACACTCCTCCATCCAGGAGGGACAGGGTGGCATCAAACATTGCCCTCAAATCGGCTCAGCTGGAGCAAAAAGAGGCTCAAAAGGTGTAAAAAGAGGCTCAGCAGGAGAAAAAATAGGCTCAGGAGGGGTAAATGAGACTCCTTTGGGCTCTCAGCCCTTTTTTCATGCAGCACCCCAAGTTCTGGGATGAATTCCTCCTGGATGGATCCTCCCTAGAGGAATCCTCCTGGAGAATTCTTCCTGGATAAATTCTCCTGGATGAATCCTCCTGGATGAATTCTCCTGGGGGAATTCCTCCTGCCAGCCCAGGAATTTCCTCTCTCTGTGCCCTGATTCCCCTCCTGGGCAGCACCAGGAAATCCCCCAGGCCCCTTTTCCTGCCTGGTGTGGGCTGGCAGGGGCAGTGGGGCACAGCCCCAGTTCAGCACTCCCAGTCCCAGTTCAGCACTCCCAATCCCAGTTCAGCACTCCCAGTCCAGCACTCCCAGTCCCAGTCCAGCACTCCCAGTCCCAGTCCAGCACTCCCAATCCCAGTTCAGCACTCCCAGTCCCAGTCCCAGTTCAGCACTCCCAGTTCAGCACTCCCAGCCCCAGTTCAGCACTCCCAGTCCCAGTCCAGCATTCCCAGCCCCAGTTCAAGCTTCTTCCACCCAGGCAGGTTGGGAGGGCTGAGGGCAGAGGGAGGAGAGGCACTGACATCCTGAGAGGCTCCTCCCTCTGCAAATCCCCTGAGAAAAACGGCTAAAATGGAATTTCTCCTTTGAACAGCACCTCTTGCAAAGTTCTCCCCTCTGTCCTGGGCTCCACTAAGGCTCAGTCGTTTCCCAAAAATCGGAAAAATATCCTTTATGGCCTCACAGCTGCAAGGGGAAGCTTTGGCTGGGAAGTGAGAATTAAATGAGCAGCAAGAGCTCTCCCTGATCCCCTGCAGTTCCAGGAGTGTGTGTGAAGCAGCGAATTAAAGATAATTTTTATTTTTTCCAAGTCCTCCTGGACACAATCCAAACAGAGAACCGACGATGATTTGCCAATTCAGGGGCTGATTAGGTGAAAAAAGGGAAATAACGACCGGTGGCTCGCACCCATCGTGGCCAAAAGGCTCCATCTGGTGGCGTTTGCACCCAAAAAGGAGCTGGGGAGGAGGGGAAGCTGTACCCAATCCAAGCAGAGAACCGACGATGATTTGTCAATTAAGGGGCTGATTAGGAGAAAAAAAGGGAAATAACGACCGGTGGCTCGCACCCATCGTGGCCAAAAGGCTCCATCTGGTGGCGTTTGCACCCAAAAAGGAGCTGGGGAGGAGGGGAAAGCACGGATCGCACTGGTTAAACTGGTTCACAGCAGAGAAATGGCTTTAAACTCGAGCTAAAACTCGAGATGAAACTTCTCCCAAGCTGGGAGAAGAGGTGGCACGATGGGAATGGGAATTTTGTGTGGAAAAAGGGACCTGCAAGGGGACAAAGCAGCCAGGGGGGCTCAGGTGAGCCACAAAAGCTGAATTGTGGCCACAAAACCTGAACTGTGGCCACAAAAGCTGAGCACGGCCAAGCCGTGCTGCCCTGCAGGAGGGGGAACAATACAGCAAATATTTTAATGCTTTTCTCCTGAGCACAGCCCAGAGCATTCCCATCAGGGAAAAGGGAACCTGCAGGAACAGCCAGGAGCAAAATGTCAAGCTCAGATGGGAAGCAGGCTGAAAAATTGGTTATTCTGTTAAAATAAATAAAATAAAAGAGGCAGGGACAGGAGAAATGTGAGAGTTAAAAAAAATCCAGGCTGGTCCTGCTAAGCCTGGGCAGCTGCAAGGGGAGGAGGGCGAGGGGAGGACAGGGAACACCCAGCTTGAATCCCCTGGTTTGCAGAGATCAGGAAGGTTTGGGATGGCAGACAGGAGCCTGTTCCCTCCCTTCCTCACCCCCAAATCACTCAAGCATCAGCCAGGAACAGAACCAGGAACAATCCCTGCCCAGAGGAGCCTGGTGCCTGCAGGGAGCTGCTCCAGGGAGGGGCTGCAGCTCCAGTGGCTCCCAGTAAGAGCCCAGCTGGGGCAGGAGGGGCACGGGGCCACTGCCAGACCAGGAACTCACAGGTTTTAGTGCTGGGGGAGCTGCTGGTGCTTCCCAGGGAGGGCTCCAGGCAGGAGGGTTTTCATGGAAAGGGTTGGGATTGTCCATGGAGAGCTGGGAAAGCTCAAGGGCTGGGAAAGGCTCAAGGGTTGGGAAAGGCTCAGGGGCTGGGAAAGGCTCAGGGGTTGGGAAAGGCTCAAGGGCTGGGAAAGGCTCAAGGGCTGGGAAAGGCTCAAGGGCTGGGAAAGGCTCAGGGGCTGGGAAAGGCTCAGGGGCTGGGAAAGCTCAAGGGCTGGGAAAGGCTCAGGGGCTGGGAAAGGCTCAGGGGCTGGGAAAGGGTCAAGGGCTGGGAAAGGCTCAGGGGCTGGGAAAGGGTCAAGGTTTGGGAAAGGCTCAGGGGCTGGGAAAGGCTCAGGGACTGGGAAAGGGTCAAGGGTTGGGAAAGGGTCAGTTCTGGGCTCAGGAGCAGCAGGAGGGGGAGCAGCCCCCCGGGTTTGTCCCTGCTGGGGTTTCCAGCAGCTGGAGCAGCCAGGGCTGGGATCACTCTGGGACACGGGGATGGAGCTGTCAGGGATGGGGAGGGGGCTCTGCTGCTGCCCCAGGGGCACCACGGGCATTGTCACACACTGCCACTGTGTCGTGGTCACACACTGCCACTGGGGCACTGTGTGCCACATTGTCATTGTCACTGGGGCGTTGTCACTCCCCTCTGCTCCTCCAGAGCAGCCAGGGGGGCCAGAGATGTCCCCTCCCAAGGACACCCCATCCCAGAAATGCCCTATCCCAGAGATGTCCCCTCCTAGAGATGTCCCCTCCCAAGGACACCCCATCCCAGAAATGCCCTATCCCAGAGATGTCCCCTCCCAGAGATGTCCCCTCCCAGGGATGCTCCATCCCAGGGATGTCCCCTCCCAGAGTTGTCCCCCCTCAGCAGCTTTTTGAAGCACCAACCACAACAAGCAGAGCCCCCCCTGTCCCCAGTCCTGTCCTGGGGGTGCAGACCCCAGGCCCTGCAGCAGGAGGGTCCCAGCCCCGAGCTGTGCTGTCTCCTGGAGGTTCCTGGGGTCCCCCCAGTCCCGGGGGCGTGGAGCAGAGCAGGGGGTGCTCGGTGCCCCCCGGCCCCGTGCCCGTGGCCCTCAGGAGGTGAAGAAGCGCCGCAGCACCAGGTGCACCACCACCACCACGGCTGCCACCAGCACGTACTTCACGTAAACATTGTCCAGGTGCTGCACGGCCTCCTGCCAGCGAGGGGACACCGTGGGGTCAGTCCTGCCAGTGTCCTCGACCCCCAAACCTGAGCCCCGGACCCCCAACCCCTGACTCCCCCAGCTGCCAAACCTCCCTAAACCCAAATCTACCCTCCTGACCCCCGAACTATAATCTCCCTGCCCCCAAACCCTGACCCTCAGACCCCAATCCCTGACTCCCCCAGATGCCCTGCCCCCCCTAACCCCAAACCCTGCCCCTTGCCCAAAAAACTATAACCCCCCTGACCCCAAAACTGCCCCCAAACGCTGCCCCTTGTCCCCAAAGCTGCCCCCAAATTTGCGCCCGCTCACCCATCCTCCCTGCTGGGCGATCCAGCGCGCGATGCGGTTCTGCAGCATGAAGTCGCCCACGTAGCGCGCGATGCGGCGCAGGAAGCCGCCGCCGCCGCGCTGCCACACGTGCATGGCCAGGCGGTAGCCGAAGGCCAGCAGGGCGATCACCCGGCCCCAGTTGATGCCACTCTCGAACAGGCTGCAACAAAGGCCAGCAGAGCCCTGAATCCCTGCCCGCAGCTGCCCAGGCCATGTAGCCGTGATATTTTAGTGAAAAATCCTGGTCAGTGTCATGTAGCCATGATATTTTAGTGAAAAATCTTCTGCTAGGATTTTTCCTGTCCTGAGATGCTGAGAGCCTCAGGAAATAAATGTAAACAATAACTGTGTGCTGCTGTGGAATGCAACAGGTGTATCTTTCATTAGTCCATGTGGATTGTTTTTAATTGATAACCAATCACAGCCACCTGTGCCAAGGCTGTGAGCAGGCACAGGATTTTGCTATTGATTTCTATTCTATTCTTGTCTTTGTAGCCTTCTAATCTTCTTTTCTCTCTGTTCTTTTTGTATAGTTTTAATGTAGTATTTTAATATAATGTATAACATAATAAATCAGCCTTCTGATGAAAATAGAGTCAAGCCTCGTGTCCTCACACAAGGGGTCTCAACTTAGACAAGAATGTCGCTCTGATTTTGTTAAGATTTTCTAAGCCTTCTGATGTTTATGTTCTTGTAGCAAATTTTTCACCACTTTCTGTAAACAACTCAGTGTTTTGCATTATTTTATAGAAGGAGAGAAATTTGATGGGCTGTTGGTTTGGCCAGTGTCATTGGAGAGGTGGCACTGTCACCCTCCAGTCCACTGTCACCTTTGGAAGTCTATAAATGTTGGAGACAGATAATAAACTTCCCCTTTTCTACCTTGAGAACAGCAGCGTGTTTGCTTTGTGTTGTTTCACATTCCATAGTGACAGGTCAGCATTGAGGAAATAGCCCCAAATTGTACCAGGAAAAGCTTAGCTTGGATATTATAGAAAATCTTTCTATGCGAGTTGAGAAAAGTGACTCAGAAATGGGGCTGCACTCAGAATTTTCCATGGGAATCCAAACATTCCTGGGAAAAATGCAGCTCCCCAGCAATTTGCAAATTTACCTGAGTGTGACAAAGGTTAATTTACATGAGTGTGACAGGGACAGGGACAGGGGTTAATTTAATTTACCTGAGTGTAACAGGGACAGGGGTTAATTTAGTTTACCTGAGTGTGACAGGGACAGGGGTTAATTTAATTTACCTGAGTGTGACAGGGAAGGGACAGAGGTTAATTTAATTTACCTGAGTGTGACAGGGACAGGGTTAGTTTACCTGCGTGCGTTGCCGCCTCAGCCAGCGTGGCTGCCCGGACAGGGGAGCAGGAAAAGGACAGAAAGGAAGGAGTTAAACACTGGAGAAAAGAAGGAATTAGACACAAACACCGAGCAGAGGGCACAGGGACAGGGCTGTCACAGCCAGAGGTGTTTGGAGGAGTGACAGGAGCCCAGAGACCCGTCCTGCCCGTGCCTGACCAGGGTGACATTTCCCTGCAGACAGAACCCCACGGTGCCACCTCGATCCAAGCTTCCCTGGGAAGTCCTGGCAGGAAGTTTTGCAGCTCTGTGCCCTCACTCCTCACCTGTGGCTGTGCTTTGGGTGGCTGTCACCTGCAGGAGCCTCTGGGTGTCACCTGCAGGCTCTGGGTGTCACCTGCATGCTCTGTGTGTCACCTGCAGGCTCTGGGTGTCACCTGCAGGCTCTGGGTGTCACCTGCAGGCTCTGCCAGCCCGTGGAGCAGCCCCCATTCCGAGGTGTCCATGAGGACCGGGTTGGGTGGGGACTCTGAGCCACCTCATCTCGTGTGTGGCATCCTGCCCATGGCAGGGGTAGGGCTGAGATGGTCCCTCCTGACCCAACCATTCCACAATTCCATGATTTCTGTGACCATCCCACCTGCAGATGTGGAGTTGTGGCTGGGGCTGTTCCCTGGGATGTCCCAGCCTGGAGCAGGGGACAGCAGGAGCTGGTTGTGCCCTGCAGGTTGATCTGGGACGGGCAGGGCCAGGTACCCCAGGGACACCCCCTGAGGGACCCCAGGCAGCTGGGAGGGGACAATGACAGGAGCAGTGCACAGGAGGAGGAGCAGACAGGCAGAAATCACAGGAATCACTCTGGGAAGCTCGCTGGGATCTCAGCCAGGGCTGGAGGGTGAAGCTCAAACGGGCAGAGCGTGGGTTTATCCAAACAACCTCCCCTTCCCTTCTCCAGGGAGAGCCCCCGCCCCAGGCAGGAGCTTTACCTGGAGGCAATTTTGGTGAAGTGCTCGTAGGCGTTGTCGCGGCTGGGCTGCAGGCTCTCCAGCATGGTGCGGAACTCGGCGTCGTAGCGCCTGTAGATGTCGTCCCCGATGATGGCCAGGCGCTGCCCCACCTGGCTGCCGGTGCTGCGGGCCCGGGAGAGTCAGGCCGGGCTCGGGCCACGGCCTGGCTCGGGCTCAGGGTGGCAGCGGGGCTTTACCTCTCCAGGTCCTGCTGGATTTGCTCGATCTCGGGGTCGGGCGGCAGCTCGGCGCCGCGCTCCTGGCGCTCCTGCTGGTAGCGGTAGAAGGCGTAGCTGCGGAACACCTCCTCGGCCTCCTCCGCCACGCGGCCTTCTGCGGGGACACGGGACAGCGCTCAGGGCACGCGCATGCCCCTCCGGCCTCAAATGTGGAAGAGGTTATTCACACAGGACCCACTCCAGACCCACACATGTCCCCACAGAACCTTCTCCAGACCCACACATGTATGCCTGTCCCCACACAACCCTCTCCAGACCACATAGTTGTTCTACACCCACAGAATCTTCTCCAGACCGACACATGTCCCCACAGAACCTTCTCCAGACCCACACATTTGTTCTTGTCTCTACACAACATTCTCCAGACCAACACGTATCCCTGTCCCCACTCAACCATCTCGAGGCCCACTCCAGTGTCCCTACACCCATAGAACCTTCTCCAGGCCCACACATGTCCTCACAGAACCTTCTCCAGACCCACACGTGGTCCTGTCCCCACATAAATATCTCCAGGCCCATACAACCATCTCCAGGCCCACTCAGGTGTCCCTACACCCACAGAACCAACTCCAGACCCATGCATGTCCTCGCAGAACCTTCTCCAGACCCACACATTTGTTCTTGTCTCTACACAACCTTCTCCAGACCAACACATGTATCCCTGTCCCCACACAACTCTCTCCAGGCCCACTCCGGTGTCTCTACACCCACAGAACCTTCTCCAGGCCCACACACATGTCTCTGCACCCTCACAACCCTCTCCAGACCCACACATGACCCCGGCCCCTCATAAACATCTCCAGACCCACACAACCCTCTCCAGACCCACTCAGGTGTCCCTACACCCACAGAACCATCTCCAGACCCACACATGTCCCCTCACAACCCTCTCCAGACCCACATGTGGCCCTGTCCCCACATAAACCTTCTCCAGACCCACACGTGGCCCCATAGAACTTTCTCCAGACCCATATGTGTCCCCACAAAACCTTCTCCAGACCCAAACACGTGTCCCTGTCCCCACACTGCTCAGGGACACGGGAGCATTTCAGCCCCACGGTGACAGATCCCTCATCACACACATTCCATGGCTCCAGGAAAAGTCCCCACGGGATCTCCTGGATCGAGCTCGGTCTGAGCTGCTCCAGAAGCACCTGGAGAGGGACAGTGGCTCCCACAGCCCCACTGAGTGACCCCACAGGGACCAGGAACACCAAACTCTGTCCCACCATCCCAGAATTCCAGACTGGCCATCCAGCTCTCCAGAATCTGTATTCCAAGCTGAGATGTTCTTGCCCAGGGCTGGGAAGTGAGGGCACAGCTGTGCTGGCAGTGCTGCCCCCCAGACCCCATCCCCAAATTACTCCAAATCCTCCTCACAGGCTTTTCCACCTCCCTGTCCCGGCTGGACCTGCCGTGCTCAGGTTGCACCAGCAGAGCTGAAGGGAAAGGACAGCTCCTGTCACTTCCCAGGGGTTATTTTCTGTTTTTAGACACGGGTTTGGGGGCAAACAGACCTCCAGATTTCCCCTCTCCTTCAACTTTTGGGAACTGGAGTCTGTGATATTCCAGGGAGAACCAGAAAATGAAAGTAACTGAGTCAGAGTTTCAGGGAGAGGAGTGCAAACACACAGCCAGACACAAGAGGAAATCTCTGCACCAAAAAAAAATAATCCCTGGAGCAATTTTTAGTAACACCAGGACAGGATGATTCCCCCTTCCCACAGGTGCTACCCCCACTGGGGTTGTCTTGGGATCTCTCCCACTCAAGGGATCTGGGTCAGGGTTTGCCTGGTGGGTTCCCAGTGCCAAGGGCAGGTTTGGAGCTGCTCAGGGATCTCTGGAAGGAAGGAAGGAAGGAAGGAACTGCTCCGTGTCTGCCCAGGTGATTTACCCTCCTCACCTGCCCAGCAGCACCAGGAGTCACCGTGTCCCACCCTTCATCCTGCTGGGATGAGCTCAGGGTTTTTCCTGTCAGCCCCATTCCCAGTTTCACCCATTAACCAGGGCTGGGCTGGGCTGGGCTCACATGGGGACAGTGGCCCTGCTCCCAGCTTGTCACCACGGCCCTGCCCGGGCACACAGGACCTGATGTCACCCCAAGGCCACCTGGACTGACTGAGATCTGTGTTTTCCTCCATGATTCAAGCCCCAAACCCCTCCCACTCTCTCGTGCTCAGGGAAGTAAATACACAACACCAGGCAGCACTTTGTTCTCTCCATGCCTCCAATCCCACCTTGCTGCCCACCCTGACCATCCAATGCCAAGCACACAATCCTTGGTTATTTTGGATGGAAAAGAACCTCAAACCTCGCCCCGTTCCACCCAGGGGACCAGGATGCTCCGAGCCCCCAGCACTGCTCCTCCCAAAAGCGCTGAGCACCTCCCAGTTCAATCCAGTTCCTCACAGAGCTGATCTGTTACCCCAGCCTTGCGAAAAGCCCTGGAGACAGGAAATCCCACCTCGCCAAAGGAACACAGCAGGGAAATTAATAAAAAAATAAAGGTTTGAAGAGGGGAGCTCCCCTGAGCACCCCAGAACCCTTTACCTGAGCTGAGCCTGTGGCTTCCCCGGCGTCCCCGCGCCTGCGGAGGGTCCCCCTCATTCCCTGAGGCCATTGCAGAGAGGTTTGGGAATGGCAGCTTCACCTGGAAGGGTGATGGAGATGGTGAGTGGCCGGAGCCCTGTGGTCCTTCACAGCCCAAGGATCAGAGCTCACTGCTTTTATCTGTTCCAGGGCTGGGTGGCTCCTCCCTCAGCACACTCATTCTGTGCTCCTAGAAATTCTGAAAACTCACTCCACTTCCACCTCCCTGGACTTCCCCTATGGTGAAGTGATTTTTTTGCCACAAAAAGTGACTTTCCACTTCTAATGGACTTCCTTCCTCCTTCAAGAGACGCGTGTGGTAGCTCAGATCCCCGAGCTTCATAAAAGGCTTGAAGAATAATTCCAGCACCTCTGAGGCTCCCTGGCTGTGCCCACTCTGAGTTGCCCTGATAACACCTTCACAAGATGAGCCCTGATTTCCTCCAGGACTCCAACTGCCTCTAACTCCCCTTGTTCTTTACATTTACCCTCTCAGAAAATAAAAAAATTAAATGAGAGCTAAACACAAACTTCCCTGAAGTTTGTAACCCAAACCTGCAGTTCAGGGCTCATCAGAGCTCCTTGAGGCCACAAAGTTCCTGTCAGGATTAACGGGATCAGGGCAGCTCCTGGCTGCTGCCTGACATTCCAGAGCATATTCCCAGCCCACACGTCCACAGGGCTGAGCTGGGGGCTTTCCTGAATTTCCACCAAGCCTGAACTCACGGATGAAACACAGTTCCTGACACCCCAGAATTTAAACTGCACCCTGGACAAAAATGAAGAAGTGCTGGGTAGGGGCAAATAACCACCCATGGGTATGGGAGAAGTGCACAACGTGGTTCAAGCTCATGGCATCACACTGGAGATGGTTCAGAAGGAAAAAGAAACGTGAGACAGGAAGACAGCCCATCCCTGTGGGATGGGGCCTGGAAGTGCAGAGCTTAAAAAACCACGAGGCCCTGCACGGCTGCAGAGGGGCCTGAGCCTGGCGACCAGCATGGAAATGCTGGTTTTTCCTACACTCCGAGGATGGGAGGACAGGATTTCCCACTTCCTCCCCAAACTCCAACATCCCCACCCAAGACGGAGCTGAGAATGCAGTGAGGATCATCAGCTGGGACCAGGGTAAATCCCTGGGGAGAGCTGCTGGCCACTCGGCCAGATCAGCTCCAGCGCTGCCTCTCCTGGCCCTCAGAGTCACAGAATTCCTTGTCCTGGGATGGTGTCCATCCCCTGGGATGTGCAGATCCCTCGGATGGTGTCCATCCCCTGGGACGGTGTCCATCCCTTGGATGGTGATCATTCCCTGGGATGGTGTCCATCCCTTGGATGGTGTCCATCTCCCCCTCCACTCAGGAGCCTCCTGAGCTTCACCCTCTGCCATCCCAAGCCATGGCTGAGCCCACCTGCACTGGGAGGACTCAGAGCTGTTCCCAAGCTGGGAGCAGCCCCTTGGAGCTGTGGGGATCTCCTCTGTACCCCACAGTGGCACTGCTCGGGTGGCACAGGACACTGGCAAGGGTGTGGGGGCACCCAGCAAAGAGCTCAGGAGCCTCTGGAGCTTTTCCAGCTCGGCCTGTGGGGCAGGGGGCTGTGCCCACAGCTGCCCAGGGCTGACAGGGACTTTCCTGCCTGGCATGAGCGAGTGAGGAGTGAGGACTTCCTGCAGCACCACATAACCCAGATGTAGATGACTCATGATGTACATACAACTTGCATTTCGTTTTCGAAGCCCTGCAGGAATTTGTGCTTTCGTTTTCCTTCTGGGCCCTGCCAGCAGTGTTTCTTCTGTCACACATGATGTTGCAGCCCTGTCACTGCTGTCCCCACCCTCTGCCGGCCCAAGTGTCCATGTGCCCTCCCAAAAGAGTTCTCTGCAGGGCTCGGAGTGCCTCAGGCCATCCTCTCCAGCTTCCAGAGCTGCTGCCCCTGCTCCTCCTGCTTCCCAGCTTCCTGCTCCCTCTTTGTTAGGAGAACCATGCAGGAGAACAGGGGAGGGTGTGAAGGGGGAGATGACACCCAAACACCCCGAGACATTTCCTGGGGCTGCAGGAAATGAAAACCCTCCAAGACTTGAGTCATGGCTCAAGGGAGGGTGTCAGGAGAGCTGCACGGTCTCCTCCACCCTACGAGGCTGCAAGGGGTTAAAAGCAGCTGCAATCCCTATATCCAGGCCCAGCCGCGGGGCTCTGGAATCACCCCCTGACATGTTATGAATGCCAGGAAATTGATGGAGCATCCCCTGGGACGAGTCTTTGGCAGCGATCCCTGCCGGGCCAGAGATCCCGCAGGATTCCTGACCCCATCCCTCCCCCCCGGACGGGGGGACCAGGGCCGCTCCTCCCCCAGGGCAGCAAAATTTGGCCAGTTTTGGGGTTACCCAGTTCGGGGGCTGCCCAGTTTTGGGGTTACCCAGTTCGGGGGCTGCCCAGTTTTGGGGTTACCCAGTTTGGGGGCTGCCCAGTTTTGGGGTTACCCAGTTTGGGGGCTACCCAGTTTTGGGGTTACCCAGTTAGGGGGCTGCCCAGTTCGGGCGCTGCACAGCTTTGGGGTTGCCCAGTTCGGGATTTGCCCACCCAGGGTGGGCACACGACCCCCAGCACCCACCCAGCCACGGTCGCCCCAAGCCGTGCCCGTGTCCCCGGTGTCACCCGTTCCCCGGCGGGGACAGCTCTGCCCACCCGATGTCCCCTCCCTGAGCCCTTCTGATGCCGCGAGCACTGTCACCACCGCGGCGTAAAAAAAAAAAAATCGGTTAAACGAGGGGAAATTCCCTTTTTGGGGCAGGTAAATCCCCTCTTTTGGGCAGCGACCCGCCCGGAGCGAGACCTCCAGCCCTGCCCCGGAGTTTCCCGCAGCCAGCGCGTTCCCTGAAGAGCCACTTTGTCCTTGTCACCCCTGCCGCACCCCGCACCCCGCGGCTGCCCGTCCATCCCTGCCCATCCCGGAGGAGCGGGATAACCCATCCCGGGAGAGCCTGGGGAGGGGGAACCGGGGCTGCCCTGGCCACTCACCGCGTCCCGGCGGGGAGCAGCGGGCCGGGGTATCCCGGGAGCTACGGCATCCCTGCCGCGATCCGCTCCATCCCTGCGGCCGCTCCCTTCCTGCCGGAGCGCGCCGCGGGCAAAGGAAACGCGCGGGGAGGAGGAAGAGGGAAAAGAAGAAGAGGAAAAAAAAAAATCAAGTAGAAACCCAACCCCAGTGACCATAGAGAGCCAGATAGAGTCTATGCGGAGCCGCGCTTGATTCAGCTCCCTCTAGAGGCACCAACCCCGGCGCGGGGCAGGGCCGAGAACCGGGGTTTTTTTGGGGGGTTCTGGGCGCTCCTCGGGGGTTCAGGGGAGGCTGAAGCATCTCCCGGTCCCTGCGCGGCTCGGGGGGTGCCGGGTGCGGGGTTGGTACCGTGCCACCCCGTGCCCTCCTTGCCGGGCTCTCCTCGGCTCCTCCCTGGCTTTTCCAGAGGTTTTTGGAGCTTTTCCTTGCGGCTGCGCCTTTAATTCTTAATTTCTTAAATTCTCCCTCTGCCGGGTTCCCCGGCTGAGCGCCCGGTTAAAGTAACGATTTGAGTTTCTTTTCCCTGGGAGGGAACTTGTGTCGATCCAGCAGGAAATAAAAAAGTCACCAGTGGCAGAGGCGGCTCCAGCCAAGTGTTCAAATAATTCGAAATCCGCGGAGATTTGGGGGAAATCCCAGCAGCTCGGGGAGAGAGATTCAGCCCCGGAGGGTTCAGCAATCTGCCCCGGCTGATTTTCCTCTCCTCGCTGCTTGGGCCACTGCCAGGGCGGCTGCTGGGGCTGGAAAATGCCAGATAAGCAGCGGAGCTTGGGGGCTGGCAGAGCCTGAGCGCTGATTATCGCATCACCTACCTGCCCGATGGCAGCAGCGCTCCGAGGGCCCCCGGGACCGCCTCTGCCCCTGAGCCAGATATTTTGGGGTTTTTGGCTGAGCTTTTCCAGGGAAAACCGGCCCCTGGCTCCCTCGGAGGTTTGGGGATACGGCCTTGGACACCCTGCTGAGGTGTGAAATCAGCTGCTGGAGGGACAAAAAAAGGATTCCCACCGTGGCTGTCCTTCAGAGGAGGAAGATCACGGAGTGAGGAATCAGCTCGTGGGGCTGTGCCCACCAGGCTGGCAGCAGGGGGGTCCCGAGCAGCTTTGTCCCGTGTCACTGCAGCCACCTGGACACCGCGGGGGAAACTCTGCCCTGCCCGAGGCTGCAGCTCTGGAAAAACACCCCGAGGGGCCCAGGGAGCAGCAGGTCCTGGTGTCACCCCTGCAGGGCGACACAGGGTGACAGGAGTGGCAGGAACCACTGCCAGGAGGGATGGAGGAGGTTTGGTCTCCCTGTGGCCTCATCCAGACCCCCTGGCTGTGCTGTTCCCACAGGGATGGGCCCCAGCAGCTCCGGGTGCCCATGGGGAGGGTGGTGCCAGCCCTGAGCCAAAGCTCTCCGTGCACTCTGATGCTGGGTGGGAGAAGCAGCAGCTCCTGGAGGTGAGGGGAGGGCTCAGAGGGAAGGGAAACCCCCCTCACCCTTCACTCGAGGGCTGCTTGGTGTTGGGGGGAGGGTCCTGAGGAGTGAGTGGACGTGGAAGGCTGAGGCACCCCCCAAATTCAGTGTCCAGCATGCCTGGAATGGGCCCCTTAGCTGTGGAATATCTGGAGCTGGAATATGAGGATCCTCTCTCAGCCACTCCTGAGGGGAGTTCAATTCCCACAGGAACTGGGAGGTGACACCCAATGCACATGACACACGGGAGGTGACAGCTCGGGGGGGTCACTGTCCTTGGTTTTGGGCTCGTTTTGGTCAGCAGGGGAAGGTGCAGGCCCCCAAAAGCAGAGGTGTCCCCGGGAAGAGGCTCTGGCACACGAGCAGACAGCGAAGGGCTGAGCTGGGTGAGGGGATGGGGGGGGGGGATGCTCTGAGGAGGCTCCCAGGCCTTGGAGAAGGTGTAAGACTGGAGAACCACGAGCAAAACTGATCCCAGCTCTGCCCTCCCCCCCCACCCAGGGCTGTCCTGAGGTGATTCCATCCCTCCGTGGCCCTTCCCAGCTGAGGAGGGAATTCCCTTGGGATGTGCTGGTGAGCAGCCCCTGGCTTTTCGGACTGCTTGGCCCATTGGTGACATTGGGGGGGGGGGGGATGCTCTGAGGAGGGCTCCCAGGCCTTGGAGAAGGTGTAAGACTGGAGAACCACGAGCAAAACTGATCCCAGCTCTGCCCTGGCCCCCCAGGGCTGCCCTGAGGTGATTCCATCCCTCCGTGGCCCTTCCCAGCTGAGGAGGGAATTCCCTTGGGATGTGCTGGTGAGCAGCCCTTGGCTTTTGGGACTGCTTGGCCCATTGGTGACATTGGGGACATCAGCCCCGTGCCACGGAGCATTCCAGGAGCTCTGGGTGATGAAATGGCCGCGGCAGGGGAAGGGTGGAGCAGAGGGAAGGTTTTCTCCCAGCTCAGCTGCTGGTGTCAGTTCCATCAGGACGGAGCTGCTGGGTGTCAGCACTGGCATCGTCTCTGCCCGGCTCTGCTCCCCCTGCAGGCTCCCGGGGTGGGAAGGGAGCAGGAATCGCTCCCGAGTGGGGCTGCAGAGAGCCCTGGGGTCTGCTGCTGCTCACGAGGTCAGCCAGGACAGAAATCCACTGCCAGGGGCAGGGCTGGAGAGGATTCCAGCAGGAATTCCTCCCCGTGAGGCCCTGGCACAGGGTGCCCAGAGCAGCTGGGGCTGCCCTGGATCCCTGGCAGTGCCCAAGGCCAGGCTGGAGCAGCCTGGCACAGTGAGAGGTGTCCCTGCCATGGCAGGGGTGTCACTGGATGGGCTTTAAGGTCCATTCCAAGCCAGCCGAGGATTCTGTGGTTCTGAATCTCCTCGGAGCACCAGGTGGCACTGTCCGACTTCCCAGCGAGCCGAGCTGAGCCGGGCTAACCCGGCTGGGAGACGCAGACACCGCTGGCTCCCGGGCCAGGGGACAGCGGGGACAGCGCCATGGGACAGCGAGGGACCGGCTCAAGGGGTTTTTTGGGTTTTTTTTGGGTGGGTGGATTCACCTCCCTCACCCTCAGCAAATCCCAGAATGGTAAAAACCCCACCCAGCAAACCCCTGCTGTTGGTCAGGTTTATCCCAAAGTTCCCTCTGGGGGTCCCGAGGGGGACAGGGCACCTTTCCCCTGTCCCCACACCGGGGTGTCACCCTGTGCTGGCTCTGGGCTCTGCAGGAGCACAGAACGTGAGGCTCCAGGCAAAGCAAAGTGCTTCTCACCCGCAGCAGATTTATCAAATTGATTAAAACCCCACCGGCTCCAGGCCTGGCTGCTGCACAGCTCCTGGAGCTGGTTAATCACGCTGGGTTTGGGAGCCCAGAGCAGCCAGCACAGCCAGCTCGTGTTTCCAGGCATTGGAAGAGCTGCCGGGCTGTTTAGGACAAAATTCCTCACAAATCCACCTTTGATAATCTTCTGTACAAACACGGGAAGGGGGAGAGGCTGCGGGAGGGCTGAAAAATCCACTCAGGTAAGAAATCCAATGCATCCTGTGCTGGGGGCGAGTCCTGAGGCTCAGCAGCCTGGAAAGGCTCCCAGATCCTTGGGAAATATCCTGAAAGAGCCTTGGGAAAGGATCCTTGGGAAAGGTCCTGAAAGATTCTTGGGAAAGGTCCTGAAAGATTCTTGGGAAAGGATCCTTGGGAAATATCCCGAAAGAGCCTTAGGAAAGGTCCTGAAAGAGCCTTGGGAAAGGGTCCCTGGATCCCAGAGCATTCCCAAACCCCAGAGCATCCCCAGCTCTCAGAGCATTCCCAGCCCTCAGACCATTCCTAGATCTGAGAGCATTCCCAACCCTCAGAACATTCCCTGCCCTCAGAACATTCCTAGTTCTCAGAGCATTCCCAGACCCCAGAACATTCCCAGACCCCAGAACATTCCCAGCCCTTGGAGCATTCCCAGATCCCAGAGCATTCCCAGATCTGAGAGCATTCCCAGCCCTCGGAGCATTCCCAGCCCCCTGAACATTCCCAGCCCTCAGAGCATTCCCAGCCCTCGGAGCATTCCCAGTCCTCGGAGCATTCCCAGCTCGGTCACGGGCCGGAGGAGCTGCTGGCAGCTCGGCCGGGGCTAATCTGGGAATTGTATGCCAGGAAGGGCACACCCAGCCGGGACAAAGGCTGCGCTCCACGCTCCAGCGCTCCCGGGCTTCCCCCTGAGCGCCCCGGGGCTGCTCCGGAGCCGTCCCTGGCCTCGCCCGGGGCTTGGGCACCTGCTCCAGGTGTGGGGACAGAGTTTGGGGACGCCGTGAGCTGCTGGATGCTTTCCCAGCCGCCTCGTGCTCCTGCCCATCCCTGGGGAACGTCACAGGATGGGGATGTAGCACCCAAACTGCCCTGGCCAGCCTGAAACCGGGGCTGTGAGAGAAATGCACAGCCTGGTCACCCCCAGGGTGTTTAATCTGGACCCTGACAGTGCCAAATTCACTCAGCCATCGTTGTTTTCCTGTCCTGGCAACAACCCCTTCCCATGATGCCTCCCCGGGTACCAAAACTCTCCGTCCTTGACACATCCTTAGAAGCCTTGAGCTCCAAATAGACTCCAGGCTGTGCAAAACCGCCCGAGATTTCCCGAAGCTGCAGAAAATGTGGGGGTTTATTATTAGCGCTCAGCCTGCGCCAGGCCAAGTGTCAGACACCACGGAGGTGTCGGGAGGAAGGGTTTGACCCGGCTGAGTCACTGCAGGGCAGCTCCTGAGGGAACAGCTGGTGTCATCTGCTGGGAGGAGCCTGGCAGGGGACAACCAGGCCTTTGCTCAGTGTCACTGTTCTCCTTGTCCCCGTGGGAAGCAGAGATGCCTGGCCGGGCTGTGCTGGGGAGCTGCTGTGCCCTCGGAGGTCACTTGTCACCCTGGCGCACCTGCGGTGACGCTGCCACGTCCTGCTGGCGGTATTTTAGGGTGGTTGTTTACAAACAGCGCCGTGGCGCGAGAGCAGGGGGAGCTGCTCACGGACTGTGAGGGAGGAAAAGCCTCTGCCAGCCTCGCCGGCTTCCCCTGCGCTTCTGGAAAACCGGGATCCAGCTGCGGAGGTGGATGGGCTGGTGGGATGGCTCGATCCTGTTTCCATCACCCTCCAGCTGCGGAGGTGGATGGGCTGGTGGGATGGCTCGATGCCATTTCCATCACCCGGCTCCTCCTTGTCCTGAGCCACACGGGCTCGTCCTGCTCCTGCTGCACCTCCACAAAGCCCCGCTCGTGGCCTCCTCCGTGCAGGGTGCTGCACCAACACGGAGGGGAAGAAAGGCCTGGAATCACGTCCAGGCTGAGATCCACGGGGCTCACGAAGCTGCTGTAAAGTTGCATTACAAATGTGAGCCACTCGGATATTCCAGTGATCCGAGCCAGCAGAGGAGAATATTTTAAATTAAATATTCATGGGGATCCTCAGCCTGAGAAAGTGATAGAGCTCTGCTGCCTTCTGTGGACTCACACTAATTTATTTTTTATTATGACCCATTTGTAGGATGATGGGGCCGGGAGGCTCCAGGCGGTCGCCTCCAGCTTCAGATCCCATTTTATTTTTTCAGGTGCTCTAGAAGCACAGAACAGCTCCAAGATCCGTGCCCCAAATTCCAAACCGCTAAGGATGTAGCCTGGTATTTCTGACACACCAAACCTGGGCTCTGACACAGGCAGCAGTTCCTCCCTGCCCTGGCAGATCAGACAGGCCACAGGGTCCCCTCTGTGCCACTGGCACTGCCCTGGGGCCACGGGGTCCCCTCTGTGCCACTGGCACTGCCCTGGGGCCACGGGGTCCCCTCTGTGCTGCTGGCACTGCCCTGGCTGAGAAAGGGACCATCATCAAACCAACAAAGGGCACTCACAGCCCCGGAGCAGATGGGAGAAATATTTGCCAAACAAAGGCTCTATTTTCAAGGAAATCCTCTGACTTTCTGCCTCGAAGACAGAAATGATTCAAGCTCTGGCGCAGTCAGCCCAGGAGCTGTGGGTAGGAAATTCTCCTGTCATGGGCTCTGCCGTGGCTGCTGTGAGAGCTGGGGCTGCTTTTCCAGGCAGATATCATTCCTGCTTTACATTTGGGAATGACTTGGACCCCTTTGCAGACTCCAGGTGCACCTATTTCATCCCTGGAAATGTTCCAGGAGAGGTTGGACAGGGCTTGGAGCAAGCTGGACTGGTGGAAGGTGTCCCAGCCCATGGCAGAGGATGGAACTGGGGGATCTTTCCAACCTGTCCTGGAATATTTCCAGGGATGGGCCATCCCCAGCTGCTTCACCCACACATCCAGCCCTGCTCAGGGCTCAAAGCAAACAGCTTTGGGGTCTGCGGGTGGCATGTGAAACACACTATAATGTCACCTACAATTCTTAAACCCCCACAAAACAAACTGCTTGTGTGGCTCCCTTTTTTCCTTCCCAGCTGTAAATCCTGCCCAGCTCTGCCTCTTCCCCCTCCACCCGTGCCTGTCCCGGTTTATGGCACCACCACAAGCTCCGGACTGATTTCCATGCGGAGCCCATGAAGAGTCGCTCCCGCCCCGCGCTGTCCCTCTGTCCCTTGTCCCGGCTGCAAGTGACTCAGCCCAACATGACTAACTCTTCCCTCTCCGGCAAACAGGGATGGCGGCTTTGTTCAGCGCCCTGCAGCTCTGCTGGGAGCCGCCGAGAACCGCCCTGGCACAGTGACTCATCCCCAGGAGGTGATGTCCGGCTGGAACGGGGCTGGAACGGGGCTGGAACGGGGCTGGAACGGGGCTGGAGCCGGGCAGCCCCCCCTGCGCTCCCCCCATCCCACCCCGCATCCCCGTGCTGGGGGCTGCACGGTGCCCGTGCCCTGAAATCAGATTCCAGGCTGATTATTGCCTGTTTATTGCTGATTAATATCCAGGCTGGATATTGCCCGTCCTCCCTGGGCTGCTTGGGTTGTTTCCTCCCCAGCGGGGTTTGGACATGTTGGGAGGGTTTATCCACCCTGGTGGGGTTTGGACACAGCCTGTCCTCACCCTCTGGCATGATGGGGTGTGCTTGGGAGTCAGGATTTTCCTCATCTGGGCTTGGGAGTGAGGATTTCCCTCATCTGAGTTTGGGAGTCAGGATTCCCTGGGCTTGGGAGTCAGGATTTCCCTTACCTGAGTTTGGGAGTCAGGATTTCCCTCCCTGGGTTTGGAAATGAGAATTTCCCCTCACGTGGGTTTGGAAATGAGAATTTCCCCTCACCTGGGTTTGGGAGTGAGGATTTCCCTCACCTGGGAGGGACAGCCACCCCTCTGAGGGTGGAAACATGTCTGATGAGGCTTTGTTACCCCCACGGCCAGTCCCCGGTTTGAGGTGATGGAATATCTGCACAGAAGGAATAATATGGAAGGAATTCCTGCCTCTGAGGGTGGGCAGGCCCTGGCACAGGGCGCCCAGAGCAGCTGTGGCTGCCCCTGGACCCCTGGCAGTGCCCAAGGCCACGTTGGACGGGGCTTGGAGCAGCCTGGGATGGTGAAATGTGTCCCTGCCCATGGCAGGGGTGGGATGGGATGGGATTTAAGATCCCCCAACCCAGCCCATCCATGATCCTATCCCAGCAGGACGTGCAGGGTGCCCAGGGCACTCCTGGCCATGCTGGGATGGGCACAGGGCCCCTTCCAGCTTCACCCTGAGCACCTCTGGTGCCATCCAGCTCCAAGCTGGCACCCTTTTCCTGACATTGTCACCTGGGGGAGCCCAGGCAGGCTGTGTGCACCAAGGGGAGCAGCCTCTGCCTGTCCCCCACCCTTGGGGACATGCCCAAAGTGACAGGGGTGGTGGCCTGGCCAACAGGGAGGCACAGGCCATGGGCCAGGGCTTCCCAGCCCAGCACTCAGCAGGAAGGAAGGCAAGGCTGTGGTTTGCTCAGAGAAGGCTGTAATTAGGCTGATTGGCACTAACTTGCCTCAAAACTCCGGGGAGGAGGGGAGAAACCACAGCTCAGCCATTTTATGTGGGATTTTACTGGGAGAAACGGAGCCAGCACAGGGCTGGCTCTGTCCCTTCTCTCTGTGACATTCCCCTGAGCCCTTTCAGAGCAGACCACCCCCAGGACGAGCTTCACTCTTGCACCCCCTGCTTCAAATCCTCCTAGCACAGCATCCCCAAGGCCCAGCTGGGGCTGGGATGGAGCTGAGCGTGCCCTGGGGCTGGCAGGGCACCGTGGGCTGCGTGCCCAGAGCACGTTTCCTGCCAGGCTCTGATAAGATGTGCCTTCATTCACGGCTGTGTGCTGACCACAGGCCACATGAGAGGCCCGGCGTGGCCCACTTGGGAGCAGAGGAAAGGCGGCGTGCCCTGGCAAACCCCTCTGCAAGGAGCTGCTGGGAGGAGAGGCCGTGCCCGGCCGTGGTGGAGCCCTTTGGGGTTGTTCAGGGGCTGGGCACGCTGTGGGATCTGATCCCAGAGCTCCTTGGGGAATCTGCCCGTTTGTCACAGAATGCCAGACTGGTTTGGGGTGGGAGGGACCTCAAAGCTCATCCCATTCCGCCTCCTGCCATTGACACCTTCCACTCTTCCAGGCTGGTGGGACCAGTCTGGCCAGGCCCTGGTGTGCAGGAGAAGGCCTTGGGTGAATCAGGGAGGCTTTTCCTGGTGTATAAATTGTGTGGGGTTGAGCCAGTGAGGCTGGCAGTGCTGCTCCCACACAGGCACAGCTGTAACGGGCAAAAGAGCAGCAGATTTGGGGCACGGCTGAGGAGGATTTTGAAGGTGGCTGCACAGAGGTGGCACCTGAGGTGCAGGGCAGGGGTGGCCCATGAGCCAGGAGCGCTGGGCACTGCAAAACCTCTTGGGCAGCTGAGGGAAGGGGAATGAGGAACAGGGCTCTTCCCTCACCCAGCCTGGCCTGGGCTGAGGGTACAGCTGGCAGCCCCAGCCCCTGCTCCACCCCCCAATTAACCCGTGTTTGCTTATTAGGGGAGTTACAAGCCTGTGCAAACACTTCCATTTGCTTTCGATAAAACCAGGGGAGGAAAAAACCCTGCCCGTGAGGTGTGGCCGGGCCCTGCAGCTCCTCCCAGGGGTCTGGGGCTCCGGGGGGCTGCTGAGGGCCACCTGCCATGGCCGAGTGTCCCTCCCTGCCGCGGTGTCACCCGCTGGCTGTCCCCAACCCCGCTGCTCCCACACAACCGCGGCGTTTGTCCCAAACTTGGCCCGGTGTCGCCAACAGCAACTGCTAATTGTTCTCGCGCTCTGTACTATATTTAATTCCCCACTATTATTTTTTCCCCTTTTAATCATAAAAAGCCTAAATTTCCCTCGGGGAAGGTTATTGGCTCGAGTGTGGAAATATACCTGTGCCTCGCATGGCGCTGGGCCACCGGGGCTTTGGCTGTATTTTTAAATCCAAGTACAAAGTGTCTTCCACGCCAGCGCCGTTTAACCCTTCCCAGGAGGGAGAGTGGGAGGAAAGGAGTGTGTGGGGGAGGGCTCTTCCCTTTTTTTCAGCTCCTGCTTGGAGCAGGATGGGTTTGGATGCGTGGACAGCAAGGTGGGCAAGGAGAAGAGTGGGGTTTGAGGATCTGACCCTATTTTCCTCTGGCAATTCCTCTGCTTCTCCCTCTCCCACACCCACGAGGTCGCCCCGAGCATCTCCTCCTTCCCAGCCTCCTCCTGCCCCCCTTGTGGGTGTGTGGGGGGGTTGGGGTGCTCCGAGGTAACCCGGAGCCTCAGCACCTTTGAGGATGTGGGCCAAAGTCATCCAGTCTGAGAGCTATTTCGGGGGAGCGCGGCTGCTCCCGCGGGAGCGCCGGCACAGCCGCCGCCGGAGCCGGCCGGGCACGGGTGGGACAGGCAGGAGGGAGCTGCTCCCGTCTCCTCCTCCGTTAATGAAATCACCCGAGGGGGCTCGGCCCTTCCCCCGCAGACCTTGGGGCGCCTTTCAAGCGGCCGCTGCAGGGGGAGGTTTGGGTTTGCAGCTCTGAGCAGATTTGGGGTCTCACCCTCGTCCCTGTGGGTGGATGTTCTGTGCCAAAGGAGAGATTTTGTTCAGTGGTAGCTGCTCTGGTCTGAAATCCTCGCTCAGAGGGAGAAATGGGATTGAAACAGCCCTTTTTTCTGGCCTGGGGTCAGCCCTGGTTTCATCCATCCCAGCCCTGCTTCTCTCTGGGGTGGGAGGACGGGGCAGCAGCTGAAAGGCTCCACACAGGCTCTGTGCTGCCTGACCCCGCTGCTGTCCCCAGAGCCACCAGACGAGGGGACAAATTCCCCTCCTGGCCCGAGAACCCCCCTCCTCTGCCTGACCCTCAGCAGAGCCCTCTCACTGCCTGCTCTGCCCGGCACAAGGGACCGAGTGTCTCCCTCCCTGCCTCTCAAACAAAGGCAGCCACAGTCATGTTTCTCCTTCTTCTTCTTCCAAGTGGTTTCACCCTTGAGTTGCCGGCCTTGATTTGGGATTCCTGAGGGCACCAGAAGCCAGAGGGGGCCCTGGCAGGGTGCTGGGAAGCTCTTTGGGCACCAGCACCCGTCTGCCCTCCCCAGCTGCTCCATCCCCTCCAGCTGCATGTGGACACAGTTGAGCTCCAAGCGGGACCCTGTGGAGCTTTGGGGGTGAGGACCCAAGGCCGGGTGATCTGTTCTGGGAATCCAACCCCACGGCACTGCAGGGAACACTCCCTGCCAGGCTCAGCGTGGGAAGGGTGGGCAGGTAAGGGGAGCCTTGCCAAGGGAGCATCCCGCGGGCAGGGCGGGGGCCTGGGGCAGGGAGGGGACCCTGCAGCTCCTTCAGAGGAGCAATTTCAGCATGAGAAAGGAATGTGGCTCCCGGCCCTGCCAGGGATGGGATGGAGGCTCAGGAATAGGGATGATTTCTGCTGGCCTGACTCACTGGCGGCCTCCTCGCAGCCGCTTCCTCTCCGGGAGGCAGAAACTCCCAGTTTTTATTTATCACATGCCTTAAAGTAGGGGTGAAGGAAGGAAATGTTGTTATTTTTAACTCCTCTGTCTCCCCGGGGCCTCGGCCAGTGCTGGCACGGCGAGGTGGCCACCAGGAGCATCCCCCTCACCTGGGCCCTGCTGCTGGCAGCTCCCCATGGGCTGAGCCCGTGCACGGAGTGTCCCTGCAGGCTGGGAGCATCGAGGGGCCCTGTGCAGAGTGGGGACACCCAGGGTGGGCAGGGGGATGGCTCGGTGTGGGCACGGCCACGCTGAGGGCACCTGAGATCCACTGAGCCCCAGGGAAAATTCATTTCTCTTTCCTTGAAGCCACCTGCCCGTGCGGCTGCTCGTGTGGGGACAAACCTTGGTGACCTCATGGGGGTCCCTGTTTGTGCCCCTCACAAGGACAGAGCTGTCACCAACTCTGGGGTCCCTGTTTGTGCCCCAACAAGGACAGAGCTGTCACCATTCCAAGGGTGTGGGGTCCCTCTTTGTGCCCCCAACAAGGACAGAGCTGTCACCATTCCAAGGGTGTGGGGTCTCTCTTTGTGCCCCCTACAAGGACAGAGCTGGAGGATGGGGAGGGCTTCATCCATGCCAGCCCCATCCAGGGAGGATTTGGGATGTTGTGTCGCCATTCCCAGGGTTCAGAGTGGGCAGGGTGACACCCCTGCAATATTTTGGGTTCCCCAGCTGAGCTGGGACATTCAGTGCCTGGCTGGGCACTGGCAGCACCCGGTGGTGCCATGGCTGGGATGGAAGCTTCCAGAGGCTCCATCCTGCTGTCCCCAGTCCTCCTGGGTGGCAGGAACCAGGCCAGGTGCCTGTTTGTGTAGTGCCATGGGGTTTTTTGCTTTCCCAGAGGGTTTTCCTTGCCCAGCCGTGCCCGGTGAGGCTGGTGGCACTGGCGTGGCACAGCCACAGTGCCCCTCAGTGAGGCACCTGTGCTCACAGCAGCTGATCCAGGTGTGGAGTTTGGGACTTTGGTTCCTTGGGGCTTTCCTTGAGCTCCTGTTGTGAAACCTTCATTTGCTTCTAAAAGCAGTGAGGTTTTGGTGGTTTTTTTTTTCTCATGATCTTCTCTTTTCCCCCTCTGTTGCCTGAGATAAAGGCTTCTAAATTTGTCCTGTGCTGAAAACGCAGCTAATCCTGATGGACCTGAATTCACATCTCCCCCCCAGAGGAATTGCACTAATTTTTTTCCCTTTGTTCTGCCAGGGGACCTGTCCGTTTCCTAGTGGAAAGAAAAAAAAAAATCACTATTTAGGGCAAGGTTTATATTCCCGAAACCTGTGTTTGTTTGCGAGAAAAGAGGACAGGAGGGAAATAAATGAGAAAAGCATCATGCTGCTTTTTTTTTTTTTTCCTCCTCTCCCGATATTGTTTTTACAGCAGGCAAGTTTTAATTAAAGTGAAGAACTAGGTCGCTTGTGCTGTCCAGAAGATGCTCTGAGGACGTGCTCCTTTCCCACCAGTGCTCATTTGGGAGCCCAGAGCAGCTGGCCCAGCCTGGGGGTGCTGGGAAGGCTCCTTAAAGGGCTGCAGGGACAGGGTGGGCTCTGCAGGAGGGCGTGGGGGTCTCTCCTTCCTGCCCACAGCTCCTGGCGGGGATGGAGGGGTTGGGGAGCCACTCTCAGGGCCGGGCTGGCACCGCGGCGGGGGACGGGCAGCGCTGCGGGGACAGGAGGGGACAGCGCTGCTGAGAGGCAGAGCAGGTGCGAGCGGGCCCTGCTGGGAGCGGCGAGCTGGCAGGAGCCACCTGGGCTTCAGGAGGGGACAAGTGACGGCCTGGGGCAGGAAAACCCCCCGAGAGCCTCCGAGAGCCTCACCGGGGGCTGTCCCTGCTGCGGGACCCGGGAACGCGGCGGATGAAGGGACAGGGACGGGGATGGGGACAGGGATGGGAACAGGGACAGGGACCTGCGGCTCCCGCGGTGCCACCTGAGGAGGGGCGGCACTGTCGGGGGAAGGAGCGGCGGCAGTGCCCGCTCGCCATCGCCGGTGGCAGCGCACGGAGCGCGGGGGGCTCCCCGCGACCCCCGAGCGCCCGGGGCCGTCCCAAGCGGGGCTGAGACCCCCGGGCTGGGGGCTCCGTGCCGGCTCTGAGCGGCCCGGGGGGGCTCCGTGCCGGGGGCCGGGGGTGGCGGGGCAGAGCCGGGGCGGCGGAGCCGGGGCTGCCCGCGGGCACCGGGGAGCGCAGCCCGAGCCCCCCCCCGACGGGAGGCGGGAGCGGGGGTGGGGCCTCCGGTGGCCCCCCCCGTCCCGGGCGGCCCCGGGTCCCCTCCCCGCACGCTGCTGCCGGCGGGACTTCCTGATCCCGCCGCATTGGCCGCAGGTAGCGCAGCCGTGCGGGACGGGGCACGGACAGACGGACAGAGCCCATGCGGACCCTTAGCTGAGCTTCATCCCCCCCCCCCCCCCCCCTCCTCCTCGTCTTCCTCCTCCCTCCCTGCCCGGCTCCCTTCCTGCCCGGCACATGTAAAACTTGTGGGGCTCCGCTCCCGTCGCGCTCCCGGTGCTGCTGGCGGCAGGAGCCGGGCTGGGATCGTCCCCCCGCGGAGCAGAGACCCCTCCTCACCCCTCCCCGGAGCGGGGACCCCCCGGCTCCGCTGGCCCATGCTGGATTTCGGCCCGGGAAGGTGACTGCAGGAGGAAGCGGCGCCGCGCCGGGTCGGGGTAACCATGAATGAGATGTCGAGTTTCCTGCACATCGGGGACATCGTCTCCCTGTACGCCGAGGGCTCCGTCAATGGCTTCATCAGCACCCTGGGGTGAGCGAGGGGCTCCCGGGGCCGCCCCGCGGTGATTCCGGGACGGACGGGACGGGAGCGCGGTGGGAGAAGGAGCCGGGGAGCTGCGGGCGCTCGGCGGGACGGGCAGAGGAGCCGGCCGGGGACAGGCTGTCCTGCCCCGGGTCGTCCCGGACTCCAGCTGCTGTCAGGGGCGGGATGTGACCCTGCAGGGACCCCGGCCAGAAGCTGCTTCCCCCCATTCAGGGGCTGGGGGGGTGAGATGGGTTTGAGCAGCGCTCCAGCTGCTGTCAGGGGCGGCATGTGGCCCTGCAGGGACCCTCAGCCGCGCTTTCCCCCGGCCAGAAGCGGCTTCCCCCCATTCAGGGGCTGGGGGGGTGAGATGGGTTTGAGCAGCGCGGGGGTCGGTGGGGTGAGGACAGGGACATGTGGGGTGACAGCTCGGCCAGCCGGGACCCCTCCTGGGCACGGGGTCATTGCGGGAGGCTGGCACTGCCCTGTCCCCCGGCCATGGACGGCGGTGGCGGCTCCCGCTGTCCCCCTCGGTGTCGCACACGCAGCGGGAATCGCTGCAGGGTCACCAAGCCGGGCTGCCCGTGGCCACCAAGCGCTGCCAGGGGGACAGGACAGTGCCAGCTCCGGGCTGAGGCAGCTGCCTGGACGTGGCAGGACGGGCCGGGGCATCTCTGCCCACCCTCTGTCCCGTGTCACTCCCGTGCCCGGCTGGAGCCGCCCCTGGGCACAGCCAGGCCAGCGATGCCACTCTGCTCCCGGCGGGAATGTTTGCCCGGTGGCACGGGGACAGGGTGGGTGACAAGGAGAGCTCCCACAGGGCCGCCCTGGGGCACGGGTGGGTTTTTCCTTTTCCACACACTCAGGAGCCCAAAGCGTGCCCGCAGCCCGGGGCAGGGGGGATGTGGGGCCGTGCCAGCTCCTGCCCCACGCTGCTGCGTGTAGGAGAGGCTGAGCTCAGGCAGGAATGCTGACTTGGATGGGATTCCTGGGGCAGGAGCTGCCCGGCTCTATAATCTGCGCTGAATGCACTTGCTCCCACATGCCTGTGCCGAAGCGGAGCCGCGCATACCTGCGCCCACACGCGTTCCTCACCCACCCCTGGGCACGCGTGGCACCGGGCTGCTGCCCACCGAGGCTCCCTGCGCCTGGCTGCCCAGAAATGGGGTGCAGGGGTGCTCAGGATCGCCGTGTGTGCAGGCACAGTGCTGGGCAGCAGGTCCTGCAGGTGCAGCCCGTCTGTGCCAGCCCTTCCTGCATCCCCACGGCTGCTTTTGGAGAGGTGGCCTCGGGGCTGTCCCCAGCGCTCCTCCAGCCTCTTGGCAATGGGCTCTGCAGGAGGCTCTGCAGGGACCAGCGCTGGTCGTTGTCCCCAAACACGTCCCAGTGGTTCATTTAGAAATGCGTGCATTGTTCAGAGTTCTGATCCCTTTGCAGCTCTGGCCCTCACACCCCCCTTTTTGCCAGGTGTTTTTCCAGACTCCCTCAGAAGCAGCACAAGAGCAGGGCTTGCTTGGGGAGCCTCTTCTCAGCCCTGCACATCCTCTGCTGGGCAGCCCCACTTTCCAGGCTTCTCTTCCTGCACGTTCTTTCCCCCCTTCCCTCCTAAAATTGTTTTCCCTGGTGCCCTGCGACACGGGAGACCCAACCGCACCTTAAATCACTCCCGCGATAAGGGAGCAGGTGACTCACCGAGAGGGCTCCTCCTGCCCCTGGGACCTTCCTCAGCTCATTTGCAAGGCAAACAGCTCTGCCGGCCCACGCGGCCGCCCTGCGGAAACCTTCCTGACATCCTTCCTCGTGGAGGGGCCGTGGGATCGCCTGGGGTCTGCAGCGGGATCCTCTCTGTGTGGGGTGACACGGAGGTGCTGATCACCGGTGTCACATTGAGGGTGGCTGCTGTGACATCCCCGGGGGTCTCCGGGGTGTGGGGTGGAGGTGAGGGGAGCCCACCCGAGGCTGCTCTGCTCCCCGAATCTCTCTGTCAGGCACAAACCCTCCCTTTCCCCCCCTCTCTGTTTGCTCATGAGCAGGAAAAACATCCCGGGCCGGGCGTGGAGCTCGGGGGGAATGCCAAGATACCCAAACCAGCCCAAACCCCCGGGTCAGCCCAAAACACTGCCCTGGGAAGGCAGAACGGGGCTCAGGGCTGCTCACAGTGACCCTTGTGGGGCTGGGGCATGGGATGGGCAGATTGGAGTGGCCAGAAGAGGTTTTGGGGATGTGGGATTTGCCCTGCAGGATTTTGTGCTGCCCCAACCCTCCAGGGGCTCAGAACGGGCGCTGGCAGAGGGGACGGGTGGGTGACAAACCCAGCTGGGTGCCGGGTGGCTGTTTCAGGTGAAATAACACCTGTCCCTGCGGTTGCAGGTGGATTTCGGGGTGGAGCAGCTCGGGGAGATGCAGTTGGTTAAAGGGTAACTGCAGCTCCGCCGGGTCAGGATGATCCCGTCCCTGCCGGGGGGGAGGAGGAGGAAGAGGAGGAGGAGTCCGAGCCCTCCTGGCACCGGGACAGCACCAAAAAGCTGCATTTTTGTGGCTGCCCCGCTCGCTTTACTCTCTCCTCGCTGGGCAGCGCCCACCCTGCGGTGCCAGCGGGGCTGACCCGGCTCCACGGCCAGCAACGAGCTCTCATCACCCTCCTCTCCCTCCTCCTCCTCCTCCTTTTCCTCACCTCAGGGGTTGCTGGGTTTACTCTTGGGGTTCTCCTGGCTCTGTTGGGGTTTCCCTTCTCTCAGAGCTCCCTGGACCCTGCGTGCCCGAGCCCCCCTTGGCATCATCTGTGCCACATCTGGGAGGGTCTCACCCATCCCAGCGGGCTCCAGCTGGGGGCTGACCCCAGGGAGGGGTCGGGAGGGTCGGGCTGCCCCGGATTTTGGACGAGCTCCTTCCCCCTGACCCCGGGGAAGGCTCTGCCTCGCACGGGGCCAAACGCGCTGGCCCCGGGCCAGGGACTCACTTTGTGCTCGGCTTTTGGAAGCCCCGCTGGAAGCCCCGGGGCTAAGAGCCGGCCAGATGCTCGCCCGAGCCTTGGGGGGCTCATCAGCGCCGGATCCCTCCCCTCCTGCACCCCGGCGGGGGAATTCGGAATGGCAAAATGACATTCCCTGGACGCATCCTGCCTGGCTCAGGATCCTCCTCCCGGTGCTTGGACACCGTTTTCCCATTAAAAGGTGCCCTCGCGCATCCCCGCTGCTCCTTGGGGAGCTTCCCTGGCCCATCCCACCGCGGGAATGCCGGTTCTTAGCGGGAGCGTGTCCCGGCCTCGGCAGCCTCCCAGGTGACTCATGTCCACTCTGTCAGAATCCCTTTTTTTTTAATTTATTTTTTTTTATTTTCAGCAAATTTTTAACGGAGGAATGTTCGCCCAGAGTATCAGTTTAATAAAAAGAACACTCCGCGTTCCTGCCGAGCGTGTAATCCTGGGATTAAAGATGCTGAAAGTGCCTTGAGATCGTTAACTAATTAAGACTTCCAGGCTGGCAGGTCACTGTCTCTAATCGTGCCCGGTGGAGCAGGGGCAGCAGGGCCGAGTGAAGGGAGAGGCTCCCGTGCTGTTTTCTTCAGTGCTGAAAATAAACCCGGCAGGTCAGGGTTTCCTCAGAGACCTCCAGCAGTAAAACTGGAGGATTTGAGGGTTTAAAGTGCCCAGAAGAATGGAGCCTTTCTGCCTCCGTGGGAGCTGGGGATGTGCTGAGGGTCAGGGCTTCGCCCCCTGAGCCCCACCCGTGGGTTGGCGTCCTCAGCCCTCGGTGGTTTTTGCTCCCAGGCACATCCCAAGGGTTTGTTCTGCCCTGGCCCCCCTCAAAATAACAGAACAGAAACCAAAACTGCCCCCGAGTGACACCAGGGCTGGGCTGGGGCTTTGCATGTCCCCTGTGGTGCTGCAGCTGCTCTGGATTTTCCTCTTTCCCTCTTTCCCTGCCCACCCAAGGCTCTGCAACAACCTGGGAATGTCCCTGGCTGCTTCCCTGCTGTCAGAACCCAAGGAAAAGGTGTTTGGATGGCCCCAAACCCCCTGGTTTGCAAAGCCCAGGCAGCCCAGTCTGGCCACAACTCGTGGCTTTGGGGTTTTTCCAACCTTCCAGGTCTTTGCTAATGGTTTTGAAGCTCCTGCTGCCACCAGGCAAATTGCTTTTCTCTCTTTGTGTGAAATGTGAGGCCGTGAGGAGCCCAGGGGTGTCAGAGCCCGGTGCCAGCCCACGCCTCCTCACCAAGGACGCGGCAGCTCGGGGTCCCCGGGGTCCCCATCCGTCAGCAGCGAGGCCAAATTCCTCCCTGCGAGCGAAAGGAATTCTCCCCTCCTCCCGAGAGCGGCTGGGCTGAGGGAAGGGAGCTGGAGCTGCGGGTGGGATGGATCTGCTCAGGTTTTTCCCTTTGTGGAGCAGCGCGTCCATCCCCGGCGATTTTCGGGTTTTTTGGGCGCCGGGGACACCGAGAGTCCCTCGGGGGCGGCGGGGACAGCGCGGGCTCCGCTTTCCTTTGCCACCTCTCGCTGCTCCAGGCTGTCCCCGTCCTCCTGCCCCGGGGACAGAGCTGTCCCACCACGGATTGTCCCTTCAGGGGGGCACTGCAGGCCGTTGTCGCACCTCCCGCAGATGGGGACACGCTTCCCGCTGGCTCTGCCGGGCAGGAGCAGAGCTGCTGCCGCTGCTGCGGCTCCCCGGGGCTGGGCAAAGCGGGCGAGCGGGTACAGCCTGTCGTGCTGGAGCTCCCGGTTCCCTCCGGAGCCCAGCACGCAGCTCCCAGCACAGGGAGCCCCTCGGGCGATGCTCAGCCCCTCTGATCCCCCTGCCGGGCTCTGCTTTGCTGCTCTCCCTAACTCCGAAAGGCAACGTCCCACACACCCCAAAATCAGCCCCCAGCAGCCAAGGCCAAGCCTGAGGGATTTTTTGCTCAACGCTGGGAAAACAGAAGTGGGCAGGGAGGAGACACGGAGCCTTGATCTGATGGGCAGAGCCTGCAGCTCTGATCAGATAATAATTAATAACCGGGTTTGGGGGGCCCTGCCACCTCCATGCACAGCACCTGCACCCTCCGTGTCCCCGTGGGAAGAGTTCCCAGCCAGGGAAGGAGAACTGGTGAATGGAGCTGAACTCCTCCCGTTTCTGCTGGATTGAGGGTGCAACAACAGAGCTCTGTGTGCAGGGGGGAGAGCTGGGCAGGGCAGGGTCCCCCCTGGCACAGCTCACCCTGCAAAGGGCCTGCAGTGACTGCCATGATCCTCCTCTGGTCCTTCACTGCTGTGCCAGCCCTGTGTGCTCGGGACAGGGCATGGAAAACACCCAGGGAAGTGGAAAACACACAGTGGGAACTCACAGAAGGGGGGTTCAGCTCCTGAGGAATGTTTATGGGTGGGAAACAGGAGGTGCAGCATGGATTTGTCCCTCTGGGCCAGGTGATGGTGGCAGAACCACTCTGCCCACTCAGCCCCGCTGCCAGCCCACCGTTCCTGACCCTGCTCCCTCTTCTTGTCCCCTCAGGCTGGTGGACGATCGGTGCGTGGTGGAGCCGGCGGCCGGAGACCTGGACAACCCCCCCAAGAAATTCCGAGGTGAGGCTGGGGCAGCTCCATCACTCCTGGAGCAGCGTCGGGGCCAGCCCTGAGCATCCACAGCAGGGACGGGATGGGATCCATGGGATGGGATCCATGGGATGGGATCCAGGGGATGGGATGGGATGGGATCCATGGGATGGGATGGGATGGGATCCATGGGATGGGATGGGATCCATGGGACGGGATGGGATGGGATGGGATGGGATGGGATCCATGGGATGGGATGGGATCCATGGGATGGGATCAGGGCACAGCTCTGCCCTGTGCTGCACCCACCTGGGAGTTGCTGCCCCAAGCGCCCAGGGTGCTCCACACTCAGGGAAGGGCCCTATCCTGGCAGGACTGGAGTGCCTGGATCACACGGCCAGGGAGTCGAGAGCTGGGAGATGTCCCCAAACCCGTGACTGAGGTGTTGGTTTAGGGCAGCTGCTCCTTTCATCCCCCCATTGTCATTTTATCTCTTTTTTAAAATATCAGCTCCCCACTCTGCCTTGTGCCTCCACCTTTTTCTCAGGGTGGCTTTAACAGCACCCATCCCCCTGACCACCCTCCTTTCCCCCACACCCCAAATTGTCTCAAGACATCAATTCTTCCACTCTCTCAGGATCCCACCAAGCAATGACCTGCCTCTCCACGGGAGTTATTACCATTAATTTATCCACGACTCTAATTAACAACCCATCCAGCATCTCCAGCACCCCCCAGCAGCTCCATCCCCACATTCCACCCAGGGCTGGATGCTCAGCATCCACCCCATCCCTCTGCCTGCCCGTGCACGTGGGTCCAATCTCTTTTCCAGGCGTGGATTCTTTTGGGCTCAGCCCTGCTCCCTATCAGGATATCCAGCTGTTTGTTTTAATGGCCGGAAAGGTAGAGCTCTCCCTGCTCGATAGCCATCGCCTGCAGCGAGGTGGAAACAACGGGCTGGGGCTGCTCCCTGGCCCGGAGGCTGCAGGAGATTTTCGAGCTCTGTCGCCGTCCCCACATCCTGTGGCCGGACCCTGCCCTATCCTGAGCCACACACGGGTCGTGCCGGGGCTTCCCGCTGGGAAAACGGGGCCCTCCCGCCGGGGTCAGCTCCGAAAGGTTCTTTGGAAATGCCAGAACCCACCTGGGAGCTGTTCCTGCCCGGCTCTGCCTCCCAGAGACGCTGCACGCCTCTCAGTTATTTGCTTTTGATTCCTTGTGGTTTCTCCCCCTGCCGAGGCTCTTCCCAGCCCAGCTCAGGCACGGCAGGACAAACTTCCACCCTCCCAGGCAAGGGGACAGCGGGACCCTCAGCTGGGTCACTGCTGTCCCTAGTTCCCAAAGGGGTCACCTGGAGGTTTTACCCTCCAAAGCCTCTCTGGGTGGAAGTTTTGCCCCCAAAACCACTCTAGATAGGAAGTTTGGCCCCCAGACCTCTCTGGATGGGAAGTTTTGTCCCTCAGGCCTCTCTGGATGGGAAGTTTTGCCCTGCAAGTCTCTCTGGATGGAAAGTTTTGTCCCCAAAGCCGCTCTAGATAGGAAGTTTGGCCCCCCAGACCTCTCTGGGTGGGAGGTTTTGCCCCCAAAGCCTCTGAATAGGAAGTTTTGCCCTCCGGGCCTCTCTGAATGGGAAGTTTTACCCCCCAGATCTCTCTGGATGGGAAGTTTTGCCCCACAAGTCTCTCTGGATGGGAAGTTTTGCCCCCCAGGCCTCTCTGGGTGGGATGTTTTGCCCCCAAAGCCTCTGAATAGGAAGTTTTGCCCCCCAAATCTCTCTGGATGGGAAGTTTTACCTCTCTGGTGGGAGGTTTTGCCCCCCTGACTCTGGGTCCTGGCAGGTCAGCCGCACATTACCCTCTGGGCCCTGCTGGTGCAGGAGCTCCCTCCACCTCCCCTCTTTTCCACCCCAATCCATTTTCAGAAATCTGGCGGTACCAAAGCCTCCAGCTCCCAACACAAGCCGTGCTGGAGATTTTCTGCACACAACCCCCGCCGTGCCTCAGTTTCCCTCCTCACAAAGCTGGGCTCAGCACTGAGCCACACTCTGAGCCAGGCCTTGCATTTGCAGCCATTTCAGAGTCGCTGAGCTGGGATTTTTTATTTTTTTTTTACCTCCCCTTGGCTTCTCCTTCCCAGCATCACCTTTCCCAGCAGCTCCCATTAATTCCCCATTCACGGAGCCCCGTGCAGGTGCTCGGGGGAGGCTGCCCCGGCCCCGAGGGCTGCTCTGGCTGCCTGGCACGGGATGTGCCGCTGGCAAACGGGGCTGGGAAACGAGATGTGAAAGCTGGCCCTGCCCCAGCAGCCCCGGCCGGTGAGAACCGCGCTCGGCGCGGCCCCAGCGGCACTCCCAGGTAAATAAATACACACTTGGGCCCGCCGCCAGCCAGGGAAGGGACTTTTGTTTTTGGTTTTTTTGGGGTTTTTTAAATTTTATTTTTTGTCTCTGAACTTTCTGGGCTGCTATTTCAGGCATAATTAGGGCGATTGAGGCTGCAGAGCCCTTCCTGCCCTCGCCCTGCGCAGCCTCCAGCCCGGGAAGGGGGCTGGGAGATGTGAGGGCCTCGTTGTCTCCAGACATCTGCTCTCCTGCTTCAGCTCCCCAGGCCTGGCCCTGGATGTCTGCGCTTCCCGCCCACCATCCTGGGGGAAAACAGGCAAATCGGGGCGATCTGCAGTGCAGGGAGGCTTTGGAGGAGCTGGGATGCATCCTGTGCATCCTTCAGGATCTTGAAATAGAGCTGCTGACGCGGGGGTTTCGGGAGCGGGCGCTCGCAGCATCCAGCACTGGTGATCCAGGTCACGGAGGGACGGGCATGTGTGCCCCGGTGGCACGGCCACCACAGGCTCCTGCCACAGCTTCTGCAGGCTCAGGGTGTCCCCTGGGTGACAAGGGACGTGGAGGTGGCTGCTGGTGTCCCAGCCTCCCTCCTGCCGGGTTCCTCTCCCCGTTTGGTGCAGCTGGGCTCCATCAGAGCTCCTTCTCCCCCCCGAAGCTTTCCTTCCCGACCAGCACAGCCATTTCCGATGGGAACACTTCTAATCACGAGTCCAAGAAGTGCAGTAATTCCTGGACTCATTATTTATCCTGATTTAAAGCCGACCCAGCCGCCAGCACACGCTGACGTGACCTCCACCAGTCCCCGCCGTGCTCCCTCGCTCACGGGGGGACCACACTCCCTTCCAGGACTGTCCCTGCCCCTCGGTGACACTGGCCCTGTTGGGGACACCCCGGTGGCGGCTGCAGCCTCATCAGGCTCTGCTCTGTTCCCAGATTGCCTGTTCAAAGTGTGTCCCATGAACCGCTACTCTGCCCAGAAGCAGTACTGGAAGGCCAAGCAAACCAAGCAGGACAAGGACAAGATCGCCGACGTGGTGCTGCTGCAGAAGCTCCAGGTGAGCAGGAGCCAGGAGCCCAGAGCTGGCAGTGCCCACGAGCTGGCTGGGTGATGGCATCCAGACCTCCGGTGAGGCTGGTTTGGGATGAGAAGGGATTTCCAGCTGTGTTTTCCCCCTTTGTCCCCTGCCCAGCCATTGCTGTGTCACCCTCCTGATGTTTCTTGTGCAGAGGTGATGTGGCAGAGGAGCTCTGTGAGCACAGCCCTGCACCCTGGGGCACCCCAGGACACCCCAGGATACCCTTCAGCACCCCAGGGCACCCCTCACCACCTCAGGACAGTCCTCAACACCCCAGAGCACACTTCAGCATTTCGGGACACCCAGGGCACCCCAGAGCACCTTTCAGCACCTCAGGGCACCCCTCAGCACCCCAGAACACTCCAGGACACCCCTTAGCACTTCAGGACACCCCAGGGCACTCCAGGATACCCTTCAGTACCCCAGGACACCCCTCAGCACCTCAGGACACCCTTCAGCACCCCAGGGCACCCCTCAGCACCCCAGGGCGCCCCTCAGCACCTCAGGACACCCCTCAGCAACCCAGGACACCCCAGGGCACCCCAGGACACCCCTCAGCACCCCAGGACACCCCTCAGCACCTCAGGACACCCCTCAGCAACCCAGGACCCCCCAGGGCCCCCCAGGGCACCCCTCAGCACCCCAGGACACCCCTCAGCACCCCAGGACACCCCAGGGCACTTCAGGACACCCTTCAGCACCCCAGGGCACCCCTCAGCACCCCAGGGCGCCCCTCAGCACCCCAGGACACCCCTCAGCACCTCAGGACACCCCTCAGCACCCCAGGGCACCCCTCAGCACCCCGGGACACCCATGCAGGAGGGAGCCCTGCTTCCAGGACTTGCTCCAGAGGGCTGGGGAAGGGAAAGGCTCCCGTTGGCTTCCCCCAGCCTTGGCCAGGGCCCACATCAAACATTGCACAACGGCCTGAGGCAGCTGGCGAGGCCCCGCCGATGATTCATAAAAGCGAGGCTGGGGAGAGATTTCACTAAATCATCTCATCGGGCCTCCAGCCCAGCCCCAGCCCCGCCATCCCCAGCTCTGCCTCGGGCAGGGGGGGCTGAGCAGTGCCAGGACGGGCTGTCCTGCCCTGGAGGTGCCAGGGCAGGGTCAGTGCCCGCCCCGTGCCCAGCCCTGCGCGGTCACGGGCACACAGAGCCCCCATTTTCCTGCTGCCCTTGTAACGCCACAGCTGTCCTGGCCACGAGTGGCCCCAGAGGCTCATTTCTGAGCCTGATTGATTGCACCTTGGTTAGGGCTTGTCTTAAAGAGATTCTGCCATTTCCTGGCTCCTTGCTGCTGCTCCTGGTGTTTCCCTTCGCGGCCGGGGCTCAGCCCAGCCCAGCCGAGCTCTGCAGGCACCGGGCTGCAGGGAGGATGAGAAACAGCCTGGGAACATCCCCCAGCCCACGGGGATGATTCCTGAGGGGAGAGCAGCCAGGTCTGGGCTGGGGGAGCCCTGCCTGCAGTGCCTTTCTGACCTCATGCCCCTCACTGCTGTGCTTCAGTGGGTTTAAACTCTGTTTTCTTGGCCTAAAGCAGCTCAGACAGGCTGGAGAAGCTTTCCAGCCCCTCTGCTGGTGTCCCCCAGTGCCCCCCGATCCCTTGTGGGCATCCCTGACACCCCATCCCTGGGTTTGGGGACAGACCCTCCCTATGCAGGGGACATCAGCCCCAGGAACTCAAGAGCTTGGGGCAGCCAGTGCCAGTGCCACCCCCCCGGCTGCTGGCTCGGATCTGGGGGGAGATTTAGGATATTTGGGGGGCTGGATCTCCCATCAGAGCCGTGTTGCTCCCTGGGGTTGTTGTTAAACTCCCAGAGCAGCACCAGTGCGGGATTTCTTGGAGCGGGTTTGTTCTCCTGATGGCAGCAGCCACCACTGCAGGGTGGTGAGGGTGACCCTGGGTGGCACCCAGAGCTCTGTGGGCATGGAGGGGTCACCCTGGGTGGCACCCAGAGCTCTGTGGGCACATTCAGAGCCCTCACCTCCTTGGGCACTCAGGACCTGCAGCCCCATCCTCCCTCCCAGTGCCAAGCCGTGATTCCAGATGTTTCCCAACTCCTCTGCCCTCAGGAGAAAGGGGTGGGAGAAGGATGGGAAAGGGCAGAGGCTCTCCCAGCTCCATCCCTCGCTGTTTTCCACCTTCCCATCTCAATTTTGGGGGATCCCTGGGCTGGAGCTGCCCGGGCCATGCCCAGCCTGGCGCCGGGGCTGTCGGCGCTCCCTTGCCATTCCCAGATTTGCTGTGGGAGCAAGTTCCTGCCTCTCTCCTGGGGATGTGTCAACATCCCGTCACTGCTCCCACTGCCAGAGCCAGCGAGTGGAAAATCTCTGTGGTTTTGGAGAGGGGCTGCTGAGCCTTCACTCCTGGGGACACATCCTGCAGCAGCAGGTCCAGGCCTGCTCCATCTCTGGGCACGGCACCGCTGGCACGCCGCCTTTGGCTGCTTGGCTTTGGTGCTGCCAACAGCCCCCAGTGCACAAATCCCCTCTTTTGGGTGTTTGACCCCCATCCCCAGCCTGAACCCAGCACCCTTGTTTGGTGTTATGCCAAAAGCTGCTGTCCCAGGGGAATTTTGGTGCCATTTTGTCCCTGTCCTAGTTTTTAAAGTCCTGGATTTAAAGCCCTCATGGCCTGCCTAGGGTTGGTCAAGGTCAGACCTTGGCCCTGGGCTGAGCTCGTGGGTGCTCCCTGCTGTGGCCTGGGGGACAGAGGGGGGCTGACCCTGCTCCCAGCCCGTCCCACCCTTCCCAAAGCCAAGGCTGTGAGTGACCCTGCTGGGATTTGCTCCTGGGGAGGGAGGAGGCTGCTGCTCCACCCTCAGCCCTTCTCCCTTTGGAGCAGCACGCGGCCCAGATGGAGCAGAAGCAGAACGAGACGGAGAACAAGAAGGTGCACGGGGACGTGGTGAAGTACGGGAGCGTCATCCAGGTACGGGGGCAGCGGGGATCCAGCACGGGTCCAATGCTAGTCCAACATGGGTCCAACATGGATCCAGCACAGGTCCAGCACAGATCCAGCATGGATCCAGCAAGGGTCCAACATGGATCCAATGCTAGTCCGACATGGATCCAACGGGAATCCTGCATGGATCCAGCACAGATCCAGCATGGGTCCAGCACGGGTCCAACACGGGTCCAGCATGGGTCCAACAGGAATCCAGCACAGATCCAGCACGGGTCCAGCACGGGTCCAACACGGATCCAGCACGGGTCCAGCACAGGTCCAACATGGATCCAACATGAATCCATCACATATCCAACACAAATCCAACACAGATCCAATATGAATCCAGCACGGGTCCAACATGGATCCAGCAAAGGTCCAGCACAGGTTCAGCACAGGTCCAACAGAGATCCAGCATGGATCCAGCACAGATCCAGCACAGGTCCAATGTGGATCCAATGTTAGTTCAACACAGGCCCAGCACAGATCCAGCACGGGTCCAGCACAGATCCAGCACAGATCCAGCACGGGTCCAGCACATCTGGGAAGGGGCTGGTGGTGCCTTGAGGGCTGCACTTCTCATCTCTCCCACCCTTGTCTCCTCCAGCTGCTGCACATGAAGAGCAACAAGTACCTGACGGTGAACAAGCGTCTGCCGGCGCTGCTGGAGAAGAACGCCATGCGGGTGACCCTGGATGCCACCGGCAACGAGGGCTCCTGGCTCTTCATCCAGCCCTTCTGGAAGCTCAGGAGCAACGGGGACAACGTGAGCGTGGGGCCCAGCAGTCCCTGAAGGGGTGTGCAGAGAGCTCTGTGCCTGGGCTGGGCTCCACCCCGAGGTCTCATCCTCGCTGCCCTTTTCCCATTTTGCTCCCCAGGTAGTCGTGGGAGACAAAGTCATCCTGAACCCCGTGAACGCCGGGCAGCCGCTGCACGCCAGCAACTACGAGCTGGCTGACAATGCTGGCTGCAAGGAGGTACAGGAGGGGCTGGGCCTTTTTTCCTTCTTTTTTCTTTTTTTTTCTCTGTCCTGGGGTCGTGACCGCGCTCTCTTGCTCTGTAGGTGAACTCGGTCAATTGTAACACCAGCTGGAAAATCAACCTGTTCATGCAGTTCTGCGACCACATGGAGGAAGTGCTGAAGGGGGTAAGGAAGGAGCTTTGGCTGCATGGACCCGACAGGCTCTGAGGGACAGGACGTGTGAGCAGCCACCTGGCTCTGTGACAAGGGCACAAAAGAGCTCCTGCCTTGAGGGCTGTAATTCCGGCTTGAATTCCTCACCTGGAGAACAGCACAGTGAGGCGGAGTGGGATATTTTAGGATCTGCTGGCAGCAGAGAGCTGAGGGCACAAATTACCAACCTCAGGGTGTTAAATTGACTTTTGGGGACAACCCCACGCAGTGCCAGCAGTGGCTTCTTGTGTGGGGACAATTCCAGCTGCTCAGCCGTGCAGCAGGGTGGCTGTTGCCTGGGAAAGGAACTTTCCCTGCTGAGCCATTGTTCGGGGCTGAGGTCCTCCAGGAAGCAGCTGGATGGATGTGGATTGTTAGGATCTTACAGCCCTTCATCCCCAGGCACTGTGCTTGTCCCAGCTTCCCACATCCTCCTTCCCAGAGTGTTAATGCCTTAAACACATCCAGGAGTGGAGCCTCTGCCTGCTCCAGGGCTGGAAAGTGATGGATTCACATCCCTTTATCCCCTGGGGGTGGAAGCAGAGGGTCACTGCAGGGTTAAAGGCAGTGATGGCAACGCAGGGTGCCTGTGCCCATCCCCTGGGCTCACAGGAGCATTTGAACTACCTGGGGCAGGTTTCAGCAGAGCTCCAGGAGGCTGAGTGGGAAGAGGTGACAGTGCCCTGTGGTCCCCAGGGTCCCACCATCCTGCCATGCAGGTGGGAGCTGTGTCCAGGAGGAATCCTGTCCCCTTTGCAGCATGAGGGGTCACAAGAGGAGATGCATTGCAGGACAGTCATGGAGAAATTTCTCCACTGGCTGAGTGTTTAAACATAGGAACAGGCTCCCCAGGACAGTCACCTTCCCTGGGAGTGTTCCAAAATGAGTAAACCAACACTTCAGGACACAGTTTGGTGGGCATGGTGGTGAAAGATTGGATTTCATGATCTTGAAAATACAGTTTGGTGGGCATGGTGGTGAAAGATTGGATTTCATGACCTTGGAGGTCTTTTCCAACCTGAAAGGCTCCAGGATTCTTTGACCCTGGGCCTCACGCCTGTGTCCTGGTGCAGGGGGATGTGGTGAGGCTGTTCCACGCCGAGCAGGAGAAGTTCCTCACCTGTGATGAGTACAAGGGCAAGCTGCACGTCTTCCTGCGCACCACCCTGCGCCAGTCGGCCACCTCGGCCACCAGCTCCAACGCCCTGTGGGAGGTGGAGGTGAGCAGGGAGGGCATGCAGGGCGTGTTTGGGCTGTCCCAGGCCCTGCTGCGCTGGGCTGAGCCCTCCCCTGCCTCTCCCAGGTGGTTCACCACGACCCGTGCCGCGGGGGAGCCGGGCACTGGAATGGCTTGTACCGCTTCAAGCACCTCGCCACGGGCAACTACCTGGCAGCAGAGGTAAGGGGGTGGCAGAGGGGTGCAGGAACGTGCCCTGGGGCTGTGGCACCCCTTGCAAAGGCAGTGCCCACCTCGGGCAGCCCAGCGTTTCCTCTGGTCCTCTCCGGTTTGCTCTGGGAGCCCTTGTGACACCTCCTTGCTGGCAGGAGGTGTTGGCACCTGACCATCATCATTTATCTGGTTTAGGACCAAAGTTTCCCCCTTGAAATCCCCCAGTGGAGGGGTTTACTTGCTCAGATGGCTGGGTTTGGTTCCTTTTCTGGCCCAGGGGAACAGCAGGGGGTGTCTGGGGTGTTTCTGTGCTCAGCCCATGCCAAGGGACTGACTGGCACAGCCTGGTGTGCTGGAAGTGGGATGTGACTCATCCTGCCGTCCTTGCCTGGCAGAGGGTGGGGGCAGAATCTGGGTCTGGAGGCACCATCTGCCAGGTTTTTCTTCTCCTTTTTAAGGCCAGCTCAAGGCCTCCTGATAGAGGCACGATTGCTGCACTTGGGTACTGGGGTGTGTCTGGCACTGCCAGGGCAGCAGGGACCTCCTGGGGATGCTCCCAAACTCCCAGGACCCTTCCCTCACTGCAGGATGGAAACCAGCAAACACTGGGGCTCTGAAATGGGTGCTGCAAACCCAAAGACACTCTGTTAACACTTGAAGACAAAAGATCTCAGGCTGAGCCCATCCTGGGCTGGTGCTGCTCACTGGGAGCTCAGCCTGGAGCCTCCAGGGAGTTCTTGATGCCACACAGAGCCCAGGTTGGCTCCCCTGAGCTCCCCCATCCTCCTCCCAGGGCTGGGACACCGTGCACTGGGCACAGGTCACATCCTCCAGCCCCACCCGGGCAGGTTTTCCCTCTGATGTGTTCAGGGAAGGCAGGGATAGGGATCACACACCATCCCCAGGGGTTTGGAGGGACCGAGCAGGAGGACTGACAGCTGCTTTTCATCTCCCTCTTTAACTTTTCAGGAAAACCCAAGTTATAAAGGAGACGTGGCTGAGCCCAAAGCAGCGCCCACGGTGAGCAGAGCTGCTGCTGCTGCTGCCCCAACCATGCCAGCTCTCAGCCAGGGCCTGAAAGCAGGGAAATGCCCCAAAACAGAGCCCTCTGAGGGGACTACAGCCGAGTTTGTCCCACTGTGCCAGCCCAGCACCCCCTGCCCTGCACTCAGAGCAGCATCCTGCCTGTGAGGGGGCCCTGCCAAAACCTCCCAGAGGGGTCCCAGTGCATGTTGGCTCCCCAGGCCACAGGGAAATGCTTGGGAGATGAGGGAGCTGGATGTTCAGGGGGGTTTTTCTGTGCTGTTGGTGAGGTTTGGATCGGGGGAGCCTCGTAGCTCAGGTGCATCCACGCCGCTTGCGCTCCGCTCGTGCGAGGCTCGGCCCCAGCAAAGCTTCTGCTGCATCCCCTCGATGCCATGGGGGGCAGGAGACCCCCGAGCCGGGCTCAGAGACCCCCTCCCCACCGTGCAGGGCGGCAGCAGCCGTGCCAGCCGCAGGAACACCGGGGAGAAGATCAAGTACAGGCTGGTGGCCGTGCCCCACGGCAACGACATCGCCTCCCTCTTCGAGCTGGACCCCACCACGCTGCAGAAGACTGATTCCTTCGTCCCACGGTACGGCAGCAGGCTCAGGGTGAGGGAGAGGCTGAGTGCTGAGGGAAGGGCAGCGCTGGCGTGTCCCCGTGGGGGTCACCCAGCAGGACGTTGTGCTGTTGGCAGGAACTCCTATGTGAGGCTGCGCCACCTCTGCACCAACACCTGGATCCAGAGCACCAACGTGCCCATCGACATCGATGAGGAGAGGCCCATCCGCCTCATGGTGCGGCCCTGCTCCCTCCTCCCTCCTCCCTCCTCCCTCCCTGGGCTTCTTCCCTGCTCCCTGGGAGCTCTCAGGCTGCTCCTTCCCTCCCAGCACCCAGGGATAAAACACCCGGGATGATCCAAAGGGGTGGGTGGACACCAGCCTGGAGCCCACCCCAGTCAGCCAAAGCCCACTCCAGCCCCTCTGATGGGGACAAAGTGGGACACTGATGTCAGCAGGGCTGGTGGCAGATGGTGGGGACACACCTGGCATGGCCCTGTCTGTGTGATGCTGCTTCTCTGTTGCTTCCCAGCTGGGCACGTGCCCCACCAAAGAGGACAAAGAAGCTTTTGCCATCGTCTCCGTGCCCGTGTCCGAGATCCGGGACCTGGACTTTGCCAACGACGCCAGCTCCATGCTGGCCAACGTGGTGGAGAAGATGAACGAGGGTTTCCTCAGCCAGAACGACCGGAGGTAAAAGGCCCCTGGGAGATGGGGCCGTGCTGGGCTCCTCCAAGGGCTCCCCAGCAGGACGGGGCCCCTGCCTGATGCTGGTGCCAGCGCTGCCCTTGCTTCCCTGCCCACAACCCCAATCCACGCCTGCTTCTCCCAGAAGCCTGGCGAGGAAACCAGATAACGGCACAGCCCCGCTCTGGCCCCTCCTAGAAAAATATCCTAGAAAAATATCCCAGAAAAATATCCTAGAAAAATATCCGAGGGGCTGGGAGATGGCCCCACGATAGGGGCAGCCGCCTTAGTCACTGTATTATTTTTAGGTGGGTGGGTTCTTGGTGCTTCCTGAGCAAACACAGATCCCTGTGGGACAGAGCGAGCGGCTTCCGCCCTGCCAGCCTGGCCCACGGGGGTGACCACAGGGGCAGAGGCGTTAAATGCAGAATCCCTGGTGTTAGCCACAAGCAAAGCCCCCCAGACACTCACCCTGGCACGTACGGGAGCCATAGGGGCTGCAGATCCAGCCACTGACCTCCTCAGGGAGTGCAGGATCAGCCAGCAGCTCCCCTGGCAGGTTTCTGAGGCTCTTTGGTCCCCAAAACCCACCAGCACCACTGCAGGGACCTGAGTCTGGGCAGTGAGCAGCCCCCAGCCCACTCACCCCATGTCCCTTTGCAGGTTCGTGATCCAGCTGCTGGAGGACTTGGTGTTTTTTGTCAGTGATGTCCCCAACAATGGCCAGAACGTGCTGGACATCGTGGTGACCAAGCCCAACCGGGAGCGGCAGAAGCTGATGCGGGAGCAGAACATCCTGAAGCAGGTGGGTGGCCCTGGGGCCCTGCATCCCAGCAAGGCTGGGACGTGTCCCGTGGAGATGTCCTGTCCTGCTCAGGGCCACTCTGGGGGCCAGAGGGATGGAAAACACCACGGGGGAGGGTCTGGCCTCCAGCCCATGCCATGGTGCCCAGCCGTGCACAGGGAGCTGGTGTGGAGCAGGACTCAGCCTGATCTCTGCTTTTGGGCAGATCTTTGGGATCCTGAAGGCCCCTTTCAAGGACAAGGGCGGGGAAGGGCCCCTGGTGAGGCTGGAAGAGCTGTCGGACCAGAAGAACGCTCCCTACCAATACATGTTCCGCCTGTGCTACCGCGTGCTCCGGCATTCCCAGGAGGATTACCGCAAGAACCAGGTGGGTGGTAATCCTGGGGGGTGACTGGGGGGTGACTCCCCCTCCCCGTGGAGCCTCGGGGTGGCAGGGGGACATCGCTCACACCCCATCTGCCCGCTGCAGGAGCACATCGCCAAGCAGTTCGGAATGATGCAGTCCCAGATCGGCTACGACATCCTGGCCGAGGACACCATCACGGCCCTGCTGCACAACAACCGCAAGCTGCTGGAGAAGCACATCACCAAGACCGAGGTGGAGACCTTCGTCAGCCTGGTGCGCAAGAACCGCGAGCCACGGTGCGTGGGGGGCTCCGCGGGGTGAGAGGGCGACGGGAGCCGCGGGGAGCCCCCCTCTGATGGCAGAGCTGCCTCTCCCCCGGCAGGTTTTTGGATTATCTCTCGGATCTCTGCGTGTCCAACCACATCGCCATCCCCGTCACGCAGGAGCTGATCTGCAAGTGCGTGCTGGACTCCAAGAACAGCGACATCCTCATCAAAACTGAGTGAGTGGCTGAGGGAGAGGTTTTCCACGTCAGGGGTTTGTTGTGAGTTGTTGTCAGGCACCCACCAAAGCCTCTCACTCTGCAGCTGGAGAGAGGAGAGAAAAATTATTGAAGGGTTCATTGGTTGGGATAAGAACCAGGAGAAATTTCTCATCAAATACAATCACAGGTGAAACAGGCTCTAGTTAGGGGTATGAATTAAGTTTATTCTTAACTAAATCAGAGCAGGATAATGAGAAGTTAAATAAAACCCTTACACCTTTTCCCCACCCTACAAGAAACCCACCACAGGATGGGCCTGGTCCCACTGAAGCTCCATCACCTCTTGAGGTGCAGCCCCTCCATCCATCTCCAGATTTCCCCTTTCCTGTCCCAGGCTGAGGCCAGTGAAGGAGATGTCCCAGACCCACGAGTACCTGAGCATTGAGTACTCAGAGGAGGAGGTCTGGCTCACCTGGACGGACAAGAACAACGACCACCACGAGAAAAGCATCCGGCAGCTGGCACAGGAGGCCCGGGCTGGCAATGCCCACGATGAAAACGTCCTCAGCTACTACAGGTGATGCTCCTGTGGCACCTCCTCTCCAGGTGAGGCTGTGAGGGATGCACGGCCTCACTCCCTCTCCCCCTCACCCCTGGGCAGGTACCAGCTGAAGCTCTTTGCCCGCATGTGCCTGGACCGCCAGTACCTGGCCATCAAGGAGATCTCCCAGCAGCTGGGGGTGGACCTGATCTTCCTGTGCATGGCAGATGAGATGCTGCCCTTCGACCTGCGCGCCTCCTTCTGCCACCTCATGCTGCACGTGCACGTGGACAGGGACCCCCAGGAGCTGGTGATGCCCGTGAAGTTTGCACGGCTCTGGACGGAGATCCCCACAGCCATCACCATCAAAGAGTGAGACACGCCAGGGCTTGGGATGGCTCTGAGGGCCAGGGCAGGACAGGGGGTGGCAGATGCCGTGGAAGGGGAGTGTTTGTGGAGTGACCTGGGTGGGTTTGAGCCCTCAGAAGGAAGTGGGCTCCATGTGTCACAGCATCACTGCTGGTCATGGTGGCTCAGGCACCGACTGGACAGCTCTCCTGCCAGCTGGGTGTGAGTACACCCGCTGTCCCCAGCTCACCCCCACGTGTCCCCTTGCAGCTACGACTCCAACCTCAACGTCTCCCGTGATGACAAGAAGAACAAGTTTGCCAGCACCATGGAGTTTGTGGAAGACTATCTCAACAACGTGGTGAGCGAGGCCGTGCCCTTCGCCAATGAGGAGAAGAACAAGCTCACCTTCGAGGTGCGGCACCTTGCAGGGTGTGACACAGTCTGGTGCCGCTGTCCCTGCGATGTCCCTGTCCCCCACCAGGGATTCTCCTGCTCAGCCCCGAGCAGGGCGAGGTCTGGAGCTGCCTTGTCCTTCCCCAGGTCGTCAGCCTTGCCCACAACCTCATCTACTTCGGCTTCTACAGCTTCAGCGAGCTGCTGCGCCTGACACGGACCCTGCTGGGCATCATCGACTGCGTCCAGAACCCTCAGCTGATGATGCAGGCTGTCTACAACGACGAGGTGACAGGTGAGTCCCTGTTCATGGCCAGGGAGGTGTTTTCCATGGTCTGCCCAGTGCTTTCTAGTTTTGGTGACAAGAAAAGCAGACACTGGCTTGCTGGTGTGGCTGTGTGTGCAGCAGGACGTGGGGTGGTGAGCCCTTGGCTATGCCAAAAGAAATATTTGCTGCCTTCTGCTCATTCTCTGATTAAATCTAGAGAATTTTCCAATCCAAATGGGTCTTTCCTTGGTCCTCTGCCATCTCCCTCTCCACCCACTCTAACTGTGGCTGCCTCTGCAGGGAAGAACGTGCGGAGGTCGATCCAGGGCGTGGGGCAGATGATGTCCACCATGGTGCTGAGCAGGAAACAGTCCATCTTCAGCCCCCCCAGCCTCAGCACTGGCTCTGCCCCGGAGCAAGTGGACAGAGGGAGGAGCATTGAGAACGAGAACATCGTGGTGATGGAGACCAAGCTGAAGATCCTGGAGATCTTGCAGGTTGGAGCCGAAGGAGTGGTGGGACCTGTGGGAGGGGGGTGTGTAATGTGATTTTCTCAGGCAGGGGCACAGCTGGCGTGAAGAGGGCACTCAGTCACTTCTGGTTTCTCCCTCCCTGGTGCTTCCAGTTCATCCTGAACGTGCGGCTGGACTACAGGATCTCCTACCTGCTCTCTGTCTTCAAGAAGGAGTTTGTGGAGGTTTACCCCATGCAGGACAGTGCAGCTGATGGGACAGCTCCAGCCTTTGACTCCACAAGTAACTCTCCCACTTTGCTCCTGGTACACCCCCAGCTCAGCAAACCCCAGGGGCTGGGAGGACACAGGTGGCAGAGGTGACATCTCCAGCAGAGGTGACATCTCCAGCCGAAGTGACATCTCCAGCAGCTGCTGCTGGCAGGGGGCAGGGAGGAATGGAGTCCGTGTTTTGGTGGGAACAGGATCAGGGAGCTGGGTTGGTTCCTGTGGGTTCCTGCCAAGACACAGGGCTGGCATTGTCCACCCTTGTCACTCCCTTCCTCTCCCTGCAGCTGCAGCCATGAACCTGGACCGGATCGGGGAGCACGCTGAAGCCATGTTTGGTGTGGGGTGAGTCCCTCCCCTCACAGCTCCCCTGGCCATAGGGCCCTTCCCCTTCTGTCCATCCTGCCCAGGGCGGGAGCTGCAGGTGATGAGCAGGATGAGGCTCTAAAGGCCCTGAAGCTGTCCCCATCAGCCCCTGAGCTCCGTGTTAATGCCCAGAATTTCCATCCCGCTCCAGGAAATCGAGCAGCATGTTGGAGGTGGATGACGAGGGAGGGAGGATGTTCCTGAGGGTGCTGATCCACCTGACCATGCACGACTACCCCCCACTCATCTCCGGCTCCCTGCAGCTCCTCTTCAAGCACTTCAGCCAGAGGCAGGAGGTCCTGCACACCTTCAAGCAGGTGATGCTGAGGGGACCTGGAGATCCCACGCCTGGCTGTGGGTGGGGACGTGGTGTGGATCCTGGCCCTTTCCTTGGGAGGGAGAACTGGGAGTGGGATTTGTGCCCCAAACTGGAAACCCCTGGGAATGTCTCTGCAGGTCCAGCTCCTGATCTCAGCCCAGGATGTGGAGAACTACAAAGTGATCAAGTCAGAGCTGGACAAGCTCCGCACGATGGTGGAGAAATCGGAGCTCTGGGTGGACAAGAAGGGCAGCACCAAAGGGGACAGCACAGGGGAGGGGAACAAGAAGGAGAAGAAGGAGGTGAGAACCCTGAGCAAGGCACTGGGATCCAGGGTGGGGAAGGAGTGGGAGGCAGGGGGGCAGCTCACCTTTAATCCAGCACCTGATGCCTCTCGATGGGCTCAATGGGGAGGCTCCAGAGGGTCCTGTGGGGTGTGGCTGGAGTGGCACAGTGTGACCCCAGTGCTGTCGTGTCCCCTTCAGCACGGTGCCGACGAGGAGGTCATTGCTCCAGGAGAGAAGAGCAGTGAGAACTACCAGATAGTGAAGGGGGTGAGTGACATCAATCCCCTGGGCACTGACAGGAAGGAAAGGGGCAAAATCCAGGGGGGGATTTCCAAGTTCTGCTGTTCTTCAGTAGAAACAAGTCCAAGCCTGGCTTGCTCTTGCCAGCTCGGCACAGGGAAAAGTTGTCACATCCTTGCACTGGGGGGACTGGAGTGGACTGGGTGGGTGACAGCTGTGAGGGCTGTGCATGGAGGATCCCTGAGGGGGGCTGAGATTTGTGAGCAAAGCAGGGAACATCCAAGATTACAGAGGGAACACCTGGAATGCAAACCAGCCCCAGTGCTGGTGGCCATCCTGAGTGGCTCCAGGCTCACCCTGCCCACCGTGGTCCCTCTGCCCCCAGATCCTGGAGCGGCTCAACAAGATGTGTGGGGTGGGGGAGCAGGTGCGCAAGAAGCAGCAGCGCCTGCTGAAGAACATGGACGCCCACAAGGTGATGCTGGACCTGCTGCAGATCCCCTATGAGAAGGTGGGTGGACAGGAACCAGCTGGTCCTGAGTGCCCAGGGCAAAGGGGGCACACAGGAACCCCCCTGAGTGGCCTCCTGCCACTCCCATCCCTCTCAGCTCCGTGTGTTTCTCCTCTGCTCCTTCCTCAGGGGGATGCCAAGATGATGGAGATCCTCAAGTTCACCCACCAGTTCCTGCAGAAGTTTTGTGCTGGCAACCAGGAGAACCAGGCCCTGCTGCACAAACACCTCAACCTGTTCCTGACCCCGGGGGTAAGGAGAGGACACGGAGGGGCAGCAGCACAGGGAGGGAATTCAGCACCACTCCTGGCACTCAGAGCACGAGATGGAAAAGCCAGGAGGAGACACCAGGCAGGACAAGAGTTGGGGACAGTTCCTGCAGCCCCCTGGCCTCACTCTGCCCCTTGTCCCCAGCTGCTGGAGGCAGAGACCATGCAGCACATCTTCCTCAACAACTACCAGCTGTGCTCGGAGATCAACGAGACGGTGCCGCAGCACTTCATCCACTGCGTGGCCACCCACGGCCGCCACGTCCAGTACCTCGACTTCCTGCACACCATCATCAAGGCCGAGGGCAAGTACGTCAAGAAGTGCCAGGACATGATCATGACTGAGGTGAGGACCTCTCCTGCAGGGCAGGAGTGGGGGGGAAGCAGGACAAGGCTCTTGGAGCCTGCACCGTTGGCTTCTTTCTTGAGAAGAGCCTTCCAGCCGTGCTGGATCCTCCCTGGAACCAGCCAGCCCCAGTGCTGGTGGCCATCTTGAGTGGCCATCAGTCATCTCCAGGGGCTCAATGCAAGGCCCAAGAGTCAGTTTGGGAGTCCCACAATTTTTGATTGCACTGCAAATGCCTGGTTTTCTCTGTAGGCACAAATCCCTGTCTCCCTTCTCACCCACTGCTGCTCATCCCCACTGCACAGGGGACACCTTTGGCCTTGGAGGCTTCTGACCTTCCCCTTTCAGAGTGGTGACCACTGAGCACTGAGCACTGACCCTTCCCTGCAGCTCACCAACGCCGGGGATGACGTGGTGGTTTTCTACAACGACAAGGCTTCGCTGGCCACCCTGCTGGAGATGATGACAGCAGCCAGGGATGGGGTGGAGGAGAACAGCCCCCTGATGTACCACATCTCCCTGGTGGACCTGCTGGCTGCCTGCGCCGAGGGCAAGAACGTCTACACCGAGATCAAGTGCACGTCCCTGCTGCCCCTGGAGGACGTGGTGCGGGTGGTGACACACGAGGACTGCATCACGGAGGTACGGGGTGGCAGCCAGGAGGACACTGGGGCTCTGCACTGATTGTCCCCTGACGGTGTCCCTGGCCATTTCCCCCTCCCTGACAGGTGAAGATGGCCTATGTGAACTTTGTCAACCACTGCTATGTGGACACGGAGGTGGAGATGAAGGAGATCTACACCAGCAACCACATCTGGACCCTCTTTGAGAATTTCACCCTGGACATGGCCCAGGTGTGTGGGGAGGGTTGGATGGGAGGGACACAACAGTGGTGGCTTGGATGGGGACAGGGTGGTGTCACCAAGGCTCCCTTGAAGCCTCCTGCAGGGCATGGATACACATGTGGGGCCCCACATAGCTGCCATACTTGGGGCTGGGGAGTGGTGAGGCTCTTTGCCCTGACCACAGAAGCTGTGTCACCGGCCACGTCCCTCAGCTCAGTGTGGTCCCAGCAGCCTCTGGGCAGACACGAGCTGGCCCTGGTGCCATCAGCGTCCTCCCTGTCCTGACAGATGTGCAAGAAGAGGGAGAAGCGCCTGCCGGACGCCACGCTGGAGAAGTACGTGCTGACGGTGGTGCTGGACACCATCAACGCGTTCTTCAGCTCGCCCTTCTCGGAGAACAGCACCTCCCTGCAGGTGACAAGGGTGGGCAGGGTGCCAGGGGGAGCACAGCGGCTCAGCCAGGCCCCCAGAGCACGGTGTGGATGCGTGTGCTGACGCTCCTGTCTCCTCCAGACCCACCAGACCATCGTGGTGCAGCTCCTCCAGTCCACCATGAGGCTGCTGGAGTGTCCCTGGCTGCAGCAGCAGCACAAGAGCTCGGTGGAGTCCTGCATCCGCACGCTGGCCATGGTTGGTAAGGAGCCACTGCCGTGCCCAGGGGACAGGGCCACCCTGGGCTGTCTCTGCCCAGCAGCGAGCAGGACACTCTGTGGGGGTGGCAGGACTCCTCAGTGAGGGGCTGCCAGCTGGGGATGGGGACATTCAGCTCCAGGATGGGCTTTTTTTTGAGCTTCAGCTCACCCAAGGTAATGTGGGGATAAGCAGAGCCTGGGCTTGGCTGGGAGCTCCCTGTGTGTCCCTGCCCGGACACAAAGCCAACATTGACAGTGGTTTTCCCTGGCCAGGACTTTGCCCTCGGTGTGCAGCTGCCTGACTCAGGCTGAGGGCTGTTAGCACTGAGTCACCGTGGAAAGGATTGCTGCTGGCTGGGCTCTGGGTGGGGATTTCCCTTTGGAATTCCAGGCAGGGTGCTCGCAGCCTCCCCACGCTGGGCTTTCCCAACCAAAAACTGGGGCTGGGGCCAGTTTCCACCCTGCGTGGGGCTGTGGGTGTTGGGATGTGTGGGAACACTCCACCCATGTTGGCCTGGAGGAGTTTACTGGTGTATTTACAAAAAATCTCTGCTGCAAATGAGGTGAACGCTGGCGAAGGGATGCCCAGACAGGGTGGTGGGACCCATCTGGGTGGTGGCTGTGCCAACCCCATCCCCGTGTCCCGCAGCCAAGAGCCGCTCCATCGCTCTGCCCATGGACCTGGACGCCCACGTGAGCTCCCTGCTCAACAGCAGCTCCACCAGCACGGTGCAGAGGAACACCTCGAGCTACAAGGCAGCCACACGCACCTTCCCCCGCGTGTCCACCACCCCCAACCAGTGGGACTACAAGAACATCATCGAGAAGCTGCAGGTGCAGGGCAGGGCGTGGCGGGGCTCAGGTGGCAGGGGGACGCTGGCGTTGCAGGGTCCCTCTCCCGTGTGTCCCCTGGCTCTGAAAGGGGTGCTGTGCCTTGCAGGACATCATCAACGCCCTGGAGGATCGCCTGAAGCCGCTGGTGGAGGCTGAGCTGTCCGTGCTGGTGGATGTCCTGCACCGGCCCGAGCTGCTCTTCATGGAGGGCACGGAGGCGTTCCAGCGATGCGAGAGCGGCGGGTTCCTGTCCAAGTGAGGCTGGTTTGGGGCTGCCCTGGGGGTCCTGGGAAGGGTTTGGGACCCTCTTCCTGGCTGGGCTGCAGCCTGGAGGGTGGTGGCTCCCCCTGGGATTCCTGGGTCCCTCCCAGCTGTGTGACAATGGCTTTGCCGTGCCAGGCTGGTGCAGCACACCAAGGACCTCATGGAGACAGAGGAGAAGCTCTGCATCAAGGTGCTGAGGACACTGCAGCAGATGCTGGTGAAGAGGAACAAGTATGGAGAGAGGGTGAGCACCATGATCTGTGTCCATCCAGCTGGCAGAGCCCACCCTGGGCACCCAGGGGTGCTCAGCTGGTCCTGCCCTGGCCCCAGCCGTGGCATGGGGACACTGGTGACATTTGTGTGCCTTGGCAGGGCAACCTGCTGCGGAAAATGCTCATGAACAACTACCTGCAGAACAAGAGGTCCAGCTCCAAGGGGGAGATGGGGGATGCTGCTGGGGGAGGTGAGTGCCCCTCTCCTGCCCCTTCCCCTCCAATTCCCAGCTCCCAGACACTGATGGGACCAGGTCTGTGGCTGATTGCTGTGTCCCCAGCTGCACAGGAGCAGAGGATTTGGGGAGGTGAAGGGATGAGATGCCCTGGCAGTGGTGGAGCTGTGCTGCCACAGCATCACGTCCCTCCTGCCCTCTCACACAGGCCAGGACCAGGACTGGTCGGCCATCGCCGCTGTCCAGTGCCGGCTGGACCGCGAAGGGGCCACCAAGCTGGTGGCTGACCTCATCATGAACACCAAGAACGAGAAGATCTTCCAGGAGAGCATCCTGCTGGCCATCCGCCTGCTGGATGGAGGCAACACCGAGATCCAGGTGCTGAGGGGGGTCAGGCAGCCAGGGGCTGATGTGGGCAGTGTGAGGGTCCAGTGCTCAGCCCCGGGCAGTGGGTTTGGCTAAAACACCTGTTTGTTTGTTTGTTTGTGCTGAAATCTGATTTGAGTTTCCCAGCTCCATGGCTGGAGGAAAGGCTGGAGGCTGTGGGAAGAGCAGGTGGTTCCAGGTTGTTTCTGGAGTTCTGCTGATGCCCTCTGCTGGGAATTCCTAAAATGGCTCAGGGCTGCAGGGCTGGTGGGGGACCTCCAGGGTTATCCCAAACCCTTTGTCACTGAGAAGATGAAAATTGGTGTGTGCAAAACCCATTGAGGCTTCAGCAAAAAACCAGGTTATCCTGAGCAATGCCTGGAGTGCTGAGGCTGCTGCCCAGAGGGACAGGCAGGGACACTTTGGACCCCGTGGTGGGGACCTGAACGAGTGTCCTTCCACCAGAAATCCTTTTACAACCTCATGACGAGCGACAAGAAGTCCGAGAAGTTCTTCAAGGTCCTGCACGACCGGATGAAGAAAGCCCAGCAGGAGACCAAGTCCACGGTGTCGGTGAACATGAGCGACATCGGGAACAAACCCCGCGAGGACAAGGACGAGCCAGACCCTGGCACCAAAGGTAGGGGCGGTGTCCCCTTGTCCCCTCAGGACGGCCAGCACTGGCTCGGTGACAGCCTGAGCTGAGGAGGGGACACTTCCCTCCAGGACGAGGAGACACCTTCCTGATGCCCGGCACCCCCACGCGGTACCCGATGGCCGTGGGGTTCCGGAAGGGCCACGACCCCGGGGAGCAGGGCCAGAACAACGAGATGGGGGTGACGGTGCTGATCATGGAGCCCATCCTGCGCTTCCTGCAGCTGCTCTGCGAGAACCACAACCGCGACCTGCAGGTTGGTGCTGGGGCTCTGGGGTTCTGGGGGTCAGCTCTGGGGTTGGGCTGGGGGAAAGTTGGGGTCTGCCCCAGTTTGGCCCCAAAATGCTGTGGCACCCTGCAGCTCTGTGCCTCAGTTTCCACATGTGCAGTGCAACATCCAGCTTGGGGTTGTGGGAGGAGTTCACAGCAGGAGTGGATGTGGGACTGAGGTTTGAGGTTACAGGGGCAGTCCCAGCCCAAATGTCCCTCAAACTGCAGCTGGGGGGGTGTGGGGAGAGAGGGATCAGGACCTGGGCTCTGCTCCACAGAACTTCCTGCGGTGCCAGAACAACAAAACCAACTACAACCTGGTGTGTGAGACGCTGCAGTTCCTGGACATCATGTGTGGCAGCACCACGGGCGGGCTGGGGCTGCTCGGCCTCTACATCAACGAGTACAACGTGGCTCTGATCACCCAGACCCTGGAGACCCTGACCGAGTACTGCCAGGGGCCCTGCCACGAGAACCAGGTGCCCCCAACCTCATCACAGGCCAGGGGAGCTTTTTGGGGGGATGTGGGGGGAGCAGGGACAGGTTTTGGGTTCAGAGTGAGAGCAGGAGCAGAACATGGGCAGCACAGGTCACAGGGCTCCTGCACAGGTCACCAGCTGCTGCTTGGCTGCAAAATGGGGTGATGCAGATGGGGGGTAAATAATTCAGTGGTGTGCACGGGGTCCTTTGCAGGGAAGGGGAGGTTTGGGGGCCCAGGGCTGCAGGCAGGGCAGTGTTTCAGCCCAGGAGCTGGGAGGATTGGCAGGATCTGTGGGGTAACACACTGCTCTACTCCCCCAGAGCTGCATCGTGACCCACGAGTCCAACGGGATCGACATCATCACAGCCCTGATCCTAAACGACATCAGCCCCCTCTGCAAGTACCGGATGGACCTGGTGCTGCAGCTGAAGGTGCACAGAGGCCTGGCCTGGGGTGGTGGGGACATGTCTGTGTGTCACTGCGTGTGTCACTGCGTGTGTCACTGTGTCACTGCGTGTGTCACTGCAAGGACTCACTGGCAGGGTCACGGGGTGTGCTGTGGGCTGAGGTTGGCACTGTAGAGGGGACCCTGCCTGTGTCAGAGCCTGGGTGTGGGACCAGATGGGCTCAGTGGGGCAGGGCTGGGGCATCACCACGCTCAGATGCCCCTGGCACAAGGGAGTTGGCGGGGACACAGGATAATTCTGCCCACCCCAAAGGCCTGGGCAGTGGCAGGGCACAGCTCCCCTCACCAAGGGCTTCTCCTCACCAGGACAATGCCTCCAAGCTCCTCCTGGCCCTGATGGAGAGCAGGCACGACAGCGAAAACGCCGAGCGGATCCTCATCAGCCTCCGTCCCCAGGAACTGGTGAGGGAACTGGGAATGTCCCCCTGAGCTCTGAGCCCCCAGCTGGACATCCTCTGCCCTGGGCTGTGCTGCAGTTTCTGCCTCCCCTGCCCAAATCCTGGCTGGAGAAGGAAGCAGGGAGGAGCCCAGTGTCCCTGTGGCCCCTTGCAGGTGGATGTCATTAAGAAGGCCTACCTGCAGGAGGAGGAGTGTGAGAATGCTGAGGTGTCCCCCCGGGAAGTTGGACACAACATTTATATCCTGGCACTGCAGGTAGGGAGCTGTAAAAGCATCCTGCCAGGCTGTGCTCGCAGGTTGTACTTTTCCCTCCATAATTATGCACATTTTCCTCCAGCCACATTGGCCTCCCTGGGGAGCCAAATGTGCCTTTGGCTGTGGGGAGCAGCCACGGCACATCCTGTGCCCCATGTCCCCTCCCGTGTGTGCTGGTGGCTGCCTGCCATCCTGTGCTCACTGTCACCACCCTGTCCCCCTCCCAGCTCTCCCGACACAACAAGTCTCTGCAGCAGCTCCTGAAGCCGGTGAAGCGAATCCAGGAGGAGGAGGAGGAGGGAATCTCATCCATGGTATGGAGAGGCACAGCCCCCACAAGCCGCCCTGATCCGAGGATGTAAAAATCATGGAGAGCTCACCTTTGGGCTTTGTTGTTCAGGATTTGATGGATTTTGGTGCTCCGCAGGGGATTAAAGAGGGAGAGACACTAAATACCCTTTTAGCCAGAGGTAGAAGCCCAAAAGTGTGTGTCACCTTGTGGGTGACACGGGCTGGTGGCCCTGGGGGGGTCCTGCCCTTTCCCACTTCCCCCCTTCTCTTCAGAAGGGAAGGGCCGAGTCCTTTACTGCTGTTCCTTGCCCAGGTACCTCAGATCCCGACAAGATTCAGCAGGAATGTGATTTCCCCGGGGGTTTTGTGAGCACTGGTTTGTAATTTGTGGATTAGCAGCACTTGGATGTAATTATTGCAGGGAATCGATTGTCTGTCACCGCGGGGAGCACTCGCACCTCTCACGGAAGCTTTAATTCATTTGCTTTTCCCTGAAAACCTCATCAGCTGTGGGAGATGTTGAGGCACGTTGTGGGAACAGTCGGATCCAGCTTCTGGCTGGATCCTCAGCCTCTCCCTTTCCCTCTCCCCATCCAGCTCAGCCTTAACAACAAGCAGCTGTCGCAGATGCTGAAGTCCACAGCTCCAGTGCAGGAGGAAGAGGAGGATCCACTGGCTTACTACGAGAAGCACACGTCCCAAATCGAGGCAGGACCTCCTGGCTGTTGGCTCTCCAGCCTGCCCATGGCCCGTGAATCCCCCCTGGCCCCAGATGCCTCATGTCCGATTATTTTGCACCAGGAGCTGCCCCCTCTTCCCACCCCCATTAGCTCCGGGACTGAGGGATGAGCAGCCCCCTGGACCCTGCCCTTCTCTCCCAGCAGCAGTGGGATGCAGCTGGTCCAGCAGCCTCATCCTTGGCATGGATCCCCCATTCCCACACTCCCACTTACTCCAGCCAGGGCTGCCTCTGCTCAGGGGCACTTTGGAAGCTTTTAAATGAGGGGCTGACAATATTTGGACCCTGTGGAGTGGGAGGGAGGAGGGGAAGGCACAGCTGGATGTGGGAAGGAGGAAAAAAACCACAGCAGGGCAGGATCTGAGGGCTCTGCATCCTGCAGATCGTGCGGCTGGACCGGAGCATGGAGCAGATCATCTTCCCTGTGCCTGGCATCTGCGAGTTCCTCACCAAGGAGACCAAGTACAGGCTCTTCACCACCACGGAGCAGGACGAGCAGGGCAGCAAAGTCAGCGACTTCTTCGACCAGTCCTCCTTCCTGCACAACGAGATGGAGTGGCAGAAGAAGCTGCGCAGTAAGAGCAAGGCAGAGCCTCCCCCGGGCTGCCCCGCTGGGAATCTGGGGACATTCCTGCAGGGAAAGGGCTGCACACTTGGCAATGGCATGGCTGAGCTGCCCGAGCTCTGCAGAGCACCACACACCTGGCAGAGAGCAGGGAGGGAGGGTTAAAATCCCAGCCGTGGGGCTCCTCTGTGCTCTCAGGGCGGTTTCTCCACAGCCTGAGGGGCACCTTGCTCACATTCCCTGCTATTCCAGCTGAGCTGTTTTCCCTGGAAAGCCCTTCCAGTTGCCTTCCCCTAAGCCAGGGTCTTGTAGCTGCACATGGGAAATAAAAGCTGTTTCTCTGCCCCCCAGGGGCATCCAGGGTGGAAATCCTGGCTGTAAATCCTGGGAACTGAGGAGAGGGTCACACTGTGGATACTGGGATGCAACTGAGGAGCAGTGTAGGATCTGTGAGGGAGGACAGAGCCAACCTGATCCCAGGGCCTCAGAGCGGGTTTCCAGAGGGCTGGGAGACCAAGGAATGTGAGCAGAGCCACTTAGAAGGTGCAGTCCTCTAAGAGACAAGCAGGAATGTTTTCAAAACACTTCATGAATGGTTTGAAGAATGTGGGAGGCTGGGTTGGTCTGGGGGCAGCAGCTGCAGAGCCCACAGGGCTCTGGGATGGCACAGAGGCTCTGGGATGGCACAGGGGCTCCAGGAGGGCACAGGGGCTCCAGGAGGACCCGGTTGGCACGAGGCTGGCTGAGGTTTGTGTGTTGCCTCCTCTCCCCCCAGGCATGCCGCTGATGTACTGGTTCTCCCGCAGAATGACGCTCTGGGGAAGCATTTCCTTCAACCTGGCTGTCTTCATCAACATCATCATTGCTTTCTTCTACCCCTACGTGGAAGCCACTTCCATGGGTAAGTGCCCAAGCACTTGCTGCTCCTCGGGGTGGAAGGAGCAGGTCCTTGGGCTGGATAAAGGCAGATCCTTGGGCTCCTACGACCCCAGGGCCTTTCTGCTGGATAAAGGATTAATCAGGATTTCAGTTTCCAGCCCTCCCAACCCTTCCTTCTCAGGGAAACCTCTCTTCTCCTGGGCTGCCCTTCCCCTGTTTGTACAATGTGGGGAGCAGGGATGGGACACATTCCTCTTGTCAGGCAAAGCCTCCATCACCTACAGTGGCTCTGAGCTCTTGGATAAAAGATGTTAGAAAATGTATCAGCAAAAACCATCTGAACCAACACAAACCCTGCAGTGCAGCATCACCATTTCTGATCAAGAGCTCATTCGTGTGGCTGCAGCAGTGCCCCTGCCTTTAGCATCCGTGTGTTCCTCCTGCCAGGAGTGCTGGATTCCCCACTGATCTCGCTGCTCTTCTGGATCCTGATCTGCTTCTCCATCATGGCCCTGTTCACCAAGCGCTACGGGGTGCGGCCGCTGCTGGTGGCGCTGATCCTGCGCTCCATCTACTACCTGGGCATCGGGCTCACCCTCAACATCCTGGGGGCTCTCAATGTGAGTTCTCCACCTGCTGGGGATCAGGAAGCTGTCCCCTGTTCCCAGAGCACAGCAAACCCCTCTCCCTCCCGTTTCTGGCTGTCCCCAGCTGACCAACAAGATCGTGTTCGTGGTGAGCTTCGTGGGCAACCGAGGCACCTTCATCCGTGGCTACAAGGCCATGATCATGGATGTGGAATTCCTGTACCACGTGGGCTACATCGTGACCAGTGTCCTGGGGCTCTTCGTGCACGAGCTCTTCTACAGCATCCTGGTATGATAAATTCAGGTGCCAGGGGGCACAGGCAGCCCGGCTGCTGCTTGAGGAGCTGGAAGGTTCCTGTGACACCTCCCAGGGGCTGATTGATAGCGGAGAGAACAATTCCCTGTGCTCTAATCTGTGCATGGGCTGAGCTTTCTGCCTCCTGACAGTATCTATTGCTGTCTCTTTCTTGGTCCTGGGCTGTATCTCTTCCTCTAATCTGCTGTGTGCTTTATCTGGGTCAGCTGGGAGGCAACGTGAGCTGGCGAGGGCAGAGCCAGGGTACATGTGGCCTATTCTTGGCTCTCCTGCTGTGTATAAGTCACTCCATTCTTCCCTTCAGTAAGCTGGGAAACTTAAAGGCTTTGTGAGAAAAGTTAGTCAAGGTCTGCTGAGCGATCCAAGATCTCAGGATAAAAGGGGATCTAGATAGGCCAGGCATTATCAAGAGAAGCACCCTGCAGCATTTCTTTGCTCCTGGGTCCTTTCAGCTGTTTGACTTGATCTACCGTGAGGAGACCTTGTTTAATGTCATCAAAAGCGTGACGCGGAACGGGCGCTCCATCCTGCTGACAGCCCTGCTGGCCCTCATCCTCGTCTACCTCTTCTCCATCGTGGGCTTCCTCTTCCTGAAGGATGACTTCATCCTCGAGGTGGACCGGCTGCCGGACAGCAAAGCCAAAGGTTGGGCAGTGCTCGGGGTCGTGGGACACTCCACACACGTCTCAGGGTGTGCTGTGTGGGATTCTACACTGGGAGCACTGGTTTTGGGGTCGCAGACAGGACAGCTCTGTGCCCGTGCTGCACAGAGCAGGGTTTGGGGTTAGTGGTGGCAGAGAAGGAGGCACAGAGCTATGAAGGGTCAGCTCTGTGAGGTCTCAACTCTGAGAAAAAGCTTCAGGGCCTAGAAAAAGTAGGAGGATATGAGGCAAGTTTTTCCCAGGAAGGTTGGCATCTTCCTGGTAGCCCATGGCAGTGGTTTGCTGGGGAGAGGTGCTGCTCTCACAGCGCTGGGGTCTCTTCCTTGCAGATGATCCCTTGGGGATGCAAAAGAATGTGGAAACCTTCGTGGAGTCGTGCAGCAGTGACAAAATCAGCTGCTCTGCTGCACCCACTGCCTTGGAAGGTAAGAGAGCCCTGTGGAAATGCCAGCTGTGTGTGGCAGCGTGGATTTGCCAGCCAGCTGAGGAAAATCCCAGCTTTTCCAAGGCAGAAACTCAATCTGCTTCCTGGGACGTATTGGGCAAGAGGCTGTGAATTTTGCACTGACCCTGGCATAAAAAATGTTGGGGTGGATTGATTTAATCAGAAAGGAGGTGGGAGCTGCAGCAGCATTTGGCTGCTGGAGGAGCTGCTGGCTGGGACATCACAACAGGCAGCTGCTGCTGTGTCACTGCCACTGCAACTGGAACCATGCCACTGCCAGGGTCTGGTGCCCTGCCTGTGCTCTGAGTCCCTGCCCTGCTCTCCTCCCCAGAAGCTGACCCGGAGCAGTGGGAACGTGCCTGTGACACGCTGCTGATGTGCATTGTCACCGTCCTCAACCACGGCCTGCGCAACGGCGGCGGCGTGGGGGACATCCTGAGGAAACCCTCCAAGGATGTGAGTGGGGACAGCACCCGGGACTTCCTTCTTCTGCCAAACCCTGCTGCAGTCACTGCTGGCCCCTCTCCCTGGGAGCTGCAACACATCCAGCTCCATCTCTCACGTTCTCCTCCTCCCCTGTGCCTCAGCCACAGCTGTGTCACAGGGCTGGAGCAGAGCTGTGCAAGACACCCAATTCTCCCTCTCATCCATTGCAGGAGTCCCTGTTCCCTGCCCGAGTTGTCTACGACCTCCTCTTCTTCTTCATTGTCATTATCATTGTCCTCAACCTCATCTTTGGGGTCATTATTGACACCTTTGCTGATCTGAGGAGCGAGAAACAGAAGAAGGAAGAGATCCTGAAGACCACCTGTTTTATTTGTGGTGAGCACTGGGAACACAGGAATTGCCCCAAAGCTCTTCCTCCCCTCCCAGGCTGGGGGAAGGAAAAAAATTTCAGCTGGATTCTGGTTTTTATGTATCCCTGCAAAACTTGAATCTGTTCATTGAGGGGTCACTGCACTGGGAGGGGTTCAAACAAGGACACAGCTGGAGGGAAATTCTCAGAGTTCTTCCTCACCCTGCTAATGAGGTGTTAAACTAAAACCACATTGTGGGATTGTTGTCGCTGTGCATTTCACTGCTGAGACCTTCCCTTGGCCAGTGGGGGAAAAAAAGCAGCATATCACTGGAGAAATAGAATAGAAAAAATGCTCTGGAATCCTTTCAGTCAGCAATAGGCATTAAAAAAAAAAACAAACAAGAAAACGCCAGTAAATCTCTCTGCTTTTTTCCTCTAAAGATCTTCTGGGTTTATTTTACTGGGCAGAGGCAGAGCCAACAGAACATGGGAAGAAATTGTTCCCTGTGAGGGTGGTGGGGCCCTGGCACAGGGTGCCCAGAGAAGCTGTGGCTGCCCCATCCCTGGAAGTGTCAAAGGCCAGCTTGGACAGGGCTTGGAGCACCCTGGGATAGGGGAAGAGGGTGGAAGATCCCTTCCAACCCAAACCATTCCATGATTCTCTGATTCTGGGATGTTAAACAGAAGTCTCCTGAGCCCCCAGCTGGGTTGTTGCCCCTGGTTTGGATGTTTGTGTGCTAAATGCCAACTAATTATTAAAAGCACTTAAATGTCACCTTTGGGCTGAATTTCCTCCTCACTCACCTCCTCCCTTCTCCATCTGCTCCCTGTCCTCCTCCACCCTTCCCTGCCTTTCCCAGGGCTGGAAAGGGACAAGTTTGACAACAAGACCGTGTCCTTTGAGGAGCACATCAAATACGAGCACAACATGTGGAACTACCTGTACTTCATCGTGCTGGTGAGGGTGAAGAACAAGACTGACTACACCGGCCCCGAGAGCTACGTGGCACAGATGATCAAGGTACAGGTGCCCTCAGGGCAGCTCCTGGGCTATCCCAACCTGCCTGCCCCGGGAACAAGGGGCTGGCCAAGGAAAAACAGCTCTGGGAAGTCCTTTTGGAAAATATTGGCTAATGGTGCAGGCACAGGGTGCCCAGAGAAGCTGTGGCTGCCCCATCCCTGGAAGTGTCAAAGGCCAGCTTGGACAGGGCTTGGAGCACCCTGGGATAGGGGAAGAGGGTGGAAGATCCCTTCCAACCCAAACCATTCCATGCTTCTCTGATTCTGGGATGTTAAACAGAAGTCTCCTGAGCCCCCAGCTGGGTTGTTGCCCCTGGTTTGGATGTTTGTGTGCTAAATGCCAACTAATTATTAAAAGCACTTAAATGTCACCTTTGGGAAGGGATGCACTGGGCTGAATTTCCTCGATTCTGCTCATCTCCCTTCTCCATCTGCTCCCTGTCCTCCTCCACCCTTCCCTGCCTTTCCCAGGGCTGGAAAGGGACAAGTTTGACAACAAGACCGTGTCCTTTGAGGAGCACATCAAATACGAGCACAACATGTGGAACTACCTGTACTTCATCGTGCTGGTGAGGGTGAAGAACAAGACTGACTACACCGGCCCCGAGAGCTACGTGGCACAGATGATCAAGGTACAGGTGCCCTCAGGGCAGCTCCTGGGCTATCCCAACCTGCCTGCCCCGGGAACAAGGGGCTGGCCAAGGAAAAACAGCTCTGGGAAGTCCTTTTGGAAAATATTGGCTAATGGTGCAGTGCCTGAGTTCGTTCATTGCTGGTTTTTCCCACGTGGTGTTTGAGAGTTTGTCCCATGGGTTGAAGGGTTGAACCAAGCACAGAGTGGGGCTTCAGTGAGGTTTCTAGGCAAGGGAGGAAAAGGAAAGCAAGGAAAGAAAAACTTCTGCACTTGAGCCCATGAACCAACCTAGAAATGGACCATGCACGGAAAAATTGCAGATTTTTGCAAAGAAAATTTCTTTAATCCCAAAGCATAGAGAGGCTGCCTGTTCAAATCTATCTCCCCTCCTCCTCTCTGACCCCTCACCCCAACTGCCCTTGTCCATGGTCACGTTCCCAGAACAAGAACCTGGACTGGTTCCCCCGGATGCGAGCCATGTCTCTGGTCAGCAATGAAGGGGAAGGGGAGCAGAACGAGATCCGCAATCTGCAGGACAAACTCAACACCACCATGAAGCTTGTGTCCCACCTCACCTCCCAGCTGAACGAGCTGAAGGAACAGGTATGGGAAATGGGAAATCCCCTGTCCTTCCCAAAATAGCCACTGAGAGCAAGGAATGGGAGAAAGGACCTGCCCAAGGCAGCACAAAGGCAAGCACAGGGCTCCTGCAGCTCTTTTTTGGGGGAATTGGGGACACTGGGGACACGTGGGTTTGGGAAGTGCCTCACCAGCTCAGAGTTTGCTGGCAGAGGCTCAAAGCAGCACAGTCAGACACTTGTGAAGCACATCCAAGAGCAGGAGGGCCTGGGATTGCCTCAGCGTGTCCTTGTTGAATGGCAGATGACGGAGCAGCGGAAGCGCCGGCAGAGGATGGGGTTTGTGGATGTCCAGAACACCATGAACCACTGAGGCAGCTCCAGCCACCGAGGGACTGCACCGCTGCCAGCTGAGGAGGCTGCTCCTCCCCGGGCTCCAGGCGTGGATTGTCACTGTCTGGGGAAAATGGACCACGTGGAAAGGGCTTCCCAGGCAGCATCTCCCTTAGAGCTTGTAAGCAATCCCAGGAGCAGGGACTGGCCAGAGTCCACCCCACACCTGGGCCCAGGTGTTTTACACCCTCGTAGGAAGATAAACCATACAGGACTTTCATTCCTCATTGCAATAACTCTTTTATTTTGCAACTGTGGAGGGTTGTATCTTTATCTCCATGTGCTCCAGCCCCTTGGCTGTGGGGTAAGTAGCTGTAGGGCCGCACTATTTAACTTATTCTGAGTGCCACTTGTCCCTGTGGGTATCTGCCAAGCAGCCCTCGTTATCTGCTGTGCCTGCTCCACGCTGACCCCTCTCCATTTACAGAATTCTCTCCATCCTGTGGTGCAGCAAAGAGCAGCTGAACTCAAGGAGGTGGATTTAATTTAATTAACTTGCCAGATGAGGAGCTGAGCTTGTCCTAGTGGGAACTAAAAGTCTTTTGCCTTCTGTGGACCAAGGATCTTTGGGAAGCAGTAGTAGGAGCCTGCAGGTTTACAGGAGTTCACTGTGAAGGGGTGTCCTGTGTTTTAGTTTCATCTCTGGTGTCATGTTTTACCTTTTTTTTGTTTTGGTTTTTTTTAGTTGTTATCATTGTTACTTAAGAACTGAAGTGTAAATTGCCTTAACTAAATTAAATACAGAATCATGTTATAATAAAACCTTCAACGTGGTAAAGAAAGTCCCCTCCCTGTGCCCTCTGGTGTGTGATAGGGCTTTGGGACAGAACCCAAAGCAGGGGTGGCACCCAGGGTGCTCCCAGCTCCAGGTGTTGCACATCCCCTGCCAAACGCTGCCATGAAGAGCCACCACCAGCACCAGCCCTGGTTCCTGGAGCTCTGGACCAGAGCCTGCTGCAGTTTCAAATTCTTTCAGTGCCTGCCAGGAAATCACTGCTGAAACCCATAAAAAGGAGCAGCTGTTGGTGCTGTGGAGCCCTGGCACAGCTCTGCTCCAGACACGCATCCTTCCCAAGCCAGCCCCAGCACCAAGCCCAAGAACAGACACTGATGAAAGCAGAAAAGCTCTAAAAAGGAATAAAAAAGCCCGTAACAGTGAAGTTGCAGAACACTTGAAATGTGTTTATGGCTCCATCTAGCAGCATGTCATTTAATCCTGCCTTCACCTTCAGCTCTGCACTAACCCACACATCCCTCTCCTCAGGCTGGGGGGAATCTGCACAGAGCTGGCTCCTCCAGCAGCAGCAGCTGATTAAAATCTCAATTAAACTCGTGCAGTGCTCCACTGTCACCATGGCAAAGTCACCCTCTGTCCTCTCTGTCTTCTCCGAAGGAAAATAAATGTGGTGATTAAAGTTCTCCCTCCCTGCACTGCCCTGGTCCCTGGGCTAACACACAAACACAGGCACAGAGAGGGTTTCACATCCTCTCTGTTCTCTTCACAAGAACATTTAAAGCTGCACCTCCTCCCTCTGGGCAGCTCCTGCTCGTTCCATTTTCTGAGATACAAAGGGCCAGGTTTGACACCACAAAGTTCCCTTCCCTACATTGCACCAGCATGGATGTGTTAAGCTCTGCACCAGATTCTCAGCAGAAAAAAGGAGGCACTAAATATGAAGAATGTAAAGGGTAGGGCTGAACAAAAATGCTGTTGCTAAGAGGAATAAGTGGTTTTATTCATCATGGCAACACACAGAGCTTCAGGGATATGTACAGTGGAGAAGCTGAGAGCTGAGCCCTCACTTCAAGTCCTCCTCGGGTTTCTTGGCAGAGAACTTTTCCCGCAGTCTTTTCCACGTCCCTTTTTTCCTGTCTTCCATCTGTTTCAGAATGTCTGCAAAAGGAGAAGGGAGACAGAGATGGGGCCAGAGGAAGATAAGCAGGCAAGCAGAGGAATGAAACCCTCTTAAAAGAGCTCTGCCTTCCATCTAATTTCCTTTCCTGACTTTTCCTCTTAATGAATTTTCATTCCAGGCCCGAGGCGAGGTTGGTTTCCCTTCCAATCAATGCAGGGAGTCTCTTATCACCAACAACTGATACTCAGTTTCCACACACTGCAATCAAAGTTAGGAACTGGAGCAGAACAAAACTGCCCTGGCTCCCAGCTCTGCCCTTCATAAGGGATGTGGTGAGAGCATTTCTGAGTGGGGCACCTGCTCCTTCCCAGGGTCTGACACAGGAGGAATGCGAGGGGAATTGGAAGATGGTGAAACAGAAGCTGAGCTCAGTGTTGGGCTGACGTAGCAGAAGTGTTCCTTCCACACAGATCCTGCTGTCTGACCCCACAGAGCCTTTGCAAACCCTCTATGGTTGCTGACAGTGCAAAATCCCATTGATTCTTCACCCCAGAATACTGAGTTACTCCTCAACTGAATTATTCTTGAACTTACTCCTCATCCAACACGTCCACAGAATTGCAGGCAGCCCCTTGCTGCCCTCCAGCCCCAGGGGTGAGGAGGGATGCAAGGGAGCACCCCAAAACCCAGACTGTCCCTTTCCCCTGCCCCTCAGACCAAGCCCAGCAGCAGTACCTGTGGCCAGGATTGTCCTGCAATCCTCCAGTGTCACCCCGGTGAAGGTGGTGTCTTTCAGGCGTGGGTACTTCCCAGGAGAGCAGGAAAGGGAGGGAAGGACACAAAGCAGTCACTGGTAGTGCATGAAAAAGGTGCACGTGTCTCCAGCTGGCACAGTGTGAGTGCCTTTTCAGCTGGGATTCTGCTCATCCACACCAAGAACCAGGCCTGCCCTGCTCACCCAGCAGCTGCCCTGGGTGACCACAGGCACGGCTGCACCCACCCCTCAGCTGTCCCTCAGGCATTCCCAGGCACGCTGCCATTCCCAGGAATCCTGCAGCAGGGGGTGGCTCCCCCCAAAGAGAGGGGCAGAGGCCAGTGCCTCAGCTCTCACCTTGTTTTTGTAGAAGTTGGTGTGGATCCTGACCAAGCTCTCGTACATTTGGTCACAGGCCTCGGGGTCAGAGATCTGCAGGGGACACAAGTGTCACACAGGTCTGGTTTTACACTCCCACAGCAAAAACCCTCCTCGTTCCAAGGGACAACAGCCATGAAGGAGCAGCTCAGAATTCCCAGTGCACTGCTGGATATTGTCCATCTGCTCTGCTGCTCCAGGTTTTTCCCCTCCATCTCCCACCAGCCCGGCCAACAGGAATAACAACACCTGGGATTTCCAGAATGGATCTGAAGCTCTGCACCAACAGGATGTGACAGTGAATGCACAGCCCCAGAGAAGGTTATGGGCTGGTGCTGTGAAACCTGTGGCCCTTCCTGCTGCAAGGCCACTTCTGTCACCTGCCTCACTGTAGGGAATCACCAGGACAAGGTGCCAGGGCTCCCTGTAGGGGGCTAAAAATAGCCTGTAATTGATTAGGGAAATCAGCACAAACGACAAGGAACAGCTTGAAGGGTAACTGGATTTCTATTTCAGCTGGGAGATCCGGCTCAGCTCGGTGTCTCTGCCTGGCACAGCCCCTGCTCAGCTGCCTTCCCAGTCTACAACGTTTTCCCTGTTGGTTTTTATTGTAGTGCAATGATCCCAGCTCACCCCAGAACTCACTGCTGGTCCATGAATGGTTAAAACAGGTCAAGAGTAAAAATAACACCAAGAGAAAGGTGTCAGGATGAAAAGGAAAAGGTCTCTGCAGGAGAGAGGATACAGGGACAGCCACATTTCCCTGCAGGTGATCCCCACCTGTGCCCTGCAGCCCAAACACCCCCTGCCAATGCTCCAGCAGATCCAGACATTAAAATAGTGGCACAAACAGCATTCCTCCCCTGGAAATCCAGCAAATCTCATTCCATTAGATGGCTAAAGAAGCCCTGTGGCTCTAATTCCCCTCTCAGAAGCTCCTCCTGCCTGCACATTCAGCCTCTCCACACACAAATTGCCACCACTGCTGCAGGCATCAATTCAGATTTCCAGGATCAGTGGCAGCTTTGGGATCTTGGAGCCAACTGGTGCAACACATTAAGCTGTCCTGAGCATATGGAAAAGCAATAAAAGCCTTCCCAAAATGCCTGCTGCAGACTATTCTGGTCACCAGTACCGGATTAGGAGCCTCTAATGGCCCCTTGAGGTGGCAAAGGCATCTCTGGAACAATGTTTTTATGCTAAGAAAGGGCACATTTGCATTCTGCAGCAACACCTCCGCTCCCGGGAAGGTCTGCAGCCAAGTCAGGCAGCAGATTCCCTAATTTATTTCAGCAGCAAAGCCTAAACTCCAACAGAATTACAGCTGGAGGCGGAATTCGATTGTACAAGCGCTGCATTCCATCAGTGTCAGGCAGTGCTGCAGCATCCCATCGTGCCACCCTCGAGGCAGGGACAGCTCAGGAATTCACTGGACCCCAGCACGGCTGACAAACTGCCCAAGCCCTGCGCCCCACTGCCACAACCACAGCAACGGGGTCTGCAAAGAACACGGTGTAAAGGGCGCAAGAGCTGGGTACAAAGCAGTTATCCTGGGGATAAAACAGCTGTCCTGGGGCTGAGCATGAACCATGTGTGCAGGGCACCAAGCAGGTGTCCTGGGTGAAAACTGTCCTGGGCACCATTCAGGTGCCAGGGCACAAACCATTTATTCTGGGTACAAAATCCAGTGTCCTGGGCACAAAACCCATTTATCCTGGGTACAAACCATTTATCCTGGGTACAATCCTAGTGTCCTGGGCACAAAACCCAGTGTCCTGGACATAAATCATTTATCCTGGGTACAAAACCCAGTGTCCTGGGTACAAACCATTTATCCTGGGTACAATCCCAGTGTCCTGGACACAAATCATTTATCCTGGTTACAAAACCCAGTGTCCTGGGCACAAACCATTTATCGTGGATACAATCCCAGTGTCCTGTGCACAAACCATTTATCCTGGTCACAAACCCAACGCCGAGGGTACAAACCAGGTGGTCCCAGGTACAAACCCAGCGTCCTGGCTGCCAATCATTTGTCCCACGTACAGCCCAGGTGGCCGGGGCACAGTTTGCCCCGTGGAGGCACAAGCCCATGGCCGGTACTCCAAAGCCTTCCCGGGATGCGTGTCCCAAAGGCCCGGGAGCAGCAGGACTCCATCACCCCTGCATTCCCCGTTCCCTCCCAGCTCAGGATCTAATACTCCCCAAGCACAGCCTGCTGCCGGCAGGCAGCCCAGCGAGCCCCGGGGCAGAGCCGCGTGTGAGCGCCGAGCCCCCAGAGCCCCCTCAGAGCCCCCTCAGAGCGCCCTCAGCGCCCCCTCAGAGCCCCCCAGAGCCCCCCAGAGCGCCCTCAGAGTCCCCTCAGAGCCCCCTCAGAGCGCCCTCAGAGCCCCCCAGAGCGCCCTCAGCGCGCCCTCAGCGCCGCTCTCCGCGCCCTCCCAGGCCGGCGCCGCGCGGGTGCCGCCCTCCCGCCCCTCACCGGCGTGTTCTCGCCCTCGCGGAAGGCCTGTGCCACCCTCTGGCGCAGGAAGGAGCCCAGGTCCCGCTGCTGCTTGGTCTCCTCCACCGGCCATTCCTCGCAGAGCCGCAGGAAGCGCCGGTAGCGGCTGGCGGCCATGGCGCCGGGTCACGTGCGCCGCCTCACGTGGCGGCAGCGGCGCCGGGTCACGTGCGGGCGCGGCAGGGCGGGAACGCCTGAGGGGGGAGAGTGATGGTGGGGGGAGCCAAAGTGTGATAGAACACGGCTTGTTTTTGTTTATGCCTTGCTTGCTGTAATCAATAAATCCCTATTTGATTGTACCATTAAGGCGTGTCCCAGTTTATCGCAAAAGCGTGCCCGGTGCCCGCCTTGTGGGCTGCCCAGAGCCGCACCTCCAGCCATGGGCACGCCAACACCGCCCTCCAAAGCCTGACCGCCCTTTCCGTGAGGAAATTCCAACCGGAACCTCCCCTGCCTCAGCTTGAGGGTGTTTCCCCTTGTTATGTCCCTTGGGAGCAGAGCACGACCCCCCTTGGCTGCCCTCCTCTGTCAGGGACTTGTGCAGAGCCAGAAAGTCCGCCCTGATACCCCTTTTTTCCAGGCTGAGCCTCTTTCCCGGCTCCCTCAGCCTCTCCTGGGTCTCCAGACCCTTCCCTTCTCCCTCAGCCTCTCCTGATGCCCCAGACCCTCCCCAGCTCTCTCAGCCCATCGTGATGTTCCAGACCCTTCCCGGCTCCCTCAGCCCGTCCTGGGTCTCCAGACCCTCCCCAGCTCTCTCAGCCCATCGTGATGTTCCAGACCCTTCCCGTCTCCCTCAGCCCGTCCTGGGTCTCCATTCCCTTCCCAGCTCCCTCAGCCACTCCTCACAGGATTTACGATGGTTTGAGTTGAAATCCCATCTCATCCCACCCCCTGCCATGGCAGGGACGCCTCCCACTATCCCAGGCTGCTCCAAACCCCATCCAACTTCCCTAGGACACTGCCGGCCACACTGTGCAGGTGTATGAGGGGTGAAAAGAGAGAGCGCATGGAGATTTTTCTAATTATTCAGCCAACGAGTTGTTTTCTGTGCAGCAATGAAGAGTGAGGGGCTGCCCAAGGAAGCGCTCTGGCTGTGGTGTCACACCCAGACTCTTCTCATCCATCCCTGCACCCTGAGAATGCTCAGGTGGCTCTGTACAAACTCGTCCACAAAGCCACAAAGTCTTATCACAGACTTCTGCTGTGAGCCAGGACAATCTGTGGCTCAACCTCTACTGAAGTGGAGTGTTTGTGGCTTTTTTTTTTACAGTTTGTGGTCAAGCAATAACCCAACACTGTGAACAAGAGTCTTCCCAGGTGGACTCCGGGCCAAGCAAAACACACAACTGGGCCAGATGTCTTAAATTTTCCTGCTATAAATTGCAGCAGCTCCCCCAGCTTTCTGCTGTAAATCCAAGTGAAGCGTCTCCCTTGGGATCTGGTGTTTAAACCCGTGGCAATAACAGCTCTCTTAAAAAATGATGGGCTTAAACAAAGGATAAATGTACCTCAAGGATGCTGCAGGAGGGGAAAAAGAGATGGACAACGGTGGGAGTTACTTCCACAATTTTATTTCTATCCCCTCTCCCCAGTAGTGGAGTTCTGTAGCTCTATTCCTTGTGCAAGGACTTCTCCTTCAGATTTCCCACACCATGCAGGAAGGAATTGTGTTTGTTCCATCATCATAATAAAATCTGTCCACAAAAGCTGTAAACATTATTTTTAGAGTCTTTTGTTACTGTCTCCTTCAAACACACATGCGCACACACACGCACACACACACACAGAGTATTTGTATCAAAGAATTTCTGGGTGACCTTTGACGTCCAGTCCCTGACCCAATCTCACACTGTTTTTCCTTTTTTTTTTTTTTTTTTTTAAGCAAAAATCCCTTGATGTGAATGTTTTTTGTGGCTGATACCTGACGGAGTCATCACACTCCCACACTTCCAGCCCCAGTGGAGCCTCTTTCCTAGAAAATCCGTGGAAAATTCCCTGTTATAACCCCACAGGGATGTTAAAGCTTGGTGAGGTGCAACTCTTGGTCTGAAGACGTGTACAGAGAATCCCAACTAGGGGCACTGGGAATGTTGGAGGGTGTTTTTCCCTCCCACCTGAGCAGGAGCAGGAAGGGAAGCTCCAAATGGAAGCTCCATCTGTTCATTCCTGCCTCAAACCCGCTCCTCCCGCTCGGCTGCGGGGCGAGCATCTCCTGGTTTATCATTAAGACTCTTCCCAAGTAATGCTTTCTTTGGCTCACAAATAAATCAAGGACAGCAGTAAAACCAGAAAGGAAAATAAATCTTCTGATGGATGGCAGAGAGAGCAGATTCTTCCAGCTCTCTGCTTTCCACGCTTCAGTTCAGTGACGGCACACGGAAAATTTTCAGCACTTCCCGACTGATCCGTGCTCGTTCCCTGCCACATCCAGCAGCTGGAGGGTCCCACACAGCCGACCCCAGGTGGGATTTTCAGGGCTATCAGTCATTAGGAAATCACAGAAATTCTCACTTCCCTTCCAACAGGCTCTGAAGGATTTTGATGAGGTTCTCCAAGCCAAAAATGTAGCCGTGGTCCGGCCCATCGTACGGGGTGGGATTGGGGTTGCTCTTGGAGCCTTTGAAGGTGGTGTGGGCAAAGTCTATCATCCTCACATCCACCCTGGAGGGGTTCGTGCCGTGAGTTTTTGGGAAGGAGAGGTGTTGATCCACGCTCTCCTTGTGCTCCTGCCCGTCGTAAATGATGAGGAGGGAGCTGGAGTAGAACCTGTAGGAGCTTTGCTTCCTGATGACCGCCAGCAGCGCCTTGAGCCGCAGGATGATGGGCTCCAGCAGGTCGCTCCTCAGCTGATTCCCGTTGCACAGGAACTGCCGCAGGGTCTGCCGGAATCCCTCCGGGGACAGCTTCCTCCCGTAGTATTTGTCTTTGCACAGGAAATGGCCGGTGTCTGCCTGGTAAACCTGGGAGGGAACAGAGGAATAATCCATCAAATCGTCCTGAGTTGTGAGGGATTCACGAATGATGCTTTAGAGATAAAGATTTTAGCCTTTGTATTTTTCAAATCCTGTGCTGCATTAGTGCCTAACTCTAAACTTCATATAACTTCATATAGTTCATGTAACTAACTTTGGTAGTTAACACTTGGCACTGACACACTTTGGTCAGACAAAACAATTCCTCTGGGCCTGGAACCCATGGACACCCTACAGGCCCTCAGCAAAGGATAAACAAAGTATAAACAAAGCAAAGTGTAAACAAAAGTGAGTCGAGGATGAGCGAACTGGGGGTATATGACTTCATTACCTGAAGCTGTAATTGGAGAATTAACCCCTAATATGCAAATAGACCAAACTTATATCTGTCTGAAAAACTTGTGACCATCTTCCATCTCGGGTGTAGCCTCTGGGAGGCTTTTGACTGCTCAAGGTGTATCTATTAATTTTAATAAATACCTACTTTATTCTCTTATCTCTGTCTAGCCTCTGTTCTAGGTAGCCACTCCAAGGATCAATATGACTGCTGAAGTTCAACTCTGCCCATACAAAGATGCCTGAAAAGGACATGGGTTTTGACTTTATATATTTTGCTTTATATTCTATTCTCATTATCCTTCAGGCAGTGTTTTGAAACCTGCTTGAGAACAGTGAGTGAGAGAAACGTGTGGTTTGGGTTTCCAGGAGGAAGGATGGGGATTTCCAGCAGGAAAAATTTAATTCAAAATGAACCCCTGGCTCTCACAGCTCAGTGAAAGCACACGTGGGGCAATGTGGTGTTTTTGGGGTATTTTCATGCAGCAGCCAAGAGCTGAGCAGGAAGCTGTGTGTAAAAGCAGCTTCTCAGATGGGGTGAAAGGTTCCAGCTGCTCGCACTGGTGGCCGTGGCACAGAGAAAGGTCACCCTAAATGTGCCATATTTGACACCCTCTCTGAGAGGACACAGAGCTGAGTGGCTGTGGGAATCCTTAAAATCAGAGGGTTTCTTCCTAATACCTTGCTAGATATACTTTTCTGTTTCTTAGGGAGTTGTTCTATCCAAGTATTAATACACAGACCATTGTTCTATTTGTCCTTAATTCCTACTTCTTATATAACTTTTCTGCTGACAAATCTTAAGGCTGCTTCTCAGTTCTGCTGTTTCTGAGGCCTGCCTTTTACAGCTTTCCCAAAACCCTCTGATTTTAAAGATTCCCACAAGTGGCCACTTTTTACAACCCTTGTTTGAGAGGGAAAAAATAAAACCGCTTCAATTCACACCAGCCAAGAACTCCTGGAGAATCCAGCTTGGTTCCAAGCGAGGAGCCAAGGGGGGAACCAAGACCCTGAGGAGCTGGAGGCGTTACCTGCATCCCGCAGATGCGCACGCCCAGCGACGCCGAGGTGCTCTGCTCACACTTCTTGATGTGCCGGGCTTTCTTCTCCTCTGAGGCGTCATCCCCGTGCTGCCTCGTGCCCATCTTCAGGTCCAGGATGCAGGGATAGCTGTACTTGGACACCACGTTTTCCAGCAGGAGAAACTCTGAGCGTGAGTTAAGGGAAACCCAATACTTTTAAATTCTAATTGAAAGAGGCCTTAAATCAAAGCAACTGCTGACACTCTCCATAACAGCTCACAACTGTAATGAGACTTTCTCAGCCAATTTCTCTGACGTGTCATTGCTATGGGCCTCTCGCTGCCAATTCCAGTTAATTTACTGTACTACAGCCCTACCAATTAAAGCCCCAACAGCTCCATTCTCCAGTGACACCGTAGCCCTGGGCTGTCACTCTGACACCTTCCCTAGGTGCTGAGCTCGCTCCGGTGGGTGGGGGAAGTTGTTAAACTCTATTACTCACATGACTGCTGGGTAATGAAGTGTAATAGGAAAATAAAAGGCGAGGCAGCTGCTAATTCCTGTATAGTTGTGTTTTTAAATGTATGCCAAGGGGATCTTTGACTTCTGCTGAGAACTCTTTATGGGAAATGGTTTTTTTTCTTCTTTCTCTTTTTTTTTTTTTTTTTTAGAAGATAACAGACAATATTCCTTATTTTCCCAGAGTCTGTGCAGAGGAGGGGATGCAATAAACCCTACACTGGTTCCCAGCTGTTGTCTGTAGCCAGGACTGTGCTGGAGGGGAGAGAGGAGAAAGGATACGATGCAGTTTGTTCTCGTTGTGCTTGGAGGACATGCGGTTCAGGTGCTGCCGGTGACAGTGCAGTCCCCAGGGGTTGTAGCTCTTCCTTTCTGGCTGCTTCCCATTTGCATCCTCCAAAAGGGAATCTGTGTGGTACTGAAGGTCTGTCCTCAAAAGCATCTTGCCAGGGCAGCTAGACAAAGCACACAAAGGGACATGTCAGGTTTATAAGCTCCAGAGGAGAATATGCTCTTCCCTATTTTTTTCCTTTTCCTGTAGAGCCTCAAACTTGATAAGGTGGATTTTCAGGGACTCTCAAAGGAACCATATTGATCATATCCAACCTGCAGAGATCCTTTGTTACTCCATAACAGTAATTTTCAGAAAGCCAGCTATTGCTCCCTGCCAATACTTTTTTTTCATTATAATTTAAAGTGTGCTGGCTCCCTTGAAAAGCCGTTCACAGCCCCAGCTGCCAGGGGCTTTATTTATCCACCTAATGGGCACAGCACAGGAAAATGGTCCAACAATGGGAATGATTCCCAATTTGGAAGGGCTGCCTCCAAGGAAGGGAGTGATGAGAAGATTTGTTCTTCTTGGGGGGCCATTCCTTGGTCTTGCTCATCCCAACTCTACCACTCCCATCACTCCAAAGGTAGCAGGGGTCTTCCTCCTCCAGTCCTGGGTGGCCCAGGGCTGCTCTGAACCAGTTTGGGATGAAGGCAGAGGTGCTGGGAGCACTGGGTGCCTTCCTGGGAGAGCTCTCCCCTGGGATGGGATGGGATGGGATGGGATGGGATGGGATGGGATGGGATGGGATGGGATGGGATGGACTGAAGCCCCTCTGCTGCCAGCAAAGGGACATTCCATGCTCAGTGACTGTTCTCCTATGGCCTCTCCTCTCCTGGAGCCTGCTGTGCTCCAAGGAATGGGGTTTAGAGCAGAATTTGAGGCAGATATTTGAACAACAACATCCCAGATCCACCTCACTCTGTCCCCATACCAGGGAAGAGCAGAATCACACACACAGGGCACGGCTCTGCTGCTCTTCACCTTGGCTGGGTCCTTTTGCCTTAAACCCACAGATGGACCACCAAACCCATCTCAAACCCATCCCAAACCCATCTCAAACTCATCCCAAACCCATCTCAAACCCATCCCAAACCCATCCCAAACCCCTCCCAAACCCATCCCAAACCCATCCCAAACCCATCCCACCCAAGTTGCAGATGCCAGCCAGGAGGACTGCAGGGGGTGACGGACCCTCACCTGTCTTTGAAGGTCTTGGTGACCTGGGTGTGGCTCCACTTGCGCTTGTGCCACAGGGTGACCGCGGGGTCCCCTCCGGCGCTGTCCAGGCGGCCGCAGCTGTCCGGCTGGCCCAGGCCAGGGCTGGCAATCAGGGTCAGGTTGCCCAGGCTGTCCTTCTTGAGGTGCACGGACACAATGCCTGGACAGAGGGGAAAACAAAGGAGACAGATGAACCCGTGGGGTATCACGGAGGCCTGGCCACCACCTCGTGTTTTGGTGGCCTTTCACTGATCCCACTCTGATTTCAAGCCCAATAAAGCATCATTAGGCTGAGACCCTGGAAAATACTCTCAGGATTTTCAAGGGTTCCCCCTCTTAAGGCTCAGTTTGAAACCTGCCTCCTCTGACCCCACATTCGTTTGTTCCCACCCCTCTGAGCCCTGCTGTGCCCCAGGTGACCCAGAAAAGCCCCCTGCTTCGGATCAGGAACTCCCAGCTCATTTATCACAAGATTTAAGTGCTTTTTAAAGACACCACAAGGCTGGAAACACTTTTCATTGGCAGGAAGCAGAGGGAGGGTTGGGGACAAGGCATTTTCCAAGGACACCCAGCGTGCCAACGGCTCCTTTTAGCTGGAGAGCCCCAGGAGCAGGGCAGGGATGTGGCCGTGGGCTGGCAGTGCTGCCCACACATTGTCACGGCCGTGTCCTTCCCCCAGCGCCAAGGCCAGCACCCAGACATCCCATGGGGGGCTGGAGTGTCACACGTCCCGTGCTTGCGCCCCGCAGGGACCATGACTGCGACCGGAGGTTATTTTTTCCCACCCTGAGTGCTTAAAACACCATTCTGCATTTGAACATTGCAATTTTCCCTGACTCTGACAGGAATCACAGGGCTCAAATGCCAGCACGGATTTAGCCCATGCCTGGCACGGGGCCGGCTGTCTGCGCGTCTCAAGTGACAGCGCAGGAATGGCCACGGGTGGCACTGCCGCCGGCTCTGACCTTTCTGGGAAAGGCTGATAACGCCAGCCCGCTCCCGCAGCTCCGCCACGGCTCCCCGAGCCTCCCCACGCTCCGGGGGCCTTCTCAGAGCACAGCCTTAAGCTGCATCACGGGAAGTTTAGCTTAAATGTTTAAAAAAAATTAAATTATTCACTGAAACAGTGATTAGGCACTGCCCAGGGTGGAGTCACTGTGCCTGGATGTGTTTGAAAAAGGCTGGATGTGGCACTCGGTGCCGTGGTTTAGTTGATGAGGAGGTGTTAGGTTAGGTCATGGGTTGGATTTGGTGGGCTCAAAGGGCTTTTCCAAGCTGGTTCATTCTGTGATTTGGGGCTCAGGAAGCTGCCAGCTCCCAGAGAGGGCAGGGACCAGGGACAGGGCAAAGGCAGTGCTGGAAAGAGCCCAGCTGGGGACAGGGAGAGCTGGGCTGGATCCAGCTGTGCCCAGGGCATCCTCACCGGGTCTGCCGGGCGTGTGGGGAGATGATCTCAGCAGCTTAACAAACAGTTCTGCTCTCCCAAGCAAAGGTGCCAACGCAAATAGAGGTGCAAAGCCCCTTCTCTCCATTCCGAGTGTGACTGCAGTGAGCAAACCCCGAGCAGAGGCTCTGCCTCCTGTGCCTGCTGGGCTCTGTGCCGCAGGGCTTTCCCCACCTGAACTGTCCCTCAGCCACCCTGCTGGACTGGGGTGCCCATCCCTGCACCCCAAAACTTGGGTTTGGGTGCTCTTCCCTCGGCTCAGCCATTCCTGGTCCCTTCTGCTGCACAATCAGCATTGTTGTGAACAGGCTGGGTTAAACGGGCTGACATTACACAGAAATGGGGGGAAAATCTACCCAGGCTGCTCTGCCAAGGGAGCTGAGGGGCTGCAAACCTTCATTAGGGGGAAAAGGAATATTTTTAGCCCTCCCAGCCCTCTGTGGTGAGCTCAGGGAGTTCCACCTTGCTCAGGCTCCAGCATTACATTTTCCCTGAGTCCTATTCTTAAAAAATCCATATTTCTGAGAGCAAACAAATCTCCTCTGAGCCTGGATGACTGCTTCACATTTTCAGGGGATGTAGGCATAGAAAAAAAAAAAAAAGCCAGTGTCTCTTTTGCCTAAATCAAAGCCTTTTTCATTTTAAAAAGTCACGGGGAGGCGACCAGAGCCTTCGATTGCAAACACCATAACCTTAAAAACTGTCCCAGTTCCTGCCTACAGTCAGCAGGGCTGTGCTCATTTGCATAGTGCTGACGGGCTGGCCCCAAAAAACTTCTATATAGCATGAAAGTAAGAGTTGTTAAATATCAGCCATTAATATGAAAATTAATGGGGAGATTTTCAAAGGCGAGAACCAAGCGTTAAATTGGAAGGGAAATGCGATCCTCTCCCTCCTCCCAGCTGGAAATTCAGCCCTCAAAAAACCTACAGCTCAGTCTGGAAAGTGTTTTTTGTCTTCTGGGGGGATTCCACGGGGGTTTGCAGGTGTCCTGCCATGACCTGTGTGTGGCAGACATCCCCCAGAGCTCCTCCTTTGCTGCGGGGGCAAACATCTCTGCAAAGCCTTTGGGTGCCTGTCTGTGCTGGCCTCTGGTGTCACTGACAGCCCAGTGCCCCTCCTGCCGCCACCAGCCAGGAGCCAGAGGGTATTTCTGGGTGCTGTCACCACGCTGGTGGCATGCCAGAGGCTCTCAGGAGGTTTCATTCTGTAACTCTGCCCTCGTGGGTTTATTTTTGTGTTTACAAGCACATTCATCTACGGCCCAGGGCGCTGGGAACCTGAGCAGAACTGGGCTGGAAAACAAGCCCAGCATCCCCCTGCGAGCTCAACTGGGACAGGCAGAGCCTTCAAAGGGAGTAAAAGTTGGTCCCAAGGTCACCAAAGTGCCTGATTTGGGTGAGGTGAGCAGGAAAAGCCACGGGCTCGGGGTGAGGCTTGGGTGATATTTGATCCCCATTGTGGAGAATGTCATCGTTATACAGAATGTCACCATTGCACAGAATGTCACCATTACATAATGGTCCCAGGGCCGTTCCCACAGCCCAGAAATAGAGATGAGGTACATGGATACGTGTGGGTGGGGGATGGAGCCACCAGGATCATCTCCCTCATCATCCTCACAGGAAAGCCTTCCACCTCTTTGATTGCCTGGCAGCAGGGCTGGGACAGCCAGGAGAGGAACAAACCTCTGAGCCCAATGCCAGAGTGGAGAATTGCTTTTTAATTACCCCTCATCATAAAATTCTCTGGGATTTGAAATAGGAGAAGAAAAGACACAAAGGTTTGAATAACCAGGGCACCCCTGGACTGGTTAAACTGGGACTGTTTAACAGCTTTATCAGCGAGGCCCCAGTGCTGCAGTGCCCGGCTCCTGCCAGAGGAAACTGCTCAGAGGAAACTTTTCTCCTTTAAGTATCTTTTTAATATTGTCCAATAAATCTGCAGGGCCCCTGACTTTCTGGGAAAGGGAGAGATTGGGCTGGAAGCACATTGGAGCCGTGGCTGACTGAGCTCTTTGCTGTAATGCCGAAGGACCAAGAGATATTTTAAGTTTTTACGTGACAAGCGAGCTTCTCGCCTCCCCCAAAAGCCAGGGTCAGGAGCTTTATGAGCAGCACAAGTCTGGCAGTAAAAGCAGAAAGTACTGAAGGAATAAGGAAGAGAAGGGAGGGAGGATGTCTTTAAAAAATGCTCTCACAGTGCTGCTTTCCAGGGGCTGAGATATTCAGGGATGGGGCAGCAAGCAGAGGGACAGGCAGGAAAACCCTCTGAGCCTGGAAAGGCCTCACCTGCAGCAGCTGGGGGTGCTTTTTAGGGAGCTGAGAGCTCTGCACTCCCCTTACCTTTGTACTGAGGCGTGAACTGCCTCATGGCCAGGGGCAGGGACTCGTAGAAGCTGAGCTCCTGCGACACCAGGGGCTTGCAGACGGTGTGCTCGTCGTAGGTCAGCATGCTGGTGTGGCCGCCCACCTGGTGCACGAAGGGCTGCAGGAGCACAGCAGCCCTGGGCTCGGCAGGGCTCTGCCCCACCATGGTGCCAGGCACAGCCCAGGGGGCTGCAGACCCTGCAGCAGCAGCAGCACACGGAGCTGGCAGACACGGGCTGGCACGGGCAGGGCTGGGCTGGTTTTCACCCACTCTGGTGTTTCCCCCACGCTGGGTTTTCCTCCTTTCACTAATGGGATCTGCAAAACAGAGAGAATCAAGGAGTTAGAGGAGAAGGGTCACCCAGCAGCTGGGTGGGATGAGGTGTGTCAGTGCCCAGGGGCTGGCAGGGAGCCCCAGCCTGGCACAGAGAGTCCCAGTTTTGATCTGCTGGGAACAAGAGACAGCGATCAGAAGAGCTGTGAATTAAAGCAGTGACCTCATCAAGGCAGCAGGATCAGGGATTAACACCATTGGTGCTGTGGAACACCCCCAGTTTGCCCCACAGGCCATGCTAGGGTGGTCCCAGGCCTTCCCTTGGACATTCCCTGCACAGCAGCATTGCTGCAAAGCCCCTGCAAATCCCCAGGGACTCCCCCTGATTCCAGAAATTCCTCTTGGTTCTGACAGCAACACGTCTCAGCTCTAAAGCAGCAATGTGGAAAATCACGGAGCACATCTGTGCTGCATCCCCAGCAGCAGCACCCAGCAGCACCTGCTCCTTCTCCATCCCTCACAGGACACCCTGGACGCCTCGTGGACATCAGGGATTGAATCCCACAGGCACCAAGGATGACAAAAAGGACCAGAGGTGGACACTCCACATCCCAGACTCACAGGGATGGGAAAAAAATTATTCAAATCGTCATTTGAGGATGGGCCCATGGCAGCACAGCCCCTTTCTCCTGATTGCTCCAGCTTCAGCACAACCTGGAGGGGGGAGCTTTGCACCCCATTTTTGCCAGCAGAGCCCCAGTGCAGGGACAAGGATGCCTTTCCAAGCCCCAGGTCTGCCAGGAAAGCCCCCAGGATGTGCTGCCAGGTGAGCAGCTCCACCCCTGCCAGCCCCACGGGACAGGTGTGACCCGGGCAGCGCTGTCACCCCTCCCTGTGCAGGAGCAGGGCACAGCAGAGGGGTGCTGGCACCTCCGGGAGGCACCTGCAGCTTCCGTGGCGGGCAGAGCTCTGCTGGGAGGGCTTTCATCCTGCAGGAAGCATCCAGAGCTCCGGAGCTGGATCCTTCTGGGTCCCTTCCAACTCAGGATGCTCAAATCTCCCCTGCTGGGTTTAACCCCCGAGGGAAAAGCACCTGGCGCAGGTGCCTGCTCTGCTCCCCGCCTGGAGCAGTGGGATGGAGCGGGCTGAAGAGCCGCTCCCACCTCCGAACGCTCCTTTATCTCCCCCAGGGTGGGGTTTTTCCCCTCCCATTATTCCTCCTCGGAGAGGAATTCCTGCTCTACAATTACCTTTCCCGGAGGAACAAAGGCAGGCCCCCGAGCCGAGCGCTTTCCAGCCGGGAAGAAAGCGGCTCCTCGGAGCTTTCCTGGCCGTTAATAAAAGCATTTTGTTAAGTTGTGGCAATTTTTAAAGAGGATTTTCTGCCTCGGGAGCCGCGGGTTTGTTGTAGTTTGTTTTGTGTGGCTTTGCCCCCCCTTCCTCTCATCCTTAAAAAGAAGGAGAAAAGCCAAAAGCAAGCGGATTTGTCATAACACCTCTTTGGAGCAGGGAACAACACGACTTAAATCCTTTCCTGCTTCTGAGACAGTCCAAGGCTCAGACTCAGCTGCCACAACCCCCTGACAGCTCTGGCAACCTTAACATTGGGGAAAAAACATCCACAATTTGCTAAAGCTCCCGAATGTTTTCTCCCAAGCAAAACTCGGAGCGGGATTTGCAGTAGGAGAAGGAGGTTCTTTTCTGGGAGTTTCTGCCGGGAAGCAGCTCATCCATTCGGAGCAGATAAATGTTCCTGTGAACACTGAGCTCCCCTGAAACAAGACACTGGAAATAAATCACTTCCAGTGGCTCAAGGTATCGCAAATGCCAGGAGATATTCACGTCACTAAAAATACACGGAATTACAGATAAATCAAGACCCTCCAAGAAAAACCAGAATCTGTCAGTGTTTTTCCCCCAGCTAAAGCAAAAGCAGCTCAGGTGCTGCAGGTGGAAGTGAGCCAGGAAATATCGGGGAAGGAGGATATGGAGAACATTCCTCTGCATAGAAGAGAAATATTCCATTCTCCAGGAAAGGAATGGGGCTTTGGAGAAGCCATGGAAGGTGTCCCTGCTCCTGGCAGGGCTGGAGCTGGGTGAGTCTGCCCCAGTGCTGGGGACAGCACTGCTCCCCTGGCACTGTCACCTCCCCCCCTGCTCCCAGACAGGGCCAAATGTCAAAGGAGTCTCAGTGAAACAGATTGTTTATCCCAAATCCAAACCGAGCCAAAAGGAACTGGGCAGGTTCAATTCTCTAATCTTTGAGTGGCACCTACTCCATCCCATCCCATCCCATCCCATCCCATCCCATCCCATCCCATCCCATCCCATCCCATCCCATCCCATCCCATCCCAACCAGGACTCCTGTGGCCCCAGGGGAATGCACATCCAGGCCAAGCTGGGTCCTGGTGGCAGAAACCCCCAGGAATATTAAAATGCAAAATCTGTCTAAACACAAGAGCTCTGTGCTCTCAGTGTCACCCCTCGTGGCCACCTCCCTGCTCTCCCAGAACTCCAGAGCTGGGCTCCAAGCACTGCACTGCAGATTCTTTGCTTCATTAAAGGCAAGAAAAGCTCATGGCTGAGATCTGTGCGTGCACAGCTCACGGTGCTGGAGCTCACCTGGAGTCACACCAGCCCCACCATGGACATGGTGCCAGCACAGACACAGTGCCACCAGGGACCCAGTGCCACCAGGGACCCAGTGCCACCAGGGACCCAGTGCCACCACAGACACAGTAACACCACAGGAGCCGGTGCCAGCACAGACACAGTGCCACCAGGACCCAGTGCCACCAGGGACCCAGTGCCACCACAGACACAGTGCCACCATAGGCACAATGCCACCAGGACCCAGTGCCACCACAAACCCAGTAACACCAGAGGACCCAGTGCCACCAGGGACACAGTGCTACCAGGACCCAGTGCCACCAGGGACACAGTGCCACCATGGACCCGGTGCCACCACCGACCCAGTGCCAGCACGGACACAATGCTACCAGGGATACAGTGCCACCATGGACCTGGTGCCAGCACAGACACAATGCCACCAGGACCCAGTGCCACCAGGGACCCAGTGCCACCAGGGACACAGTGCCACCATGGACCCGGTGCCAGCACAGACGCAGTGCCACCACACTCTGCAGCAAAGGGCACAGCTTCCCTCACCCCCCTGCCCACTTTCCGCCTTCCACAGCACCTCCCTCCCCTCCTCCAGCCCAACGCTTCCCAGCCATTCCATCCCCCGATGGAGAACCGAGAGCCACCAGCTGCAGGGTCCCTGCAGAGACTCCCACCAGCCCCAAGAGCCGCCTGTCCCTGCTGCTCCCATTCCCTGCCAACACCCAAGGCCGTGCCCGTCCTGCCCCGTCCCTCCTGGCCGGGGATCCAGCCCCGAGCTCACCTGGGGCTGCAGGTGTGCGCCGGGGGCTGCCTGGGCCGGCCTTCTCGCTGCTTCTCGCTGCAGCTCCAGAGCGAGGAATGAGGGAACGTTTGGGCATGGCCCGACTGCGTCGGCGCTGGCAGGAGCCCGGAATGTCCAGCTGACATTCCAGGGGGCTGTGCTGGGCAGGGACAGCCTGGCTGGGACAGGGAAAGAGCCGCGTGCGAGGGCTGGGAACGGAACGAGAGGAGCCGGCCGCGCGCCCCGGCTGCCTTGGGAAATCGGCTCTCCAGGAAAACAACTGGGGATTTGTCCATCTGTTTTCCACGGAACTCCCCCCTCAGCTCGGGTTTGTCACCTCCCTGCAGAGTGACACTGGGAGAGGGATGGAGCTCCTAAACCACCGGGAAGAACAGCCCAGGGAGATGCGGGAGGAGAGGCACGGGGAGGTGACAGGGCTGGGGGACACCAAATCCCCTTTGTGGCAAAGGAAGGGTGTGGGCAAAGCAGGGGAAGGTTAGAGCTTGCCCAAAGCTGGGCAAGGAGATGAGTGCATCCAGAGCTCCAGCCCTGCCAAGGGGAAAAGAGACACGTCAGAGCTGGGAGCTGTGATGGGAATGGAAAAGTCCCAGGGAGCTTCCTGCCAGGGCCACGCTGTCCCCTGCAGCCATCCTCAAGGACAGCGTGTCCCCCAGGCCTTGCTGTGCTGTACAGAGAGTGCCAAGGGCTCCTGGCAGCCCTGCACCCCAAAGAAAGGGGATCCACGTGGTTTTTAGGGAATCACAAGGAGCACTGGGCCTGGGCAGCAGCCGGGACAAGGAGGGGACGGTGCCCACTCTCACCCCCAGGCCCCAGCAGGAACTTGGGGACTTCAGCACAGCCATCCCAGGCCTGGGCCCCCAGGGATGCTGTGGGGAAAATGCTGGGGAAGAAAACCTCACAGCTGGGATAGGGAGTGGTGGATGTGGAAATTCCCACTGACTGGAAGGGAGAAATCAGGTTTGAGAGGAGCAGAGGGATCAAACTCATGGTGAGGGCAGGGGCCTCACCAGCCTGAGATGAAAGACAAGGATGAAAGAAAGACCCAGATTGCCAAGGCCTGGCTTCCCAGCTCCCCTGGATCTTTCCAGGAGAACTGGCCCCGTGCCCTGACTCCGTGCCCATCAATAAGGTGCAGAATCAGCTGTCGTGTCAGCAGCAGGAAAAACATCCCATGGGAAGGGCTTTAAATGGAAGCAGGAAAGGAAAAGATGAAGAGCTGGGCTCATTTCAGAGCCCTCGCTGGGCCACGTTTGCCTCCCTGACAGGGAGGGGATGCAGCAGCTCCACTGGCTGAGTTATTTATAGAAATGTGGTTCATTACAGAAATTTATTTTGCAACAAAGTGGGAAAGGGCCCTCAGCAGCTCTGCTGGGCAGTGGGGGCTGGGAGGGGAGCAGGGCAGGGGGCAGAACCTGCTTCTCCCAGGAAAACTGCCAGAATTCCCAGCCCAGTCTGGCATGGAATGGGGCTGCTCCAGCCTGGAGAGGAGATGGAACAGGGGACATGGGGGGTGACAGTCACAGCCACCATCAGACAGCCCCTGGCACGTGGAATGGCTCCAAGCAGCACCATTTCCTAACCTGAACAATTCCAGCTGTAACTTAGCAACCTCACCTGGGTGAGAGCATCCCGCCAGGATCGTGGGGCCTGAGGAGAACCAGCCCTGCACTGATCCCCTCCCTTTGTTCCCAAATCTCAGCAGCAACTGCAGCTCCTGCTGGCCACGGAGCCACCCCCTTCCCGAGGCACTGGAAATCCCCTTTGTCACCCAGAGCCACAGATGAGATGAATTCATCCAAACGTGAGTCACCCCTTTCCACAGAAGTCCCACAGTGGTGGGGAACAACTCCTGCCACACCCCAGAGCTTGGGAGGAGCTGCAACTCGACCTCATCAAGCAAAAGCACTTGGGACAGTCTGTGATGTCTCAGCACAAATAAAAGTAGTAAATTATTGGTAATAAATTTATTTTTGATATTGATTTTTTTTTTACAGAGCTAAATGGAACATAGAAACAGCACCAAGCCATTGAAGTTTGTTCTACAAAACTGGGTTTAATACAAAAGGATGACAGCAATGCCTGACTCTGCGCTTCTGGACGGTTAAAAAAGCTCACCCAAACCCCACCAAGAGTTTAAAAAGGTTTAAGAACAGAGGCACCGGTGTTTGAGAGGATTTCTCTGGCAGCAGTGGTGATCTTGATACATGTGGAAGAATCAAATTTGCCTTTATTCCCAATTTATTGCAGTGCAAGGGGCTGGTCCTTGCCTAGAGCTGTTGAGTCTCCTGCCCAAACACCCACACCCAAAAATTTGGGGTAAGAGCCCCCTCCATGCAGGATATTCCCCATTTCATGGGAGTCTCCTGGTTTTGCTCCTGGAGAGCTCTGCTCCACCCCCGTGGGGAGAGGTGCAGGCTCTGCCAGGTGAGCAGGCACAAGGAGCACACCTGGAGTGGCATCCCCTGCCCAGGGCTGTGCCCTCAGCCAGCCCAGAGCCCAGGACAGGGGCAATCAGAGCATCCAGCCCCAGATGTCCTCAAGGAGAGCAACACCCAGGGGCTGCAGGGCTCAAATCACTGCTGGCTTCACTCTGCAGCTCCTCCTGCCCGAGGCCAGCAAAGGATTTGGGTCCTGCAGCCTCAGGAGCTGCTGCAGAGCCCTGGCAAGAGCAGAGCAGCAGCTCCTCTGCTGAGCCTGAACTGCCACACACTGGTGCCATTTCCTGGGAAACAAACACTCCTTCACTGGACAGAAAGAGAAGCTGAAGTAACCAAGTGATTACAGACACGAGATACGATGCAGCAGGGCTGGGACAGAGCCAGGCTGCTCCTGGGACCCGTCAGGGGCTGCAGGAACAGCGACAGTCCCAGAGCTGGCACCTCCCTGCTCTGACACAAACACAGACACTGCAGCTGCCCAGCTCCAACACGAGCACTGAGCCCTCCCAAAGCTGCTCTGAACAGCCACGGAGCAGAGCTGGGCTGCAGCCACAGCAAAGCGCCTTTAGAAGATTCCTATATCCTTTATTTTCCACCCAAATTCCCCACCAAGCCCCCCCAAAAATAAAAAAGCACACAGACTGCAGACTTAAAAGTGTAACAGGATCACAAACTCTCCTCCACCACCCCAGCCCAGCCCAAACCACCAAGGCACGTCAGGCTCCCCCCTCTCTCCAGGCCCACCTTCACCCAATTCCCCCCTCTCCCAATTTTGGATGGATGAAGCCAACACAAAACATTTTCTTTGCTGGGAAGCAGCAAGTGCTTCCTCGCTGTCTTTGCACTGATAAAAACAAATGCAAACAAAGACACGCCTGCAACTGCCACCCTAATGTTTCCATGGGAAATGTTATCTTTCAGTACATTCCCTGATGGACTCTGCCACCAGTTGGCCTTTGCAGAATTGAGGTCAAATTTTGCACCCCCAGGCTCTGGCAGCCCTCGAGAGGGGTGTGCAGTTATTCTTTGTTGTTTGCTTGCCACGGGAGCCAGGTCTCTGTGGAAGGCTCACTTTGGTGCAATCCCAGCTTCCCACCAGCTCAAGCCCATCTTCTTTCCAAGCCAGTATTGCCCTGAACGTGTGTGTTTGGAGAGTTTCAGCAGTTGAGAGCAAACAGAGCCGTGCAACCCCCAACCCTGGGCCAGGCCCTGCTCCTCCCACCAGCAGAGAGGGCCCCGAGGGCTGCACAGGGTCCACGTCCCACCCTGCTGCTCCTCCTGCTGCCCTCAGTGCTCCGAGTCCGACAGGTACGAGGGCTGAGTCCATCTCCACACCAGCATGTCCTCCCCTGCCACCCTGTGGGATTCTGTCTGGATCCGGGACTCGTTGGAGGCCAGGAAATCCACGGCTCTCTCCCACACCCTCTTCATCTTTTTTCTGCAAGGAACAGCAAGAAAAATAAATGAGAATCCCAAGCTCGTTGTGCTTCCGTGCCTACAGCAAGTGTGCCTGTGGATGTGGCTGCCTGCTGCTCCCTGTGCAGGCAGAAAAGGGCATCAAACAAAGCCTGGTTTAGAGATTTCAGACCAGGGCACGGCCACACAAATCCTGCCTGGGGGGAAGATGAGAGGTTCTGTCAGTGCCCTGAATTTCTGCCATCAATTTGTGCTGCAAAGGGACTCGATGAGCAAATCGCCCTCTCCTGTCCTGCACACAGAGATCTCAGCCAGGGGGACACCCTGATGTTCACCCCAGCTTTGGATCCAGCTGTCCTGAGCATCTCACACCCAGTGAGGCTCAAACAGCTGCAGTCATCCCTTGTAGGAAAAGGAACCCTGTTTCTGGTACAGAGGGAGGATGTTTAACACTTCACAGGAGGACAAAGCAGCTCCATTTAACCAAAACACAAGAAATAACCCTGCAGAAATGGAGCAAAGCACAAGGATCCAGCCCTCCAGCCCCACCACCCACAAAGCAATGACCTCAACCATAATATCTATTTGAGAAAAGCCCAAACCCAACTGAGAAAACACCAAACCCAACCCAAGAATGCCCCAAATCCAATCCGAGAATGCCCCAAACCCAATCATTTGACTCCAGTTCCCTTCCCAGCTCCACAAATCAAACTGGCCCTTTTCCAGGCACACAATCACTGCAGAAGAGCCCCAATATCCTGCTCAGTTCATGGGAACTGCTCTGGTCTGGAGAGCCAGGTAAGGTGGCTGGGAAAGGAGACAGCACCAGACACCCAGCAGATGGAGCAGAGGACACCTGAGGCTCCAGATCCAGGCAAACCAAACCCAGGTACTGCTGGACAGAACAAGGACAACACACCTGTGGCACTGCACAAGTGACCACACACCTGTGGCACTGCACCAAGTACCAGCCCTGGGGCTGGCACACTGATCTGTACCAGGCGCAGGCACAGCCTGAGCTCTGCCCAAGCCTTTCCCAACCCAAAGGCTCCAGCCTCGTCCTGCAGAGCAGCTCCAGGGATTGATTCTGGAGCTGTGCTGAATCCCATCCTGCTGCTTCCAGCCCCGCTGAGTGCCAGAGCAGCTCACCTGCTCTGAGGAGGGATCAGGCTGTCCCGGACGTGGAAGATGCCGACGTAGGGGTAACGCTCCAAATTCCGCTCCCATTCCTTGTAGTGGTCCTGGACAACAGCTGGAGGACAGAAGGACACTGCAGTGAGGGCTCAACCCTGCAGGAGCAGAGCAGGGCTCCCTGTGCTCCCACAGCTCCTACCTATGATCTTCTTCACCATGTCATACATGGCCTGTTCCTCCTCCTCCATCTTGCGCCAGCGATAGCGGAGGTAGAGCAGGATGCCCCAAAGGGTTATCAGACCTGGGAGAATGAAAACAAAGGGGGTTCAGGAACTGGCAGCTGTGTGCTTCATGGATGCTGTTTTAGGTCTCACACTGTGACCCAGGCTGCTTGGAACTGAATCCCAGTGATTCCTTTTGTTCCCCGGAGCAGCTGCACCCCAAAATCCCCTTGGTGCTGCCCCTGCTGCAGCACAGGAGCTCCTGTGGATGTGGAATGAGGTGGGAAAGCCTCAGCATGGAGCTGCCCTCAGGAAAGAAACCTCAGCACAACCACATGGCCCCAGGTCTGCAAATCCCAGAGGAGGCTTTGCCAGAGGCCTCCCCTACAAGGATCACTCTGCAAGACTGTCAGGTTTCAGTGCTCCATGGAGAGCTGCTGGACAGGGAAATAAAGCCTAGGGCTCCAGAGGCAGCCCAAAATGCAGGAGATGTGTATGGAAGGTTTAGCACTTACAATGCCCCCAGTAGGACTTCAGTGTCTGCAATAAACAGAAGTGTCCCTTGTCACCCCCTCCCTGTCAGGCTGGATTAGAAACTCCTGCAGTCACACAGCTCTCGTTATCACCTCGCTGGGTAAAACCCCTGTCTCAGCTGAGGCGTGACAGACTATTCCAATAAAACCTCCAACCCTGAAATGCTACAAGTCATTATTAAAGAGGCTGGAGGACTTGGGAGCTCAGAGCAAGAAAAACTGACTCCTTAAGGTAAGTTAACACACTTATTCTGCAGCCCATAATAACGGGCACTTGAGGAATACCCAGAGAGCTCATCAGCTGCCTGATTTAAAGCAACTTTTAAGCACTCACAGCACAAGAGGAGGGCTGTGGGTCTCCTGTGCTGCCAGAACAAAGGTTAATTAGACATTAACTCGTCAGCAGATTTATTTCACCTCTGTTAGGTGTTTCCTATGGCTGAGCAATGTGTGATCACAGGGCCCCCAGAGCCACTTACTCCAGAAGAACAGGAACAGGTTCATGATGGCCGTGACCACGGCCCGGCGGAAGCGGCAGCCCAGCCCCATCTGGGGGTGGGCAGATTCCAGGCAGAACACTTCCTCCACGCTGGAAACAGGCTCTGACAGGTCCCTGCCTTTCAACCTGATGGCAAGAGGAAGAAAATCTCACTGAAGAGAGCAGGCTGCAACTGCAGTCTTTAATCAAGGCCGGGAGAACAAGCAGACTGCGGATGCAGCTGCTCGCAGGAAATGCCCCCACAGCCAGGCATTCCTCCTGCCAGAACATTTGGGATTGACTGCTTAGGCAGGGCTGGATGTGGCTCCAGGAAGGCAGTGGGGCTGCAGCTCCCACTGGCACGCTGAGCATCCCTGCACTGCCTCTCTGACAGCCCCTCTCAGCGTGCACAAGATTGAACTCAGAATTGGATTCCCACCTCCCAGCACGGAGATGGAAACGTTCCCTGAGTCAGAGTCACTGCTCAGCCCCAGCAGTGGGAGCTGGGGGACCCAGCCTGGGAGCAGCAGCAGCTCAAAGAGTGGCAGAGCACCAGCACAGAGCCCTCAGCTCCCCTCCCTGCAGCTCTGCTGCTCCCAAGCCCAGCTCACTCCTCACTGAGCCATTCCCAGAGCACACAGCCACTGAGGGGTCCAAGGCACAGCCAGCAGATCCAGGGGATCTGGAACAAAGGGGTGTTAAAAAACATTTTTTAAGCTCCTAATTATGAACAGCCCATTAGACAAAGAGGTTTGCTCAATTTACAGGTGTTCAGCTCATGAACTGCAGAGAGCTGGGCCTGTTCTGGGTTCTGCAGGAGCTGCAGCACACCTTGTTTTGTTGTTCCCCACCCCTTGTCTTATTTACAACCCAAATTCCACAGAAACATTTAAAACATGCAGCAGAAAGCTCATTTTCAGTCCTGCCTCTCAGACTAGCAACTAAAAAATAATCTCATGTAGCTAAAAATGCCAGGGGCAGGGATTTGGGGATGCTGCCACACCAGCTCCGGGGAAGCAGAGCTGTTTGGGGACCAGCCAGCAGAGCAGCTAATTAACAAAATAAAAAGTGGGAGGATATTGTATCCCACAGCTTCTGACTGGCAATGTGCTGGAGTATAAAAACACAACATTTGAAAACTCTGCATCCCAGCCCACCCACAAATGCAGCCCTGCCCCTGAGGAAGCCGTGCCCCGTCCTGGGAATTTGCAGAGCCCAGGAATCAAAGCAGCAGACGCCGTCTGATCCGTGGATCACAGCAGCAGCTGCAGGAATATTTAAGAGCAAATGGAGCAGTGGGAATTCCAACAAGCTTGCCCACCAACCCCAGCACCACGACTGCTGCAATTCACTTAATCAGAGACACATTTAGCAACGTGAAAATGCAAACAACTGTTAAGGCTTTGGAGTCAGAGCAGGCTGGAGGCAGCCCACGCTTCCCAGAGGAAGGTGATGATGGCTGCTGACTCTGGGAAAAGTGACCTCGTGGGCAAGTTAAGGAAGAGCTGTAGGCACAGGACTATGGGCAGGACCCAGGACCACTCCACAGGAGGCACAACACAACCACTGATGGCCACAAGCAGCTCCATCTCACTGCAACACATCCCTGGACACAGTGTCCCACAGCCTGGGCTGGAATGAGACTCCTGGAGGGAGCCCAGCTCCCACCCTGCTGCAGGCTGTGCTTTTCCTTTGGAAGTTTGCCCAGCAAGCTCAGCCACAGCCCATCCCAGCCCACCTGCTGCAGCCCAACGAGCTCTGGGAGCTGAAGGGCACCACTGACCCTGTCAAATTCCACCCCAGCCAACACCCAGATGCCCAACTTTGACACAGTGGGCTCCTGCCCACCCAATTCCCAAATCCTTGTGGCTGCTGGGTATCAGCAGATCCCCAACTTTGACACAGTGGGCTCCTGCCCACCCAATTCCCAAATCCCTGTTGTTGTTCACTCTCAGCAGATCCCTAACTTTGACACGGGGGGGTTTCTGCTCACCAAATTCCCAAATCCTTGTTGCTGTTCAGTATCCAGTGCAGGGCAGCTTCAAACTTCTGTGAGGAACTGCCAGTTACATTCTGTGCAAAGGAAGCCATAAGAAGATTAGCCCTCCATTCATTTAAGATACTGACCAACATGATTTCATTACAGCAGTGGGAGAATTCATTCCACAGGGGCTGTCCCCAGGTTAATTCTTATCAGGATTCTGCAAACTGGAAGGGGGAGAACTAAGCCTGAAGGTCTGGCTGGCCTGAAGTCTTCTGGCTGGGGAGATGATGCATGAAGCACTGTGTGAAATAACACCATCCCAGACTGTTAGGGCTAACCACTAAATACAACATAATCTTACTGACAGGTTACCAGGAAAGAAATGGAATGCTGGATCAGAGCAGTCTGTCTCCTGACACTCTGCAGCAGAGAAAAATCCTTCTTCTGCCCAGCCCTCAATCCAGGGAAATTTCTGGTTGCACAAGACTGATGGCTCCAGTGAAACAACAAACCATTAAGATTTACAGGGGGTGAAATCAGAGATGGAGGAGAAAATGATTTTCAAAAGAACTGCTGAGAACAGGACTGGCCAAAGGGGAAGTGAGAGATATGGGAGAGAATCAAAGCAGGATGAGGAAGCAAAATGGATGGTGAATTGTTTTAGTGTCTATTATTTATTGCTTTATAAGAGACTTAAGCACTGGGTTGTAACAAAACTGCTCAGAGCCCACTCACCAGCACGTGATCCTTCACCTCACTAACCCAAATGCATTTGCTTTTTAGGTTCTCAGGGTTTCCACATTCAAAATTACCTGGTAAGAGAAGTCAAATAGAAAAATCATGTTTGTGAAAATAGCCTTTGAACAGCTCAGAACCAGGCTCTGAATGTACACCAAGAAATGCTCTCCTTTCCAATCAGCCCCAGCCCTGAGCAAAATGATTCCAGGGTGAGATTTATATTGCAGGCAGATCAGATGACTATTAATAAAATGCTCAGCCACTGCACAGAGGTTGGATAAGGGCAATCAAACCTCTCACTTCAGAGCTGCTGCTGGATAAGGGCAATCAAAGCTGACACTTCAGAGCTGCTGAACACACAATGAGGGGGAAAGTATTGCTCCTGCCCCTTGCAGAGCACAGAGCCACAGCTGCCAACAGGTATCAGGTGTGGAGCTAATGATCAGTGTTCAAAAAGCCTCCAAGGAGCTGAAACCGCAGCTCTGCCTCCAACCCAGGCAGAGAAATGCTGGCAAGGCACTAAATCCTCTAAATCTTGCCTCACCAAGTTGACTAAACAAATGTGCTAAGTAAATCTGGTGAAATCCGAAGTCAGATTTGAAAAGATTTAGGAATTCTGTGCAGCTTCAGTATCCAAAGGTTTCAGCCTTGAGGTCTGAAATGCAGAAAATGGAACTGAAACCCTTTTACTGATTACCACTGCAGTGAATCTTGCTGAACAAGTCCCTGCTCATACAGTGGATTTCTAGCAGCCTACTCATCCCAAAATACCAGTGATGGGCTGCATTTACTCCTGGAGTAGGGACTGTGCTGGGTCAGCTCCTCATCTCAGAGAGCCTGTCCCACTCTGTGGTGAGGAAACGGAGAGGCACTCACACATCTGTCGTCACATTTCAGCAGAAATGACAATTTCTTAGAGCACTTCATGTGTAAGAACACATCAGTTTACACTCCTGCCTCTATCCTGAAGACAATTTCAAGCTGTTGGTAGAAAAGAATAACAAACCCAACCAATCCTACCTGAAACTCCCAACACTTCAAGTACAAACAAGGCTCACTCACCCAGGCAGGGTGACAGGAGTGCATTAGCCAAGCACCACTCAGAATAAAAATAAACCCAACTTTCTCTGTTTTCCTATTCCCTGCCTGCCTCAGAAGTCCTCAAAGGGAACTGCCTGTTCCATAAGCCCCTGCAGAGTGGGATAGAAGTGAGCAGGAGCTGGGAGAGGCAGCTCCTGCAGGCCCAGCAGGGAGGGGATGTGCTGGCACTCACCTGCCTGCACGGACAGGTAACTGTAGAGCTCGTGCAGCATGGCCATGATCACGTCCTTGTGCTTGGCCTGGCAGAACTGCAGGGCACAGACAGGGACAGGGACACACATCAGCATGGCACGGGGACAGTGGGAGTGCAGCTCCAGCCTCCAGAACCACAGCACTGGAGCCTGGCTCAGTCCTGCACCACCAGCTCCAGCCACATCTCCTGAGCAGGGGAATGTTCCAGGCACAAGTGACCCTGAGCATCTTCTGCCCAGAGGAACTGGGTGAGTTTTAAGGTCCCTTCCAGCCCAAACCATCCCAAACCTGAGATTCTGGGGTTCTATGAAGTGCCACCAAACCAGAGCCCAGCCTTGGACCCACCAGAGATGGATCCATCACCTCCAGAACTTCCCAGCACACCAGGACTTCAGAATCCAACACAAAACCTTCTCCCTCCTAATCATGGAATGTTTGGTTGGAAGGGACCTTTAAAGCTCACCCAGTTCCATCCCTGACAGCTTCCCCTATCCCAGGTTGCTCCACGCCCTGTCCAGCCTGGCCTTGGGCACTTCCAGGGATGGGGCAGCCACAGCTGCTCTGGGAATTCCATCCCAGCCCCTCCCCGCCCTCCCAGGGAAGGATTTATTCCCAATATCCCATCCAAAGCAGCACATGGAATCCTGGGATGGATTGGGGTGGAAAGGATTATCCAATCTCATGGGCAGGGACATGTGCCACTATCCCAGGGTGCCACTTTATCCACCATCCAACCTGGCCCTGGGCACTTCCAGGGATGGGGCAGCCCCAGCTTTTCCAAAAATCCATCCTGACAGAGGGAGCAGGGCTGTGCAGGCACTCCACAGTGGAGCTCAGGGAATTAGCTGGATTAAATCTTACACTGTTAAAGCTGAAAACAGTTTTATTGCAAACCAATACCTCTGCTGGTACAACTGTTAAAAAAGAAATTGATTCGCATAATTGGGAATTTAAATTTTTATCTTTCAGAGTCTCATACACACTCCTAACTTCATCTGGCCCATTAATTTCAACTCATCAAGTCCCAATTTTTCTGTAAAACGATAGAACTAATCATTTTACAGTGATAGAGTGTTATGGGTGGAATAGACTACCTGGAATAATCACTGTTCTGTGAGAGCTCACAAGATCGAGGATAAATAAATAAATGCTTACATCATCCGTTCTTTTGTCACAATCCACAGGCAAGAGATTAACTAGGAGAGAGAAGAGGGTGAGTTAGCTGGCTGCAAACAAGAGCTTTGATCAAGAAAATAATTATCTTTTTAAAAGCAGGCTCAACTTAAAGCCTGGTTCTGCTGTTGTTCATCTCCCCCTGGCAGCAACTGGAGATGCAAAGAGCCCCTCCAGGAGGTGATTTGGGAGCAGCCCTGAGGAAAACCACAGCAGTGATGGAGCTGATTCATGTGTTCAGCTGGGGACTGGAAACTGGGGCTGGATGTTTGAACAGCTCCTCTTTGAGGAGAAGCTTCACGCTGATCTTTACACTCTTGCTGCCCACCAGGGTCACCTGAAATATCCCAGCACAGCCAGGAGGGAAATGAAGCTCCTGGAGGGATGATTGCAGCTCTGGGCCCTGCAGGGCTTGGACAGCTCCTGGCACTTGTGGCACAGCCCAGCCCCAGGGCTGGCACAGCTCAAACCTGGGCAGCATTCCTGCCTCCAGAGCTCCTGTCACAGCTGAAACAGGACAGTCCAGTGACAATGGGCACTTTTAGCCTGGCTTTGGGAATGCAGCAGCTTTCCCAGCCCACACCAAGGGCACAGCATGCCCAGGACCAGCACCCTCCCAAAACAGCCCCCAAACCCTTCTTTGTTCTGCTCAATGCCTGAAAAATCCCCATTTCCAACTGTTCCAGCTGGGGAACTCTGCCTTAAAAACCAGTTGCTGGAGAAACCCCTTTTCAATTCTCATGGAAGAGAGTGTCACACACTCTGCCACACCTGAAGTGCTGAATGGACCTGCTGCATTCCCCCCTCGGACAGAATAAAGGCTGGGAAGGGCAGTGCTGGCAGAGGGAACATCAAAAACACACCCCAGGTACTACACAGACATCGTGTCACACCATAAAATCCATCCTTGGCCCAGCAGGAATGGCACTCCACATAAACCCCATGGTTCTCAGGGACTGAAGGCCAAACTCGTTTGGAAAAAGCAAACTTTTGATTTGCTTCCCATGACTAACAAGGTTCCCCATAGGAAAGGGGAGATGGGAAAAAGGACAGAAAGATGTCAGGTCATGGCAATGAGAATGATAAACGTGATGGGGATGGAAGCAATAAAGGGAAAGCAGGAAGACAGGTGAGGAACGAATTTTAAGCGAGAATTAAACCAGCGCACGTACAGCTCTCCTCTCTGCCGTCCAGCCAGCCTGACCCAGCCATCTTCACCGCCAGGATGCCCAGAAAAATCAGCAGCAGCACCAAGCTGGCGAGGCACAGGAACTGGGACAGGTAATACTCCAGGCCCTTCCCCTTGCCCTCCGGCTGCTGCCGGGGCGCCGAGCGCAGCAGGGCGGAGCGGGGGGTCACCCCGTGCCCCCCATCGCTGGCCGCCCGCCACGGGAAGCGCCGGATCAGCCCCCCAGCCCTGCTGCCCGCACCCCGCTCCGCCTCCTTCCCACCGCTGGAAGCCAGCTCCTCCTTCCCTCTCCTGAACAGGCTGCTGAACCTGCCGGGGGCGGCCGAGGAGCCCCACTGGGTGCTGGGGGTCACCTCGCTCTCCCGTCTCCACCAGCTGTTGGAGGAGAGCCCCCTCCTGTCCCCCGCCGTGTCCCAGGCAGCCCGGGAGCTCTGTGCCCCAACTCCCGCTGTCCCCCAGAGGCTCCTGGATTTCTCCTCGCTGGGAAGGGGTTTGGAGCCCGCCGAGGAGCCCCAGTAGGGTGTGGAGCTCAGCCCCCCAACCCCATCCAAGCCCGAGCCCGCCCGGCTGCCGAGCCCCCCGCTCCTCTCTGCTGAGGGGCTCCACTGGGACGTGGAGTTCGAGCCCCGGACCCTGTCCAGGGTGGGTCCCAGGCCGCTGCTGAGCCCCCCACTCCTCTCTGAGGCGCCCCACTGCAGTGAGGAGCCCCGGAAGCCATCCAGGGTGGCACTGAGGCCCCGGCCGTGCTCTGGCACATCTCTGGATGTCTCCCAGCGGGACGCGGAGCTCAGCGCCCCGGCCCTGTCCGCCCCAAGGCCCCCGCTCCTCTCTATGGACGTGTCCCACTGCGAGGGGGAGCTCAGCGCCCCGTGCCCGCCCAGGGGCGCCCCCAGCCCACCGCCGCCTCTCTCCACAGTGGTCCCCCACTGCTCCGAAGGGCTCAGCCTCCCGAGGCTGTCCCGGGAAGGGCCGCCCTCAACCCTGACGCCTCCGCCCCGGCCCGGCGGGGACCCCCGGGGGTCCCCCCAGGCCTGCCCGCCGCTTTCCCCCGACGTCCCCCAGCGGGACGCGGGCGGCCGCCCCACTTCCTCCTCCTCTTCCTCCTCCTCGTCCTCCTCCTCACTCTCGCGGGCGGCCCCGCCGGTGAAGCCGGAGCGCTGCCGCGAGGGCGAGGCCTGCGGCGGCCCGGCGGCGGAGCGGCCCGGGCTGGGCGGCGCGGTGCGGCCGCTGCGCCGCGCCGCCGCCACCTCGGCCCGCAGGCAGCCCAGCTTCTTGATGTAGACCTTGCGGGTGGTGGCGGTGATGGGCCCCGGGCGGTAGCCGAGCGCCAGCAGCTCCTTGCGGAGCTCCGCGTCCGTCAGCTCCGCCATGGCCGCGCCAGGCCCCGCCGGAAGCGCCCCGCGGGCGGGAAGCGACGCCGCCATCTTGGGAGGGGCCCCGCGCGCCCCTGGCGCCGCCATGTTGGGAAGGGCGCGGGGCGTGTGGAGAAAGGGCGCGGGGGGCGGGCGCCATGTTGGGAAGGTCGAGGGGTGCGGGCTCGGTGCCCTGAGGGAGCGGCAGCTCCCGCTCCGCTGCTCGCTCAGGACCGGCGAAAAGCGGGAGAAACGCGGAAAGCAAAAGGCGAAAGCTGCCTCATGTGCGCGACGAGCCGCTGTCGATGATGGGTTGTCCCCCATCGCTGTGTGGGGCTGCTCCTGGCGCAGCTCCTGCCTCACCCACCCTGATGTTCTGACATTTTTAGGGCCATTCTCCCAAAAAACGTCCCTTTCCCAGCCACCTGCCACCCCCGCACGCGTTTCCATCATCGCTGCCCACTTGCTGAGCTCTGCCAGAACCTCAGGCAGGACCAGGATCCAGATCCGTGAAATATTTCCTGGGAAGGGGGGTCCGTCCACACCCCACACCTAAAACAGCAAACCCAAGCGTTGACTTGTAAATTTATTTTGGCACAGCTGTGATGAACAGTAATTGCTTTTTCTTGCTGCCGCCGCTAAAGAAAGCGATGAAAGCGGCTGAAATACGGTGGCGTCATGTCGGAATTTAATTAAAGGTAATGGAGCGGTGGTGCTGAAGGTGCTGAGGGCTGGCTGCGTGCCACGGTGTGGTGATGGATGTGTGACACTGGGGTGGGGACATGCCGTGCTCCCTCAGGAATGGCACCTGTGGGGAGAGGGAGGCTCCAGAGGAGCACGAAGCTGAAAGAGCTGAGCTGTGCCTTCCCGACATAAATCACAGAATCCCAGAGTCAGTGAGGCTGGGAAATCCCTGCAACACCATCGAGCCCAAGCTGTGACCAATCCCCACCCGAGTGCCATGTCCGGTCTTCCTTGGACACCCCAGGGATGGGGACTCCAAACCTCCCTGAGCAGCCCCTTGCGATACTAACAACCCTTTCCATGGAGAAATTCCTCCTGATGTCCAACCTGAGCCTCGCCTGTCTCTTGTCCTGTCACTAATCCTTCTTTCAGGAACCCTCTTCCTTAGCAGGTCCCCAAAGCTCACTTCACTCTTCCCAATTTATCCAAGAAAGCAGCAACAAGATGCTGAGATTTGTTTGTCAGGTTGGCAACAGCAAATGCATCCTCAGCAGAGGCCAGGGAGCCCATTAAAAGAGCAAACTCAGCTGTGCTGGGGAGTGTGAAGGCGCTAAGCTGAGCTTCCTCGGTGCTCCTCTGCCAGCTCATGATGTGGAGAGGGGTCTAATGTAAATAAAAAATTCCAATTTGCTCCTATCACACAGATCCTGTGAGCGCACAGCTCTCATTTTGCAGAAGCTCTGCCTGGGCACGCAGCTGCACGCTGGCTGAGCCGGTGCAAATCTGGGAATTAAATGAACTCACCTTTTTCTGGAGAAAACAGCAACGAAAGCCCAAACCCATCCTTTCAACTTTTGATTCTGCCCATTATGGAAATTACCCCAGGCCCAACAGCCCCATTGCACAATCTTTGGAGGGGAAGACATGGGATTGGTGTTGGACAACTGGAGGATGGGGAAAACCTGTGATTCCTCCTCAGAAGGAGGTTGGCAGCACCAAAGCTCAGCAGGATCAGGTGCCTATTCTTTGTGGCGAGAAATCCACGACCCCTTTCCCTTCCTCCCTGTGGGAGAATCCCTGCCTTCCCTGGAAGGCATTTGGCCCCAACAAGGAAGGCAGCAGGAACAGAAGTGTCAGACCCTATATCCCCATGGGCAATCTTTGTTCCCATCCCCTGCCCACAGTGCCAATGCTGAATTTGACAGTGGATTTTCTATTTTTGCAGCCCCTCCATCATCCTCGTAGCTCTGGGAGCACCAAGCGGTGCCGAGGCTGCAGATGGGCTCGGCAAAAAGCGTTTCTTGGCTGGAAACCGCCGGAGCTGGCTGTGGGAAGCTGGGAGAGCACGGAGGGACAGCCTCCACCTTCCCTGCGAGCCCAGAAGCTGCCTCAGAGCTGCTGGCAGCAGCTCTGATGCCAGAGGAGCAGACGCGCCGCGCCGGCTGCTCCGGTTCTGGCAGCCTGGGGACAGGGCTGGTGTGAGCAGAGCCCTGGGAACGGATCCGTGCCGGAGCAGGGAATGGCTGCGCCCCAAACCCGCAGCTGAGCCCTTCCACCGCTGACTGATGGGCTGCTGAAACCCCGAGTCCCCCCCTCCTCCTTGTCCGTGGCTGTTGGGTGACTGCCCTGCACATGGCACCCAGGGAAGTGCCAGGGCTGTCTTGGGAGCCGACTGTGCCCGTTTGTCACCCTGTCACTCACAGCCACAGCACAGGTGTGACCCAGGAGCCCTCACCCGCCTGCCCGTCCTGAGGAAGTCAGAGGTGACTCCATTCCCTTCCCTCCTCCTTGCCCCAACTATTGGGCTGCTCATCCCACCATGAAATTCTTGTTTGGTTTCTTCCTGCCTGTCTGCAGGTGTGACCTGGGTGCTGCTGGCTGCCAAAGCACCTTCCAGGGCAGGGGAAAATGGAGATCTGTCCTGAAACCTGGAGAACACTTCTTTCTTACCCAAAACCAGAGCCCTGACAGCCTGGAGGGCGCTGGTTGGGGTCCCTCCATCTCTTTCCAGTGGAAATGTTTCTGCTTCTCCTTCTCAGGCCGCTGAGGGTGGAAGGAATTTACTCCCAAAAGTTGAAGATATACTTTGGTGCTTGTTTGGACACCACAGTTGGTGCTGCAAGACAGGACAAGGGTTCCTGTGGTCTCTGTCACAATCAGCCATTACATCCTGAGCTCATTTATAACTGGGATGAGCCACTGGAAAATCCATGGTGGGGGTCACAGCTGGTCCTTGCTGATGCAGCTTGTGTGGGTCCAAGGGTAAGAGCAGAGTCCTACTGATGGATCTCCCTCTGGAATTTTCCACAGCGTCAGCCCCCCCATCACCCCAGTGGGAAATGGTCCAGGGAGCAAATCCAAGAGGCTCATGTTCACTTTGTTTCCATCACTGGAAAACTTTCCTTCCTGGATGGCACAGGGGAGGTGTTGGCCTGAAAAATGATGGGAGGGAAGGAGCTGGGAAAGGACACCCTGAAGGGACAGCTCTGATCCACAGTGGAGATTATGGAGGGGGTCTGGGGGCATTTTACCCTTCGAGGGGGAATTCTCCTTTGTTTTCATGTGGCAAAATCAAACCTGGAATAAAGATTTGGATGTCTGTGAAGTAACAAGGCAAGAGGTGCCCCCTGAAGTGAACAAGACTCTGACCTTGCTGCACACTGGCGTAAATGTGGCACAGCTCCTCCTGTGATTGCCATGCCAGCTCTTCCATGGATATCACCCCTCTGCAGATGGAGCTCCTGCAGCCCAGACTGCTCTCACTCCCAGCCTAATGGAATGTGTTATTTCCCATCTCCCTCCCACTCAGAGTCATTACAGAGCTTCCACAGCTCACACAGCCTCAGCATTACTGGGAGCTTCCTGGAGCTGCTCAGTCCCTGGACAAGGAGCGTGCCTCTGGATCAAACATTAGAGCTGGAATCCACTGCATGCTGCCTGTTCCATTACCCATTGGGAGCCTTCTCCTCTCCCCAGGGCTGCTTACGGCACAGTGCTCCGAGGGGTGTTGTTCCAGCACAAACAGAGCTCTTGGAATGAGCTCAGCGAGAACAGAACTCCTGTTAGGTTGGGAGGATAAAATTGGATTGGAATTGGATATATTCACGTACATGCCATTGATGTCATCCATCCGTACTTTACATATGTTGGATTTCCTGCTGCCAGCAGAGAGGAGTAGCTCTCAGATAAGCCAAAGGTATGGAAATGGAGAGCAGGATGTTCAAGTGGAATTAGGATTTCACCTTGGGGTGTGTTTGAGAGGCAGGAGAAAGGGCAGAGTGCATTCCCTCACACTGTGCCTGGCACAGCTGCTCCTCACTGTGCTGGTGGATTTTGGGCACAGGGAGAGGCTGCCCATCAGGGCTCCTGCGTTCCCCAGCAGTGTGGGAATGTGCCAGAGCACCCTCCTGGAGCAGGGAACTGAGTTAGGGACACCCAGGTCCCCCCTTGTGTCACCAGTTTGACCAGGAGATCGGGTAAAGGTTTGCCTCAGTTTCCTTTATTGCTGAAAGGAAGGGCTAAGATTTAATATTCCTCAAAGATTGATTCCTCAGGCTTTGCCAGACACTTTCACAGAATCTCAGAACCCTTGAGGTTGGAAAATCCTTCCAGGATCATCAAGTCCAACCTGTGCCCAATGCCCACCCTGAGCACTCAGTGCCACCTCCAGGGACGGGCACTGCAAACCCCCCTGGGCAGCCCCTTCCAGCCCTTTCCAGGAGGAAATTCCTGCTGATGTCCACCCTGAGCCTCCCCAGCCCAGCCTGAGGCCGTTCCCTCTCCTCCTGTCCCTGTTCCCTGGGACAAGATCCCAAATCCCCCCCGGCTGTCCCCTCCTGGCAGGGAGTTGTGCAGAGCCACAAATTCCCCCTGAGCCTCCTTTGCTCCAGGCTGAGCCCCTTCCCAGCTCCCTCAGCTCCTCACAGGACTCTCAGAGCAGTGCTCAGGAAAACAGGGGTGTTCTCCAAAACCTGGAGCCTTTCCTCTCTCTTCTTTCCCACATTGGGCACTCCCCATCTGTTTGAGAGGCTTGCAGGACGGAAGACACAAATCCTCCTTTTAATTACGTTGCACATTTATTGTCTCACCTCAGATTTTGTTAATCTCTCTCACAAATTTCGTTTACATAAGTGGAGTCTTTCAGCTTGAGCAGCTCCAGCACTTTCTCTTCTGATCCTGCAGATATCAGTCAGCTAAATAGAAAAGAGAGAAAAGCACAAGTGTCCTTAAATCTGGCATTCAGTCTTTCCAGAGCTTTATGTGTTGTTTCCTCCTCCTCAGCTCCCCAGCTGAAAGCTCGGAGGCAAACTGGGATGAGCACAGGCAGAGCAGAGTAATCCCAAGGGAGAGCAGGACCCCCTTTCCTGGGCTTAAACATCCCAGAAAAGGCCAAGGCACAGGGACAGCACCATCCCACCATCCCTCAACCTGCAGGCAGGAAGAGCTGCACAACAACCTGCCCCTGGATCTTTGCTGCTGCAATTCCCACACACCATTTCCCAAAGGAAAAGGAGGATTTGCAGCAAATTGCGGTGTAATTAAGTGGCAGTGTTAAGCCCCCGTGCAGGCAGCGAGGTGTTCCAAGCTGGCTGCACATGCTGAGCTGCCTCACAGGTACAGTTGCTGTTATAAGCTCTGCTGGAAATTGTTCCCTGGAGACTGAGGACTTTTTGGGAGGAGGAGGAGCAGGGAAGTGGCAAACAGAGTTGCTGGGAAGGGCTGTTCTGTTGCTTCCAGTCAATATCAGCTCTGGGCAGCACCTTACGAGGGAATAACCTTCCCAGAAAGGTGCACACGGGAACAGTTGGGATCTGAGGGCTCCACAAAGTGAGCAAACATGACACAAAAACCCTTCTGGGGAATATAAATATCTCTGTGCTGATGAGCTGGTGAGAAGAAGGAAAGGCAGAATTCCCAAGGCAGAAATCAACCCTCTGACAGTACCATCTGGGGTGTCCTGTAACAGCTCTGCCAGCAGTTTCTCCAGGACATCTTGGTATTTTTCCAGCTGCCTTGGGGTGAGCCAAGCTCTGACAGGAAGGGCTTGCTGTGGAGGAAACCAGAGAAGTCAGAACAAAAAGGTGAGGGGAGCAGAGGGAGGGAGGTTTGCTTTGACCCCGCTTGGACTGAGTTAGTGAAGGGTTTAGGATTTGGAGGGAAGAGGACAAGCCTCACATGGGGAAAAGCAACATTTTGAAGGCAACACACTCTTGAGTCGTTCAGAATGCTGTTGCATAACCCGTGGGCTGGCTCAGAAATCCAGATAAAGGCACCTCCTGGCAGCAGGGATGCAAAGAAAATAATTTCTGAACCCTCTAATCCTCCACTGTGTGGCACATCGACCCTTCCAGCCTGAGCTGCAGAGCTCCTGCCCTAGCAACAGCTGAGGCCGAGCTGTGGTCCTGCTCCAGCCTGCTGCACTTGGAGCCAGCTGTGCCTGAAGCAAAGAGCTCTGTGCTGGTGCTGCCAGCTGAGGGGATGTGCTGGCAATTTCACACTTTGAACTGGGCATTTTGCTGTTTAAATCCTGTTACCGAGTGCTGGTGCATCACGAGTGCGGGAGGAGTTGCACATTTAGCTGTGCCTTGGCCAAATTCCAGCCTGGCTGGTCCTGCTGTCTGTCCCATGGGGTCTGTCCCTGTTTAGGGGGATCTGCACCCTCCTTTTGCTGGCAGAGAATGGCCCAGCTCCCTGCAGGAGTGGCTGCCCACACAGTAGCTGAGTTTCCTGTGCTCAAGTGGCAAAGTACAATTTTCAGACTTGACTCGCCAGGTGAGTCTGCCTTTGAGGGTTTAGCCTGGCACTTCAATCCCTAAAATTGCCCATTTTCTGCTCTGTGTACAGACTTGGAGCCCAAGTTTTTAAATAAGGCCTCTCCAGTGCAGAGAACTGTGGGGTCAGAGGTGACACCGAGCAGGAGCTGAAGCAGAACTGGGAGTTCTGCCCTGCACCTTGCTGGGCTTCACTGCCTGGCAGAGACCTCAGGCTGTTCCCATCTTCCTCAGGGAAAAGCTGTTGGGTCTCAGGGGTGACCTGGCTGCTGAACGACCAAGATAACTTTGAGTGGAGCTAAAACTTCTCTCTGATGTAAGCAGGCAGGCTGGCAGAGGACATCTCTTGGACTCCTTGTCCCCTGCACGTCCTCTTGGGCTCCTCAGAGTCAAATGGCTCCACATACCTGGAGGGTCTTGGCTGCATTGACATCCACACCAGATTGCTCAGAGAAACCTTCCTCCTCCAGCTGCTGCAGCGAGCTCAGGGATTTCTTCTGCCCTGCCTTGTTCCTCTCCTTTTCCTGCAGCTTCGGGGCAGAGAGCAGAGGGGGCAGTCGGTGATGCTGGGATCAGCAGCAAACCCACTCCGTGCTGTCCCAACAGCCAGGAACCCACGGTGCTGGGCACAGAACCAGTGAGGAGGTGGAATCCTCCCGGGAAGGGCCCATCTGCTGTGCCCTGGGTGGCCTTTGGGGACTGAAATCCAGCAGTGCTGGGGGCGAGGTCAGGTTACGGGGCAGGGTGTGAAGGTCTGCAGTAAACAGGAGCCACGTGTGGTGGGGGAACCCTGTCAGGACACGGGAGCTGGCAGCACTGGGACCTTCCCACAGGAGCTGACAGCACTGGGACCTTCCCCAGCTGTCCCACAGAGCCTGGCCTGGGTCGGTGCTGGAGCACCGCAAGGAAATTGAGCCGAGGTCACGTTTTCCCAGCCTTTCTGCAGGTTTGTCATGTCAGCCCATCCCCATTTATTTAGGTGCCTTCAGGACCCTCTGGAAAAAGCCAAGGTGCTTTGGAATATGACAGACACATCAGGACACATCAAATATGTCACCGGCCATGCTCAGTGTCCAGCAGGTGAGGAACAGGGACAGATTTCCCCTTTGTTCATCCAGAAACTCCCAATCCCTGCTGTGGCAGACATGGTGCTACAAGGGCTGTGGGGTACAAACACAGCCCATGTGGGTCCCCGTCCTCCTCGAGGACTTTGCAGAATGTCTGTGCTCCCCACAAAAAGCAATTGTTATCCAGGGGTAGGTGTTGGAAATGGGATTTCTCCCGGAATCCAGGGGCTCGGCAGCGCGGGGGAAGCTCGCTGGGGCTGCGTTTCAGAAGCTGCCGTCTCTGAGCCTGCCTGACACCTTTCAACGGTATTTGTTTCACTTCAAAAGGAAAAACGTTCTCTCGGCACGTCCCAGAGGTGACAACCAGCCGGGGGATGGTTAATTATTTGTTGCAACAAAAGAGCCATCACTGAGCTGATGGGAGGCTGCAGCTGCTCTGGAAGAATTCCAGCACCAGGAAAGGGAAAGGACCCGCAGGGACTGCAGGTGACACCCCCACAGGTGTGGCACACCTTTGGTAGGGGGGTCCAGGCTCGTCCTTTCTAAATCACAACTTAAAAATTCCCTCTGCCTCCCCCCAGCGCCGTGGATTTTGGGAGAAGGAGATCAGGGTGTCTCCTGTTGATGGCGTGCCCTGCAGTTTGGAGAGTGAGGGCAGGAATAAACCTTTCCTGGTTTATTCATTCCAGAGGGGTTACCTGCATTTTCTGGAAGTCACTCTGGGTGAAAAAGGGCATGAAGCCTTGGGTCTGCTCAGCCAGCACGGACAGCAGGGACACCAGCAGCAAAGTGGCCACCACCTTCCTCGAAACCATCCTGAGAGCCTGCACAACACAGGGAAGGAGACACCGGGGCAGCAATGGAGGGGACGTGTGACCAGAAACGCTCTTGGCTCTGCACCAGCTGCAGCCCAGCTCGGCCCCAGCCCACCTGAGGGATATTTCCTCTTCCAGTTGCTCCTGAGCTGAGAATAGAAGTGCCTTGCCTGAGAATAGAAGTGCCTTGACTGACAATTCTCTTCTCAAAGCTGTTTGTGTAAACAGATTTGTTCTTGAGCAACATCTCCAGGGATTTCAAGCCCAGCCCTTCAGGACTGCTCAAGCCTCCCTGAGTCCTCGAGCCTCAGCCCTGCAGCTGTGTTGGTTTAAGACCTGAACACATCCAGAGCAAACCCATCAATCCCAGTGCCAGCACGGCAGACAGAGATGCTGCAAAGAGAAAACCCTTCAAACAGCTGGTTTTTTAATTTTTGTTTTGATTTTCCTCACCACTGGAAACCTTCCTGAGTGGAGTGGATCTCTTAAGAAGCCTCATTGAGTCCAAGGGAAATGGGGAAAGCATTTTCCAGCCCAGCTCTGTCTGAGCCTGCAATAAAGGGCTTTAAAAACCACCTCTGAAGTGATCTAACTGTGACTTCACGTCAGGAAAGGACTTATGTAAACATTGAATGTTCTCTTTAAATATTAAAATATTCTCTCTGGACAGACTTAATGAAGTCTGGTCCTACAGCTTAACTTCTCCACCTGATTGGAGCCTGATCCTTAATTAGTTTCAGCAACCTCTTGGTTTGGACATTATTGAGAAGACATTGTTAAGTTAGATTTGACTCCTGAATTAGATTTCCCATAAATATTAGCTGGTATTGAACCGAGGGCCAGTGGAAGTTAATAAATATTCCCTTTCCATAGCACCTGTCAGTCACGTCCTCCCCTCTCCCTTCCCTGGGCACTGGACTGGTGCCATCTCCCCCTGCCCACCCAGACTGGGCCACCAGAGCCACCTCCTGCCCTGGGACATCCCAGCGTGTCCCAGCCCTGTTTCCTGCAGGGATCCAGGCAGGAATTCTCAGGCTCTGCCCTTGCAATGCAACCTCAGCAGCATCAATCTTTGGTGCTTTTTCATTTGTTCTATCACTGCAGTAAATATATAAATAAATAAAATACTGCTGAATACAAAGAAAATTTACCCAGTCACTTCCTTCATCTCTTCTTGGCTAATCCCTTTGGGGAATTGATTCTCTCCTTCTTCTCCCAGAAAAACACCCACACAGACCTCTCCTCTCAGAAACAGCCCTGCTGAAAGCCTCCCTTGCTTGGCAAGCAGGACCCCCAGATCTCCAGCTCAGCACCTCTCCAGGCAGAGAGCACTTGGTGGATTTGCTTCCCAGCTCCAAAGGGAAAAGAAAAAAAGCAGAAGGATCCCGAGTTCAGCATCAGCACTGTGGGCACACAGGGCTGGGACAGCTCTGCTCACCCCCCAAAACCCAGTCAAGTGCCAGCGTGGGGGCAGAGGGGTGGGCAGCTGGCACAGTGACAGGACAGGAAAATCCTTTTCCAATCCAGGAAAATCTATTCCTGGCACTGGGACCTGTCTGAGGGTCATTTTCTGCCGGCTCAGAGGGCACCAGGGCTCCCCACCGCTCTGTGGCAGTGCCCAGTGTCTGCCAGGTGCCCACAGGAGGCAGAAGCTGCTGGAATCGGTGTTCCTGTGATGGGGATGAAGGAAAAGCACCTTCCCCCTTGTTTCAGCATCGATTTTGTTCCCTCCTCTTCCTCTGAGCTGGCTCTGCTGTGCCAAGACCTACCTGGGAGTGCAGCCACAGGACGCTGGAGGTCGGAGCTCTTCTCCCTCCTGTCACACCTGGATGCTCCTGCTGCTTCTCCTCCCTTTATAAACCCATCCAGGCACGGCAGCCACTCACCTGTGACCCTGTCCAGCTGCCTGGCCTGCATGGAAACGGCTTTCCCAGGCAGGGAATGTTGTCTGCACTGGAGTTTTCCGAGTTTCTCGTTTCCAGGCAGATCCCCTCTGCTCCCTCCCCAGGTCCTTCAGCTGTTCCTGCTGGTCCCACAGCTGAGGCAGATCAGTTGCTGCCTCAGTTTCTCCATCTAAGAGAAATTCCTCCCTCCTGGCTTGTGTTTCTAGACACCGAGCCTGCAGAATTCGTTTTTTAGGATGTGAATGTCCCAGCACTACGACACCTGTGTCAATTCTATTTCTACTGTAATTGCAAATCACAATAATATCAAAATTGCCACTTTGAGTCTTCAAGTGGCTCCTTCTCCCATCCTCACTGAGCCTGGCACTGATCCCCTTGGGAACACAAACCCTGCACTGTCATCCCTCTCCAGACAAACGAGGTGCTGAGAGGGGAGGGAATTGTGCAAGAACTCATCTGTGCCCTCCCGGGACCATCAGCCAGGAGCTGATGCCAGAGGATTTGGGATCAGGCCAGGCACATCCTGGTGCTGCTCCTGAGGGAGTCTGGGAGCAGCCAGGCGAGGAGCAGGAGGCAAAAACGAGCTGGGAATCCATGAAACCCTCCTGCATCCACGGGCTCCATGGGCTGGGAGAGAGGGGAGCATTCCTGCCTGCCCTGGAGGGATATCGGGAACAGCGATTGCCCAGCCCTGGAATGCCATTTGTCACCTGGGAATGTCACCTGGGAATGGCATTTGTCACCTGGGAATGGCATTTGTCACCTGGGAATGCCGTTTTCACCTGGCCCCATCGCAGCCAGTCAATAGGACACGGGCACAGCAGTGTCACCAGGGACCTGCTGCTGTCACAGCTGTCAATAACGCTCGATTTGGGACAGAGCCCTCCTGAAAAACCTCGTGTCCAACACTCAGGTGTTTCCCGGATCCCTGGGCATCCTCCCCAGCTTATCACCCCCTGGGCAGTGGAAAGCTCCCAGAGACTCCAGCACAGCTTTGCTCCCTGGAAACCTCCCTGGGAATGCGGCTGGGGGTGATGGAAAGGATGTCACCCACACGGCGTGGGGTGACCCCTCCCTTCCCTAAACAATTAGCACAAACCCCATCCAATTGCCATTTTAATTGACTTTTCCAGTCCTTTTCTTCGCATGGTTATGATGGATGCAGCTGACGAGTCAGCAGATGGTGCTGGGAAGTGACAAATTAGTTACCAAGAAAGGTCACTTTTCCAAAGCACTAAACTTCCCCGTGTCTTGTCCCACTGTCCCTCCAAGACGCGTCAGGCTGGCAGCTTTCCATCCAGCTGGGATGGAGCCTTCTGCCTGGGGAAGGACAACCTTCCAAATCAAAGAGAGGGATGAAAATTAATCATATCTGTATTAGCTGCATGCAGCCTGCCAGCTTCACCTCTTAATTATGCGAGACTGCTCCGACAGGAAGGAATCGTGGAGCTGAAAATAAAGGATGTGACTCCAGGTCTGGAAGTGCCAGGGCAGGTGGGAGCAACAGGCACCTCCTGCCTCTGGCTTGGCCCAGTCCATAAAAGCAGCTTTTGGCACATCCTGGCTGCAAAACAAGGATAAATGAAAATAAAAAATCCCAGCTGGAGGTCTCCCTGCCAGCGCTGTAATTCCAAAATTCCATCCTGCTGCATCCCTGGCACCGTTTGCAACCTGCAGCCCCCAGAACTCCCCTTTGGGCTGCGGTGCCAAGTGGCAGCAGAGGTTGGAGGCTCAACAGAAACACAATGTTCAAGACAGGTTTGAGTGCAGTTCTGCTTGTTCTGAAAGTGAAATGTTTGGCATAACTGGGAGTCATTTTCCCAGGAAACTGGCAGTGGAGTGCAGTCCATTGGGCCTGGCAGTGCCAAGGAACAAGGGGCAGAATGAGCTGCCTGTGCCAGCAGCACACCAGAGCCTCTCTGGAAACCAGCTCTGAGGTGACCTGTGCACCCCAAAACTGGGGAAATTCTGCCTGTTGCCTCAGTTTTCCATGAAGAATAAAAGAGAGGGAAAATGGTTTTCTGGACAGAGCCTGGATAGATTTGGCTTCTCTACAAGGACAGGCACTGACCAAAACATCCTATCCCATAACAATCCTCTTTCACTGGGATTAAAAAAATACCAAAACATTTTTAAAAATCCCTTTTTCTAATAAAATAAATGTCTGGGCTTATAAGAACTTTCTCTTCTCTCAAATAAGGAAAGAAATAAACAGGAGGAAAATGTTTCATTGCCTGGTTTCTCTACATTTTTGGTCACTCCTTTGCCACCCTCTCCCCGATCTGGAAGAAGCGAAGAGAGAAAGGAGAGGAGGTGAGAAAACACGATGGGATGCAGCTCAGCTGTTCCCATTTTGCTTTTCAAATCCGAGCCACCCGGTTTTCATTTGAGGGATCAGGAATATTTTTAGGAATGGTACAAAATGCAGCCTCACACCCAGGGAGGGGAGGTGACTGGTTTGTCCCGTGGGGCTGGGTGACATCCCTGGGCACCCCACTGTCCTTTTGGGGTGCTGTGACCCCAGGCAGGGGATGGGAGAGCCCAGCCAAGCTCAGAGGCAGGGAAATCACTCAGATTTCAGCTAAAGACATCCCTGCCCTGCTCCCAGGATGAAAATCCAGCCTGGGGCAGGTGGAGGGCTCAGGTAAGGCCGGGCTCGCTGCAGGCAGGTGGGAAAGGGGAGGAGGGAGAGAGATCCAAGCACCGGGATCTGCCCGTGCTCACCACGGACAGCGGCCACTCCTGGGCACATCGAGGGAAAGAGGGGCAGGGAAAGCAGCTGGGGGGAGAAAAGGAGGGAAAAAAAGAAGAGGAGGGAAAGAAAGGCAGGAAAAATAATTGGAGGGGAAGAAAAGGAGGGAAATAAGGGCAGGAAAAATAATTGGAGGGGAAGAAGAGAAGGGAAAACAAGTGGAGGGGAAGAAAAGGAGGGAAAGAAAGAAGAGGAGCACAAAGAAGGGCAGGAAAAACAACTGGGGGGAAAGAAAATGAGGGGAAAAAAGAGAGGGAAAGAAGGGCAGGGAAAACAAGTAGGGGGAGGATAAAAGGAGGGAAAGAAAAAAGAAGAAGGGAGGAAAGAAGAGCAGGGAAAACAAGCAGAAGGAAGAAGAAAAGAAAGAAAAGAGCAGGGAAAGAAGGGCGGGGAAAACAATTGTGGAGGAAGAAGAGGAGGGAAAAAAAGAGAGGGAAAGAAGAGCAGGGAAAATAATTATGGGGAGAATAAAAGGAGGGAAAGAAAGAAGAAAGGAGACAGAAGGGGTCCAGCATCGTTGTGCTCAGCAGTGCCAGCTGCCAGCAGATTTCCCAAGACTGGATGATGCCAGATTCCCAGGATTTATTGGTGCTCTCACTGGAGTCTCCCTGTTCATCCCAGCACCTCTCAGCAATCAGTGGCCATTTATCTGCCACAGAGGAGAAGGGTTCTGGCTCTCAAGGCACCAATTCATCCTGGGAGGAACAAGGAGGCAGAGCTGGATGGCTTCAGGGTGAAAAAGAGACTCATGTGGCAGGTCAATGAGCTCCTGGGCGAGGAATCCCAGGAACTGCAGCACATCCATCCCAGCTGGGATATGGCAAAAACAGAACAGAAAATTGTGACAGCAGCAGAAAGATCTGCAGAGCCTCGGGGCCTGTGCAGCCAGGCCTGATCCCAGCACAGGGCTCACTTTTGATAAAATGCCCGTTTAATCCGTGGATATTTTGCTTAGGCGTGGAACAGCAACCTCAGCGAAAGCCTCTCAACCACAAAGGCTTTAGAGGGCTAAACAGTAAAGACTGGGAATTAAGGAGAATAAATATTAATGAAAGGGGTGGGGAAATGCATCATTTCTCCAGACAACCCTGCTCCCCTGCACGGGGCTGTTGGGTTTTTGCTCCCTGGAGCAGGAGCTGCACGTGCTGGGATGGAGCTGCAGCACCAGCCACACAGAGCCCACATCCCATAGGAGAGGGAAAAGGGAGCAGATTGCCCAAAAAAGGGCCAGCATGGGATTCAACATTCATGGGATGCAGCAAACCCTGCACTGCTGTCAGTGGCTGTGGGTCAAGCCCAGAGTGGCACAGCCAGAGCTGTTACATAAAGGGATGGGGAGCAGCCAGGCCTGGGCTGGATGGAGGAAATGAATCCAATTACAGGATGAAGGGCACATTTGGTCTGGAGCAAATCCCTAAAAGGCTTTAAAGCAGGGACAGCAAGAATGAATCATGGTGCAGGACACGCGGCCACCACCGAGAGGAGCTGGGGCCTTGGAATGGGGCAGGAGGCAGGAATGGGGCTCTGCACCTGGCTGAGGGAGAAACACTGCCAGGATGAGGCTCTTCTGGGAGCTGGGACACCAGCTTGGCTGCTCCTGGGGGTGTTGGAGTGAGGAGCCAGCCCAGCCAGGCAGCAGGGAGCAGCCCTGCTGGAAAGAGGAAACAAGCACGCAACCCCCAAATTTCCTCCGTGCTGATTCCCATAAGATTATAACCCAGCTGCCCGTGTCACAGCAGGCTCCAGACTTCCACTGAGAAAACTAAGGGTTTGTATTAGAAAGAAAAAAAAAATAAAATAAATTGACCCAGTTATGACAAAACGAAGCAGCACGTTCACAGCATCGCTGTGGAAGCCCATGAGCAGTCACAACAAGGCCCTCGGGAGTAACAGGATTCCACTTCAAATGAGATTTACAAATTAAAAATAAAATAGCTGGATTATTTCTGAGTGCCTGAACCCCCTTTCCTGGCTGCTCAGCCAGCCCCAAGTGGACACTGGACACTGCAGGGCGGGGGGTGCTGTGCCTGTGCATCCCTCGGGAATTTGGGAAAAGCCTTTCCTTTGCCTCTCTGAGTTTGCAGTCAGGCACCTGCCCCATGTCAGGCAAAGGAGGAGAGCTGGACACAGATCCCTGGTAACTCCCGTGGTAACTCCTGTCCAGCCCCTCAGAGAGCCCAGAAACCAGACCAAAATCCTGACTGGTTCCAGTTTGCCAGGCAGGGAGATCAGAGTGGTGTTTTTGCTGTCACCCCTGGCAGAGCTCGACTTGCTATGGGCACAGCCATGGGAGCTCTGCCAGAGCTGCTGGGATCTGCTGGAGCTGCCAGGATCTTCTGGAGCTGATGGGATCTACTGGAGCTGATGGGATCTGCTGGATTTGCTGGGATCTGCTGGAGCTGCCGCGATCTTCCAGAGCTGTTGGGATCTGCCAGCTGTGCCAGGATCTGATGGAGCTGATGAGATCTGCTGGCTGTGCTGGGATCTGCCAGAGCTTTTGGGATCTGCTGGCTTTGCTGGGTTCTGCTGGCTGTGCCAGCTGCTCCTCGCCTGGGGCCGGGGGAATGTCTTGCACACCTGCCCACTCTGCCACAGCCCCGGGTTGTCACCGAGGGAGAAGCGTTGACAGCACCACACGGAGCGGAGCAGGCTCGCAGCTGAGCCGGGATTGCTCAGCTCCTTGGCAGGGAAATGACAGGGCCCAAAGAGTGCCTGTCTCTGCAAGGAAATCCTGCAGAGCTTGGAGAGACGTTACCTGGATCAGCAGCGGGAGGAAAAGGCTGGGAGCTGACAGAGCGTGCAAATATCAGGGGAAGATATGTGGGGGAGCTCTCCCCACATCCCAGCTGCTTTATGGCTTGGGGGAAGAGCCTGAGCAGGATGGAGATGGAGAACCTGCCTGGAAAATGGGAGCTGAGGTCCCTCCTGCTCAAATTTTGTTCATGAAAGACAAAAGACAGCCTGCTGTGCACTCTTATTTTTTGAGACAAAAGCAAACTCACCTCCCCGTGCACCCCCAGCCCCTGCCCTGGGTGGGTGCCCAGGGCATGGCCACAGAGCCACAGAGCCACCAGCCATGGCCAGGTAATCCCTGCTGGGGGAGGACCGGCCTAGCAAACCCAATTGTAAATACATCAGTGTCCTCCTTCTCCCTGCCACCCGTTTAAATCTATTTGATCCACTCTAATGGATTGATCTACAAGTTTGTGCACACACATCCTGCTTTGGACGGGCGGCTGGCAGCGCCTCGCCCATCACGGCCTGTCAGCTCCACTCAGCCTCACCTCCAGCGCAGAGCGAATCCAATTACAGGATAAAGGGTTTTCTTCCCCTCCATATGGTCTCTATAACGCCGTGGCTTTATCTTGCCTTAACCCCTTTCCTGGTGAGGGAGCTCACAAGCCCGGCCTAAGTGGCTCAGCGCCGCGGCCCTGGGTGGCTGCTATGTGATACAGGGTCTTCCCAGGGCACCCAGGAAGACCCTGTATCACATTCCTCCCTCTTTCCCTGCCCGCTGGGGAAGAAGGAGCCCCCACGGGAGGGAGATTCAGGGCAGCACTGGTTATAAAACCAGCCAGAGGCACAGGAGTGAGCTCAGCCGTGCAGAGCTGTGCTCACAGCCGGGGTTCACGGGGCCCTGCGTCAGCCCAGCACCAGGAGCTCAGCACAGATGTTCCCTTCATGACTGATTTGTTGTGCTCCTGCATTTCCCTCCACCTTGCTCTGCCAGGTGTTCCCTGGGTACCCCTTGCCTGTGGTTTCTATGCCCAGCAGGGCAGGGGATGGGCACCACAAAGGGCTCCAGGAGCCCCCTCCCCGTGTGAGCTCTGCCTGTCGCTGATCCCTGCGAACCAGGCGTGTCGGCTCTGTGCAAGCCGGTTATTTGATTATAATTATCATCCCTTGCTTTACACAGGACATGAAAGCCCAGAGCAGCTCAGGGCCCCGTCACGCCGCGCGCCAACAAACAATGAGCGAGAGACAATCCCAGCTCAAAGCAGGAAAACCTGCAAGGGGCAAGAAAAGCCTTTTCTTGGGGACAAACACAGAGCAGCAAAGCTCTCCTCCCGCATTAGGCAGGGTCTGGAATTTGCTGCTGTTGTAGAGTCAGCACAGAAAACAACCAGGAGCTCTCCTGGAGAGAGAGCAGCTCATAAACTTTCCCTGCTAAGAGACAGCAAACGAAAGCCATCTCAGTGACAGGGCTGCAGCAGGAGCTGAGGTTGCATTCAGGACACGTCCTGGAGGGACCAGCCACCCTCAGCGGTGTCATTTCCCTGCTCTGGGTTGACTCGAGGCCTTGGCCATTGCTCCGGCTGTGCTGACCTGCCCAGAGCTCTAAATCCACCAGCCCCGAGGCAGTGACCCCAGGGGACAGGTCCATGAGGACAGCTGGGAGGGGACAGCCCTCTTCCAAAGCACAGGTGGCTCAGGCTTACCTGCTCCACAGGCAGCTCCCAAAAAAAGGGGAAGGGCCTGGTCCAGGTCGATTGAAACCCTCTCAGTCCAGTTGTCCCTTTGAAAGGGGTCTGGGGACCACCCCTGGAGCCAAATCTCCACGTTCAGCTGCCAGGGTGAGTGGAGAGGGTCTGCTGCGCCAGGAAAGGTCCCTCTCCCAAAAAAGTGCAGCTGAGTGTTCCCCCAGCGCCCAGACTCAGTGTCCCTCTTCCCTCACAGCTTCCTTTGCACCACTCTTTGCTTTAGAAGAGGGCAGGACACTCCAGAGGGGTGCCAGGAAGGGATGGGAGGTGACAATTAACTTTCCCTTGGGGTACCTGTGTCCACATGCAAAGCCTTGGAGAAGAACCAGAACTCTGGGATGCTGCTGGCACTGGCAGCGAGGCCTGAATGTTTTTGAAGTGAAATCTTGGAGCTGAAGATTTGCTTTCTCTTTTGAAGGTGGGCAACCACAGTGAAATACTGGAGCTGGAGGGAGTTGCTTTCCCCCATGGGAGCTGGGAGGTGCACACTGGAATTGAGATGGATGCACAGCTGGTTTTGTGGATTAGAATTTCTGCGATCTCCTTTGATATTCACCTCACTCTGCAACAATGTGCCAAATTGTATATCTGGAGCCTGACTGTGGCCAGGAGAGGCAGGAAATTCCTCCAGGGAAAGCTCTGTGAGAAGCAGGGCCATGGGACTCCTCCACCTGCCCCTCATCCCCTCAAGCAAGACCTGGACCAGGAATTTGGTGCCTGATGGTTTCATGGTGTGACAATTCCAAGAGGCACATCCCTCCCGTGGGGAGCCCTCCTCCCAGGGCACCTGAGGCTGGCCTGACCCACTTCCCTGCACCACGTCCTACTTCTGCACCCACTGGCTCAGGAATTAGGACACCATCCATGCCAACACCCCTTTAGCCTTCCGCTCCCAGCCTCCAGCTCGGGACGCTCCGGGCGTGCAGGAGCCCTCATTCATCCCACGGGACAACGGTGATTTTTCCATGGGCCCTGCCTTGAGGAGGCCCAGCTTACCTCGTTATCCGATCAGCTCCCTTAACGCCCCACATCCCCAGGATTAATGGCAGAGCTTCCCTAAGGCGCCTTAGGCAGGTCCCCTGGAGAAGGAGCACCCATGACCCAGAAGGAAGAAATGGGGAAGCAGAACTTGGATGAGATGGAGCGTCGGCACTGGCCCTGCTGGGAATGGTTTCCCAGGCTCGTGTGTGCTGGGATGGAGATCCCACACTCCGTGCTGGGAGCCTGGGAGAAGCTCCCTTCCATCCCTCTGGCTCTCCCATAGAGAGAGGGGGAGAGATGGAAGGGAGCTTTTCCCTTTTCCAGGCTGTGCTGGTCTCTCCACACTCTCTGCAGGGAATTCAGGACATCTTTGCTCTCCTTTGCCCTGTGGCACAACCAGGGGTGTGATCAGGGTCACGCAGCCAAGAGCCCTGCCCCAAAATGCTACATTTACCAAAAAATTACCAACTTCATTACCTTTGGGACAGGAAGTGGCTTCCCCTCCTACTTTGCCCAGCTCCAGGCCCTTGGCTGTGCCAGCAGAGCCTGGATTTGGGATGCAGACCCCAGCAGTCCCCACACAGAGCCAAGCACCTGAAACAGAGCCCAGCCAACAGCTCAGACCCGCAAAGCTCAGCCCAGTCTTCCCCCAGTGACCTCCCCAAGGTCAGTGGGGCAGAGCTGGCCACTCCCCACTCCCCAAGTGGTCTCACGGGGTCCTTCAGCCACCCAGGGACACCCCAAACCTGTGACACACTGTGGACCCCAGAACAGCCCATTTTCACATCGGCCACTCCCAAACTCCCCCTGCTCCTCCCACCTTTGCCCCTCTTCCCAAGCGCTCCCCACCCCATCCCTTCCTGCCCCCAACACCTTAAACAACATTAAACACTTAATGGCAATTAATACGCTTTAATGCAGGTTTTGGGGCCAACTGGCTGCTTAGAGGGTGCTTAAACCATCAACCCCTCTCAATCCCGTTGCCCTTGTCACACAAAGTTAGCCGAGCCCCTCGTCAGCCTCCCCCCTCCCTCGAGGAGGCCGGAGGGTATAAAACCACCCCGGGGCGCGGCACCGCCAGCCCCCGGCGCGGCGCAGGCCAGGGCAGCACCTCCATCCCCTCAACTTCTGCTGCTCCTTGTAATTCATTCATCTTTTAGGTTGGAGGGGAACCCTCTCACCGCGCACTTTCCGCGTTGGGAGGGGGTGGGACTTCCCTTTTTTTAATTTATCAGGGTGGGAACGCAATTCCTTGCAGAAAACCCCTCCGGCAGAGCAGCTCCCGTAGCGAGGGCAGCATGAACGGGACGGAGGGGATCAATTTTTACGTGCCTATGTCCAACAAGACGGGGGTGGTGCGGAGCCCCTTCGAGTACCCGCAGTACTACCTGGCCGAGCCCTGGAAATACCGCCTCGTGTGCTGCTACATCTTCTTCCTCATCTCCACCGGCTTCCCCATCAACTTCCTCACCCTCCTGGTCACCTTCAAGCACAAGAAGCTGCGGCAGCCCCTCAACTACATCCTGGTCAACCTGGCGGTGGCTGACCTGTGCATGGCCTGCTTTGGTTTCACCGTCACCTTCTACACCGCCTGGAACGGCTACTTCGTGTTCGGCCCCATCGGCTGCGCCGTGGAGGGATTCTTTGCCACCCTGGGAGGTAAGGGATGGCAGTGGGGGCTTGGGGCTTCCTTCTCCAGGGCTTTGGGAGTCCGGTTCCTTCCCTTCATGGCACTGTTGGGGTGTGCAGCCTTGTTCCCCTGACCTGTGCTTAAATTGGGGGAGGAAAAGAGATTTCTGCGTGTTTGACTTCGATAGCAAGGAGCCTCCATGGCATGGTGGGAGGGAAAGGAAGCCTGGGAAGGGATCCTTGTTTGCAGGATCCAGGCTGGGGCCACCTGGCCCTGCTGGTCACTGGGGGTGTGATGCCAAGGTGGTTACCAGAGATGACCACAGCGTGTTCCCAAATCAACGCCAAGCAGCTCGGACCAAGAACAGGCTTGGACTTGACCACCATAGAGGTCTTTTCCCAACCTTCACGATTCCATGATTATTCCTTTGCCCAAGGGCTTCCCTTTTTGGGGAAATTGAGGGTTTAGAAGGGGAAGAGAAATCCCTCAGGAAGGGAACTCCACAGAAGAGCTAGAGGTGTGGAGAGATGAGAGGGCTCAGAGCTTACCCAGGGGCAAAAGGAAGGTGAGGAGGACCTAGGCTGCTTCCCAGGTTCCTCAAGGGTGGCTCAGCTCTGTCCCAGCTGCACTAGATTTGGGTGCCCTTGGGATTTTCCTTGAGGCATTTCTCAGGGACACACACGAGTGCTGCCAACACTTTGCCCTGCAGAAAAACAGGGAGAATTCACACAGCAGCCGGAGCCCACACAGCCAGCCCTGCCCACGCCACACCTCGTGATGGATCTGACAGCCACCAGGCCTTGTTGGAGAGACCCAGAGCCGCCACAGGGGCTTTGCTTTCCTTCTCCTAAACGGTGCCGTTTCCCACAGTGATGCTGCTCTGGAAATACACATTTTAAAAATACGGATATTCTGCCAAAGGCACAGCTGAATGCCCTGATCCAAGCCAAGGAACGAGGAAAGGCTTGGTTTTGGGGTCAGAAGATCCCAAAGTCTGCTCAGTGAGCCTTGGGCAGCATTATTTTGCCTTTCCAATGTTTGTGCCTCCCAGAGGAGGAGGAGGAGGCTCCTGTTCCCAGGGAAGGAAGTTGGCTGGGAAGCAGCGGCTGTGTGAGCAGCAGGTCCCCAGCGAATCCCAGCACAGGGTGTCGTTATCAGCAGCTTATCACAGCTGGGGGCATTAGCAGGCTTACAGCACCGACTAAACGCTCCCAAATCCCCTGAAGTTTAATTATCCCTCATAAATACATGTGCACGTTTCCCACCCACACAGTCCCCCCCTCCCCGCAGCTCCCCTGATCCAGCGCCAGCAGAAGGCTCGTGAAATGCACATTTAAAGGAATCAACAGGTTTGGAGGCATCTGGCAGCACTGCCAGGAATTGTGCTTCCCCACGCCCAGGTGGGATTCACTCCCTTGGTTTTTAATTTATTAAACCCTTCCACTCCCAGCATCCCCTCAGCTCCTAGAGCTTCTGCACATTACAGATGGAGGATTCCCAGTTTTCTAGCAAGATGCTGCTTATCCCACGCTGATCCCCACCTCCCTCTGCTCTCCTCTGGAAGCACCAAGGGAAGGTGGAGCCCAGAGGGGCCCTGACCACTCCGTGGGCTCTCCCTCTGCTCTCTGCAGGCCAGGTCGCCCTGTGGTCCCTGGTTGTCCTGGCCATCGAGCGCTACATCGTCATCTGCAAGCCCATGGGCAACTTCCGCTTCTCCGCCAGCCACGCCATGATGGGCATCGCCTTCACCTGGGTCATGGCCATTTCCTGCGCCGCCCCGCCGCTCTTCGGCTGGTCCAGGTGAGCCCCGGGATCCCCAGCAGCCCCCGGATCCCTCCATCCCTGCAGGGAGAGCAGGTGGCTCCCGGCAGGGAAGTGCTTGGCCTCGGAGGAGGGAAATGAATGTCTCGTTCCCATGGGAGGGAGGGAGTGTCACAATAAGGTGACACTGCATGCTTGAGTGCACCCAAACCACGTGTACCACCCTTCCAGCATCCCCCATCCTCAGGGAATTCCATCCCTGTTGCCCCCAAGGAGGGTCCCGGAGCAGATTCCGACCTTTCTCCCTGCCAGGTACATCCCAGAGGGGATGCAGTGCTCCTGCGGGCCTGACTACTACACCCACAACCCCGACTTCCACAACGAGTCCTACGTGCTCTACATGTTCGTCATCCACTTCATCATCCCCGTCGTCATCATCTTCTTCTCCTACGGGCGCCTCGTTTGCAAAGTCCGCGAGGTAACGGCCGGCGGGGACTGACGGGGACAGGGGGTGGCTTGGGCAGGACGGGGGACGTGGGCTGGGGGTGGAAAGCTGCCCCTCACCACCCTCTGTGTGCACAGGCAGCTGCCCAGCAGCAGGAATCGGCCACCACGCAGAAGGCGGAGAAGGAGGTGACGCGGATGGTGATCCTCATGGTGCTGGGCTTCATGCTGGCCTGGACGCCCTACGCCGTGGTGGCGTTCTGGATCTTCACCAACAAGGGCGCCGACTTCACGGCCACGCTGATGGCAGTGCCTGCCTTCTTCTCCAAGAGCTCCTCCCTCTACAACCCCATCATCTACGTGCTCATGAACAAACAGGTGAGACACCCTGGGGCTGGGGGCTCCACGGGCACGTTGCTCCTTCCCAGAAGGGGTTGGACCTCAGTTCATCCAGGGTCTCCTGATCCTGTAGCACGTCCCTGCTATCCCCCAGTGCCACCATTGTCATTTCTGTCCCCTCCCCAGTTCCGTAACTGCATGATCACCACAATCTGCTGCGGCAAGAACCCCTTTGGGGATGAAGAAACCTCCTCCACCGTATCCCAGAGCAAGACCGAGGTCTCCTCCGTCTCCTCCAGCCAAGTATCACCTGCATAGAGCATGGACAGTTTGAACTGGGGTGACCAGCCGAGCTCGGGGACCCAGACAGACGCCCCACAGCCGTTCCCTCGTGCCCCGGCCCCCTCCCCTGCAGGGGAATTTAGCTGTGCCCGTCCTGCTGTAGCTGTGCAGACCCCACCCCACACATCCACGGGGACCCACACGTGGCGCTCTGAGCTCTGCCACTCCGAGCCTGGGGAGCCCAGAGCTGTGGCCCAGCTCCCAGGAGCACGTCACCTCTGGGGGACTGTCCCCACCTGTCCCCATCGAGTTCAAACAGCTGCAGTTGATGGGGACCCCAAACCTTTTCCTGCCTGAATCCCGCTCCCCGCCAGCATCGCCCTTCCCTGGGCTCCCGGGAGCATCCAGGAGCATCCAGGCTCATTTGCAAAAATCTAAATATTCTGGCAAAGCCCCAGGAGCAGGACCCGTGGCTGGGGTGGCCCCACCTGCCCCTCCCCACGGCCTGAGCCTGGGGCTCTCTGGAGCCATGCTCCCACTGGGATTCCCACCAGGAATCGATTCCTGCAGCCTCTATAAATCAATATAACAAACGGAGCCACGAGCGGGCTCCGCTTCCAGCCCAGCTCCCTCTCTCCCCAAGACAACACTGTAGATACATTTTTTTTTGTCTTGGAACCTGTAAATATTTGCTCACGTCCTTTGAAATCTCTATCCCTCTCGGCTCTTTCCTTTCTCCTCCTCTTCCCCACTCTGAAGCAGGGAAATTCCCCTTCCACCTCTGCTCTGGCTGGACAGGCACGGCCACCCTTGGAGGGTGGGGCCGGGACCCGAGTGCTTTCCTGTACATATTTTATAAATAAATAATCTCATGGCAGCACAAGGACGTCTGCAGTCAAGGAGTAGGGATTTAAAAAAAATAAGAAATAAACAGAAGCAGCACAGAGAAAATACAGATGCTCAGTGCTTGTCCTTTCTCTTGGGCTGTGGGGACAAGATGCTGGTGGCCAGCTGGGGGAACACCATGCTGCTCTTGGAGACACAAGCCTGCAGCTGTCCCAAAAGCCATGGGAAGGGAGATCTGTGGGTGACACCATCCCCACGAGGTGACAGCCCCATTAGCTGGAGCACCAAAGGTGTTTAGAGGCAAAAAGAGACACACAGGGCACAGCCCTCGCTGCCCAGCCCCAGGGTTTTTGTGCTTTAATATTTCCCCATGTAGCCTTAAATAAAGCTTCAGCTGAGAGCTTCTCACGGAGTTCAAGTTCCCCTTCCTGCGGGGCCCTTCCAGGCAGCGTGGTGCCAGAATTGGCAGAATCAGGGAAAAATTGTTCCCTGTGTCAGTGAATTCATTCAGGAGCGGCCGGAGAGCGATCCCAGGGGCAGAACCTCGCCCTCCTCCCCTCCCTGCTCAGCTCACACCTCCCCTCTCTGGTTTTTCCTCCTGTTTGGGTCCAAAGCCATCAAAACCAGCAGGAAGTCCCAGACTCATCCCTGCCGTGGGAAGGAAGGGGTAGGAGGCACTTTTTGCCCCAAAACACCAGGCCTGGGAGGGGAAGGATGAGCCCCAGCTCTCCAGGCACCCTCCTGTCTCTGCACCCACCCAAATTCGGGGCTCCTGGCCAGGGTGGCCCTGGAGCAGCTCCCACAGCACTCCTGCTGTGCTGAATGATTCACGGCCACTCTGCCCATCCCAGGAGCCTTTTTTTCCTTCCCTACAAAGCCCCGTACCCAACTCAGAACTGATTTCTTCAAACCATGAGGGCAGGGGAGGAGCAGGCACCAGACAACCAAAACCCCAAACCTCACCCAGCCCAACAGACCCAGCCCTTCCCTGGCAGAAAACATCTCATTCAAAGGTTCCCCTTGAAAAATCACCCAGGAGTTGTCTCCTTCCACTTTTCCATAAATACATGGATTTATCCAGGCACTGCATTTGCAACCAGCAGGGACCATCGTGGCATCACCCACTCAGAGCAGGCACCACCAGCTGCTCCAGCGCTGCTGGCCTGGCACTGCTGCCACCTAAATTCAGATGCAAACTGAGGAGAGCAGCCAGCCTCATCCAGGGAATGCAGACAGCTGGAATCTCGGGCCCAAAGGGCATTTCAGTGCCTGACTCCCATCCTTCTGCAGCTGGGACTGCTCCTCCTCATCCCAGCACTGCTGTCAGCTGGTTTAGGAAAACAGCAGTAATTGGCTCAATTCATTTTAAATCAGTTCTCGTTTGTGCAAGGAGCACTCAGGGAAAAGCAGCGTGGAGTTAGTAATGTCCTGATTTGGAGCATCCACAGGGATGAGGGGGGAATCTCAGTGAGGTGCTCTTGGTCTTTGCCCCACAGCTCTGGGCACAGACAGAACCCCAAAAAAAGGGACAAACCAGGCTGCTGGCCCTGTGCTGCTCCCCACAACCCTCACCCTGCCCAGGGCTGATGTCTCCAGGCGGGAATGGCACTGCCTGGATTTCTCCCAGGACGTTTTTATCCCATCAGTGCAGAAGGAGCAGCTCCATGCCAGAGGGTCTGGCTCTGCTCATTTGTCTCTGCCAAAGGAACAACATCTCCTTGTCCAGCCACTCCAGCAGCTCTGGGAACAAGAAGATTAAAGCCCTCAAACACTCTCCCCTTCCCTCTGTGCCACCACACACAGGGCTGGGGGGGCCAGATCCCTCTCTGGGGTGCCCAGACCTGCTACCAGGGGGAAAAGCTGCTCCTTAAGGGAAAAACTGCTGGAATTAGACCTTGAGAGAAGCCAGAATTGCCCCTGACAGCGCCAGGGGCACCTTGCACAGCCCCAGCAGCCCAGGCAGACCCAGGCAGTGTTTGCCTCCCACCCAGGAGGCTCCAGGAGTCCCCACGTTTGTGTCACTTTGTGTCACATCGCCAGCCCGAATCCATCACGGCTGCCTGTGTCACGTTAGCAGCAATAAAAGGATTCAAACAGCAATTCCTTACTTTTATGAACAAATGGCCCTGGCTGGATGATTCAGGCAGCATTCAATTCCCAGCCAGAAAGTGTCAGCAAAATCCCAGCCTCTCACATGTAGGTGGATAACTGCAAATGAAAGGAGGGAATTATTAGCACTTAATTCTCGGTGGGTTTGCACTCCCCAGTGCTCCTCTCCGGGAGATGCCAAATGCTCCAGTGCTCCAGCAGCTGGGAGGGCCCTGCCAAGGGGGGCTGCAGGGATGGGGGTGATGGCTTTGGGCACTGGGATCGACCTCAGCCCACTGCCAGGGCCCTGCTCCAGCCCAGCCCCACCAGAACCCCTTGTCTCCTCCAGCCTGTCCTTTCCACAGCCCCTTTCTCCTCTGATCCATCCTCTCCAGAACCCCTTTTATCCTCCAGACTTTCCCTTCCAGAGCCCTTTTCTCCTCCATTCCATTCCATTCCATTCCATTCCATTCCATTCCATTCCATTCCATCCCATCCCATCCCTCTTTTCTCCTCCAGCCTGTCCTTTCCAGAACTCCTTTTTTCCTCCATCCCATCTTCTCCAGAACCCCTTTTCTCCTCAGACTTTCCCTTCCCTTTTCTCCTCCAGCCTGTCCTGACCAGAACTCCTTTTTTCCTCCATCCCAACCTCTCCAGAACCCCTTTTCTCCTCAGACTTTCCCTTCCAGAACCCCTTTTCTCCTCAGATTTTCCCTTCCAGAGCCCCTTTTCTCCTCCAGCCTGTCCTGACCAGAATCCCTTTTCCCCTCCAGCCCATCCCATCCTGAGCCCCCTTTTTCCCTCCATCCCCTCCTCTCCAGAGCCCTTTTCCCCTCCCCACACCCCCTCTCCCATCTCCCCCTCCCCACCCAGGGAGCCTCAGGGCCCCCAGGCCCTTGGTGCCACAATCCCCCAGCTCCAGAGGGGTCCAGGGGGGCTTCCCAAGGCCTGGGGCTGCTCCTGGCCGTGCAGCAGCGTGCTCCACACTCTCCATTTCTCCTTCACCCAGCCTGCCCGTATTTTTCTTGTTCATCAGACTGACAAATGGGCAGAAAACAGACTCCTGGTGATTTCCTGCACAGGCTGCCCACTCCTCCTCTCCCCTCGGCGATGACTGAGAGCTGAAAAAGCAGGAATAGCATATAAATTTCCTCCCTGCTTTAATAAATGCCTCTATTACCTTGTGCTTTCCCCCGGCTCACTGTGCAGCTCCTGCTGCCCTCCAGGCAGACGTGATAAACCAAAATTCACATTTCTGTGGGGAATCAGCAGCAGGGCTCAGGCAGGCTGGCAGCAGCATGGGAGGGGTGAAGCTCCCACCTCGGGGGTCTGGCTGCAGCTTCACACCATCCCACGGGGAGATAAATGAATTCATTTATGACCAAAAGGGAGCTGGGGTTTGTCTGGCCCCTCTGTGGACACCCTGTCCTGGTCCCAGGGGGAGGAGGGGTCCCACCATTCCCAGGGCTTGTCCCAAACACCTCGGGGTGAGCTGGGGGTTCCTGAAGGGTGGGAAGAAAGACAAACCCTGCTAAAACCTCAGCCAGAGGGTGCAGGGGGAGCAGAAGGGTTTGGTGGTGGAGGAGAAGCTGTCACAGCTGGGATCTGTGCTGGATTCCTCCTCCCTGGGCCTCCTTCTCATCCAAATCCCTGCCTGGGGCTCTCAGGACAGGACGTGTCACTGTCCCTTGGCCAGGAGACCCCCGAGCAGTGCAGGACCAGCCCAGTGGGATGGAGAGACCCCCTCCATCCCCAGCCCACCCCATCTGAAGGACAACAGGCAAAAGCCACCGGCCTTTTACACCCCCTGGAGCACCAGTGTCCCCTCTGGCACCCCAGCACAGCCTGATGCAGCCCTGCCAGTGCCACTGTCCCCATCCCCGGGCACAGCGCCGCAGCCTCGGCTCCTCCTCCCCAAGAGCCGGATTGATGCGGTGCTTTGCAAAGCCGGGGGGAAAAAAAAGAAAAAAAAAACACCAAAACACCTTCAAAAGGAGCATTAGGAGGTGGCAGCCACCCAATTTCCCCCTTAGCCGGCGATTGCTGTGTCTCATCCTCTTCCTGGAGTCGATTTAACTTCTGCATTTAGGGAGCTCCTAAACGAGCAGCAGCAGCAAGTGGCAGCGCCCGGCTCCCTCCCGGCGAGGGGCATTTGGGGGCCCGGGAATGGGAAATTCCTCCGAAGTCGCCTTGATTTATGGCTCTCGCTAATTCTCCAGGAGGGCCCCGAGCTGCCCCGAGCGCACGGAACCTCCGAGGGATAAATAATTCACCAGCTGGTTAAATATTCTCTAAGGGCTAGAGAACATCAGTGGGAGCGGGGATTTCGGAGGGGGAGTGACACAAAACTGCAAATTGAGCCCAAAAAGTGGGAGGGGATGGCCTGGGAAGGGAAGGGAAGGACAGGGATGTCCCAGGAGGGAAGGACAGGGTTTCCCAGGAGGGATGGACAGGGATGAGGCAGGAAGGAAGGACAGGAATGTCCCAAGAGAGAAGGACTGGGATGTCCCAGGAAGGAAGGACAGGGATGTCCCAGGAAGGGAAGGACTGGGATGTCCCAGGAAGGAAGGACAGGGATGTCCCAGGAGGGAAGGACCAGGCCATGCCAGCCCTTCTGCCGTGGGATCAGCACAGCCAGCGGTTTTGGGGGAACATCCCGTCCAGATGTGCCCTGCCAGCTGTGCCGTGCAGATGTGCAGGGCTGCCCCGCCCCTCCGAGGGGAAGGATGACCCGGAGCAGGGAGGGAAGCAGGGAGGTGCCAGCAGGAGGTGTCCCGGGCTGGCCTCAGGATGCTGATGCTGCCTTCGGGGGCTGCAGGGACACAAAGCTTTGGCAGCAGAACCTCCATGAAATGTGGTGCCAAGGGCATTTTCCACCTCCTCCCCACGATCAGGGCAGCATTCCCAGCGAGGAATCCTGGGCTGATGCTGGAGGGACGGCCTCAGGATGCTGATGCTGCCCTCGGGGGCCGGGCTGCAGGGACACAAAGCTTTGGCAGCAGAACCTCCATGAAATGTGGTGCCAAGGGCATTTTCCACCTCCTCCCCACGATCAGGGCAGCATTCCCAGCGAGGAATCCTGGGCTGATGCTGGAGGGAGAGCACGGAGCAGAAGTTGGAGAGTCCAAGCGCTCCTGCTGCGAGCTCCCAGCACCTTCCAGCCCCGGCTCGGGATGTTCTGGGCTCCCCAGAGCCCCCCCGGCCCCGCGGATCCGGCGGAGGTAGAGGGCAGCAGAGCCTTGCGGCAGCCGGGATGTGACAGGTCCTGGCTGTCACAGGAGCCGTGTGAGGATGAATGGAATGAAGCTGCTCCACGGCAAAGGAGCAGCGAGGCTGCTGGGCCAGGCAGGGTCAGGTGAGAGGGACAGGCTGCACATCCCAGTGGGAATGTGGGATGGACCAGGGTGGGTCCAGCAGGCTCTGGGACACCCCTCCCCAGTGGCTCTGGGGACAGCAGGGCCACAGGTCGGGTTCAGAGATGTCCCATGACATGGCCACGTGTCCTGCTGGTGCCACAATCCTGGGACAGCCTCCGGGTGCTGGAATTTGCTCCAGCACGGACACAGGATTTCCATGGGATGATACCAACGCTGGCAATGTCACCCCTCATCATTTCCAAGAAGCCCGGAGGGCTGTGGGGATGAATCGATATCAAAACCATGTTTATAACCCCCACATCCCCTGCCCAACAGCTCTGGGGCTTTAGCTGGGATCTCAGGAAGGAGCAGCTCAGCCCAGGTGCCCCCATCCTGCTTCCTCTCCTTTGTTCATCCTCACTCCTTGCCCCAGTCCCCCACACACCAGTGATGGAGGCTGGGGGTGAACCAGGGAGAGGAGCTGGAGCTGGGATGGATCCCGGCTGTCCAGCCTCAAAAAGGAGGCAGGGAACATCAAATAACTGAAAATGTCCTGAAACACAGGGGAAGGGGAGCTGGGACTGCACCAGGAGGGACCCCAGACCCAGGGGCTGAGCCGAGGCTGTGCTGAGGAGGGGCTGGCACGTGGATTTCGGGCTGGATTGGAGCTCTTACACTCCCCAGGGTTTAGTTCAAACCAAACCCAAGTGTCAGAGAGGAGAGAGACCCTCGGGGCCGAGCTGGGGCACAACCCCTGAGCCTTACTGAGCCCTGCTTGTTTAAAGGAACAAAAAAAAGGAGATTTTTTTCCTCATTCCCATCCAAAAACCTGCAGAGAAGTGAGGGAGGGGTCTCATTCTGCCCCTGCCCTGAGCTCTGGGAGTCCTGGGGCTCCTGAATCCTGGAGATCCCGAGCAGGGGCAGCTCCCAGCACCGGGCAGTGGGGCTGGAGAGATCCAGGGAGGCACCACGAGCCGCTGGCACACGGCCAGGGCAGGACTGTGATGCTCTTTTTTCGCCCACAGCCTCCTTTTCCAGTTTTTTTTCCTGTTTTCCCTCCTTTTCCCGGTTCTCCGCCTCCCCCTGCGGTGCAGATGGCCCAGCATATGGGCAGCCTCCCCTCGTGCTCGCACCTTGTAAGCACATCCTGGCAGGTTTAAAGAGGAGAAGCTTAATTAAGCAGTTGTGTGTGTACAATTATGTCCTTAATTATCTCCGCGTTTCACTCCTTTGTTGTTCCCCGTTTGCGAGAAGTTTGGGAACAACCGCAGGCGTCCAGCAGGAGCTTTTCCCTTCCCCGTTTTCTCTTTTCTCTCTCCCCGCGCCTCATTTTGGGGATGTTCTGGCTGAAGGGAGCTGCAGGACGAGCCCCCGGGTGCTGGGATTCACTGACCCCAGCTCGGTTCCAAAGCAGAGCAGGTTCCCAGCGGCGCTGCCCACACAAAATGCGAGTTTAGCTGCTCCGAAACTGCTTCAGCCCGATTTATCACCTCCCACATTCGTGCCCCAGCGCTGCCCCGACACCCTCGGGATTCCACAGACCCTTGAGAGCATCGCCAGGGTGATGCTTCATTTCTCCCACACCCCAGCAATGCCAGCCAAGGGGCCCCTGCCTAATTAATAACTCTAATTACTGCATTCCCCCCCCATTTCCCAGCTTGGGCAGCAAGCCTGTCACATCTCCAGGGACATCCCGGGGTGCCCTGGTCCCCTCCTCACTCCCAGTCAGGGTCTGGGGCCGCCTGCAGAGATCAGGGACAAACGACCGGCTAATTTGTGGTGCTGCTTTTAATTTATGCTCAGAGCACTAAACAGCCATAAACATCCCGAGCTGGATGGTGGAGCTGGGGGTGGTTTTATTGTCTGTAAGTCCTTGAAGTTTTGCCTTGAAACCTTTTCTTTAAAATAACCCCAAACTCTCGTTTCTCTAATTGAGTGTATTTCAGAACCCACATGCTTGCATTTGTACCCAGGTATGTTTATATCACCAGCAGTTAATTTTTATTTACCTTCTAGTGAAACTCTTCTTCCTCCTTAATTCCCAGGCCTGCATTTGCTTTCAAATCAGAATTGGACCCACCAACCGGCCGTATATTTAAGGTGCCATTAAATCCTCAGCTCTGCTCTCACAGCTTCCAAACCCAAGCACGGCAGTGACCTCCCCCTCCTTTCGCAGGCATCCCAGCAGGGAAAATGAATCTTCATCCAGCTGAGAGGTGTCAAGTGCCGGGAATGAGCCCGGGGAGAGCGGCGGGAGTGACGGGGGCTGCAAAGGGGGGGGATTGGAGGGAGGGAGGAGAGGAACAATCCGTCCCTGGGGTCAGGGATGGAGGGGCTCGGGCAGGCTGGGGGTTCAGCAGGGGAGGGGGCAGACAGGGCAGCTTGAGGAGCAGGCAAAGCTCAGCCTCATCGCATCCCTCCCCTCTCCGGCCCCCTGCCCGCTGCCGTGCCCAGGAAAGGCTTCGTGTCCCTGCCAGCAGGGCTGGGGACTTCGCCAACCCCTTCCCCCCCAGCTTGGGGGAGCAGGAGGGGCTGGGCACTGCCCGGGGCTCCCTGCTCCCGAATTTCCACCGAAACCTGTTCGGAGGAGCAGCAGGGAGCTCCGGTGGTGTGTCCGTCTGTCTGGCTGGCCCTGAGCTGGCCCCGGGGCAGAGCACAAGGTCTCCAAGTGGGGCTGGGGCAGCTCCTCCTCCCAATTCCCTGCCCTGCTCCCCAATTCCCCTCTCCACTCCTCAATTCCCTGCGCCTCCCCCCAATTCCCCTCTCCACTCCCCAATTCCTCTCTGCACTCCCCAATTCCCCTCTCCACTTTCAAATTCCCTGCCTCGCTCCCCCCAATTCTCTTTCTCCACTCCCCAATTCCCTGCCCCACTCCCCAATTCCCTGCTGCTTCTGCCCAGCCCCAGCATTCCCACGGAGGCAGTTTGGGGTGGAACACGGGGCAGGGAGATCCCCTGCACCCCAAACCCCCATCCCCGGGTGCTGAGGAGGCGGGTTCAGGGAGCCCAGGGCTCTCCTGGCCCCTCTGTCTCTCGGCTATTCCCACCTCCCACACTGTCCAGCAGGAATTTTACACCCTGCAGGAATTTTACACCCTGCAGGAATTACACCAGGCAGCCCAAAGCAAACACAATATTTTAAAGTCCTTCCCAGCCTAACCACCCCCAGCGCTATTAATAACACTTGTAAGGAGTTGTTCTTGAATAGATATGATTTTTATCTTGACAGCGTCTCCCTAAATCATTTTTATCCCCACCAAGTTTGCGAGGAGCAGATTTTCTGAGGGCCATTTATCTCGGCAAATATCCCCACCCCTGTTTATTGCTCACTCCCTCTTTAGTTGCGGTTTGGGCTGTTCCCCATCCTCATCCTCAGCTCCCAAACCCCTCTGTCTCCTCCCTCCACGTGTGTTTTACTGGTGGCAGCAAAATGAACTCAAATCCTCCAATCTTGTGCCTGAGAAGCTGGTGGGAGGTGGGAGAGGGGTGTGAGCTCGCTGCCAAACATCTCCTGTCCTCCCTCCCCCCGCCACAATTCCTGTTGGTCAGAAGGCTCAGAACTGCCCAGAATTATCAGAATTTTCAGCTTTTCCCGGCAGAAAAGCGGCCGCAGCCCCCTGGTTGTGGCAGATGGACAAAGGCACGGGAAGAGCTGGAGGCAGGGAAGGCGGTGGGGCCATTCCGGCTGTCACATCCATCACCGGCCTGGGAATAAAGACTTTTTTAAAGAGGAGAACTGCGGGGAAAGGAGCAGAATCTCTGATCCAGCTTGGGAAACACCGATTCTGCTGGCAGATGGCCCAGGCTGCTCCTCCTGGGGGGATGAACCCATCCCGGGGCTGTGAGCTCACCCCAGAGGGGCTGAACTCACCCCAGAGGGGCTGAGCTCACCCCAAAGGGGCTGAACTCACTCCAGAGGGGCAGAGCTTGGGAGAGCTGCCGTGGCTGTCACCGTGCTGGGGACATCAGGGCCCCCATGCCTTTAGAGGATGGGGCTGGAATCCCCCATGAGGATCCCTGCAGAGCCCTGCCAGGGGCTGCCAGGAGCCTCTGGGCCATGGCCATGTCCTTTAGGAAAGGCCAGGAACCCCTCAGGAGGGTGATCTGAGCCTGAGGAGCAGAGAGATGAGCCGGGCTCCCACCAGCCCCAGCCGGTGCTCACGGATTGGGAATTTGGGCTTGGCTCTTGCTGGAGGAAGTTTCTCCTCCCCAGGTGTGGGCAGGAGGCCTCTCCCGGCTGTCAGCAGCGCTGCGGGGCTGGCAGTGGGTAATTAAACCTTTTATTCCCTGCCTGGAGGCGCCGAGGCATCGGGAGCTCTTATCAAAAGAAGCCAGGGCCGGCTCCGTGCAGAGGGGAGGGAGAGATGCCAAAGCTGCCTGCAAGAAAGTTCGGGCTCCATCCTCCTCCCGCAGCCCCTCACACCCGCCCTGCGAGCAGCTAATCCCCGGGGCTGAGCTGGGCAGGGCTGAGCCCTGCTGAGCTCCATTCCCAGCTCTGCTCCTCATCCTCAGCCCTGCCCTGGCTCGGGATCCCGGCTCAGAGATCCCGCGGAGCCAAGGGATGGAGGATAAGGGATGGAGGATAAGGGATGGAGGAATAAGGAATAGAGGAATAAGGGATGGAGGAATAAGGGATGAAGGAATAAGGAATGGGGGATAAGGAATGGAGGATAAGAGATGGAGGAATAAGGAATGAAAGAATAAGGAATCAAGGAATAAGGAATGGAAGATAAGGAAGGGAGGAATAAGGAATGAAGGAATAAGGAATGGAGGAATAAGGAATTGAGTGATAAGGAATGAAGGAATAAGGGATGGAGGATAAGGAATGGAGGAATAAGGAATTAAGGAATGAAGGAATAAGGAATGAAAGAATAAGGAATGGAGGAATAAGGAATGGAGGAATCAAGGAATGAAGGAATAAGGAATCAAGGATCAAGGAGTTTCTCTCCCTCTCCTCCACGTCTGTGCACGAGATGTGACCCAGGGTTCCTCTGCTGGCCCTGCTGTGACAGCTGGGGACAGCCAGGATGGGCAGGAGGGGCTGTGCCTGGCCATGGGGGACACAAAGCACCCCAAAAGTGCTGGCAGAGGTGCTGGCTGCACCCTGCCCCGCACACAGCTCCGTGCAAGGACAGGGGACAGGCCCTGGCTGTGCCCAGCCCCCAGGCACTGCTGTCCCCAGCCCAGGGACCCTCCCTGTGCCCCCAGCAGCAGGACTGAGCTCACCCCGTGTTTTGGGGAGCAGCACAGAGGGGCTGTGACAGCAGCTCCGAGGTGGAGAGCATTTCCCAGCTCTCGGATCCAGGGAAGAAGCAGAGCATCATTTGTCATCTTTAAAGATACGCGGAGTCGGCGGGAGAATGAATTCTCCTTCATAACCCAGTTCCCAGGGTATTTTTACTGTGCATCATAAATTATAATACCTTTTTATTTTTGCTTTATGGCCTGTCCCCCGCCAATTCTGGTGATCTACATCCTCACCCCCCCTCGGTGCTTTAGGAACAATCCCTGCCTGGCTCTCTCCTCCCACCAGCAGCTCCTTTCCCCCTCTCCGCCCACAGGAGGGGACAGTGGCACCTCTGAGCTGCTGCAGAGCCCCGGGCAGGGGTGGCACGGCACAGCTCTGCCCCACAGCGGTGCCGGGAGCCCAGGGAATGTTCCCGTGGGCATTCCCAGGAACATTCTCAGGGGCATTCCCGGGACCATTCCTGGGAATATTCCAGGAGCATTCCAGGAGCATTCCCAGTAACATTCCCAGGACCATTCCCAGGAACATTCCCAGGAACATTCCCAGGAACATTCCAAGGAACATTCCAATTTTCCCAGGAACATTCCCAGGGGCATTCCCAGGGAATATTCCCAGGAACATTCCCAGAAACATTCCAAGGAACATTCCAGTTTTCCCAGGAACATTCCCAGGGGCATTCCCAGTAATATTTCCAGGAGCATTCCCAGGAGCATTCCCAGCCTGTGCAGGATGCAGGGATGTGTGCAGGCAGCAGCACGGGGATGGGCTGGGGACAAATGGCACCCAAAACCTGGGAAAAGGAGCAGGGGAGAGGCTGGGAAAAGGAGCAGGGAAGGGGCTGGGAAAGGAGCAGGGAAGAGGCTGGGAAAGGAGCAGGGGAGAGGCTGGGAAAGGAGCAGGGAAGAGGCTGGGAAAGGAGCAGGGAAGGGACTGGGAAAGGAGCAGGGAAGGGGCTGGGAAAGGAGCAGGGAAGAGGCTGGGAAAGGAGCAGGGAAGGGGCTGGGAAAGGAGCAGGGAAGAGGCTTGGTGGTGTCTCCCAGCCGGGTTTTTGGGGCCACCCCAGCCTCGTTCAGCCCTGGCGCATCAACCCCCGGGGCTGCCTCTGAGCACAGCCAGGTCTGGGGTCCCAGACTGAGATGGGGCACAGGGAGGGGACAGAAAGCAGCTCTGGGCAGCCCCCAGGGCATTTCCCAGCACGTGGAGGCAGAGCAAGGCCATGGTGCCCCAGAACGTGGGGACACTTCGGCCCCAGGGCCACCACGAGCCCTGCGAGGAGAGCGGGCTGGGAGCAGGGCAGCAGTGACAAATGAGTTTAATTCCTGGGCAGACGCCGATGGGAGGGGGTGATTAATGAGCCCAGCACCTCACCGTGGCCTCAGGAGCTCAGGGAGATATTTTGGCAGAGGGTGGGGGTGGCAGGCTGGGAACTGAGAGCGGGCAGGAGGTGACAGCCACTCACAAGGTCCCTGTCCTGCCTGCCCACAGTGTCCCTGTGACCATCTCCCCGCTCTGAGTCCTCCCCAGGGCTTCATGGGTGGGATTAAAATCCTTCCATCCTTCCTCCTGTCCTCTTCTCTCCCTCTTATCCCATCAAACAGAGCCACATTCCAAAGGGAAATGGGCCTGGCTGGATGTGCCACAGGGCAGGAGCAGGGGCACGCCGAGGACACGAGTGTCACCCTGCCTGCGCCTGGCTCTCAGCTCCTCCACCCTTGTGCTCGTGTCTCTGTCAGGTGGGACACGCCTGGACACGCGTGTGACTGCAACAGAGCCCAGGGAGGCACAGGGACACACCTGGAGTCTCCAGAAGAGCACAGGGACACACCTGGAGTCCCCAAGGGAGCACAGGGACATTGCTGGAGTCCCCAGAAGAGCACAGGGACACTCCTGGAGTCCCCAGGGGAGCACAGGGACACTCCTGGAGTCTCCAGAAGAGCACATGGACACACCTGGAGTCCCCAAGGGAGCACAGGGACATTGCTGGAGTCCCCAGAAGAGCACAGGGACACTCCTAGAGTCTCCAGAAGAGCACATGGACACACCTGGAGTCCCCAGAGAAGGACAGAGAGATTCCTGGAGTCCCCAGGGAAGGACAGGGACACTCCTGAAGTCCCCAGCTCCGAGCAGCCTCCCCACCCAGCCCAGCCTCCCCTCGTTAATACCCACGGCTGAATAATTTACCTGGAGTCCCCAGAAGTCCCCAGGGAGGGACAGGGGACACTCCTGAAGTCCCCAGCTCCAAGCAGCCTCCCCACCCAGCCCAGCCTCCCCTCGTTAATACCCACGGCTGAATAATTTATTGCAAGCAGATGTTAGAGTTTAAAGAGCTCTGAGAGGATCTCCTCGGCTAATCAATTCATTTCTAACTAGTTTATGAGTTTATTACCGCCAGAATTTGGATTTCAGCTGCCGTTTGGAGCCATCCATGGTTCATCCCTGTGCTGCTTGGATGCCTGTGCTGGCTCCTCGGGGACCACCAGAGAGCCACAAATCTGCTGCCAGCGACTGGGTTTGCTTCTTTTCTCTTTCCCACACTGTGAAAAACGCCAATAACTTGTTTTTGAAATTGTAAAATTTAATAGTAATAAAATGGTTATAAAAATAGTAATATAATTAGAATAATAAAATTTGAACATTTGAGATTAGGACAATATGAGACAATAAAGACAAAGAGATACAGAAGTCCGGGTTAACAGAGGATTAACCCTTAAAAACAATCACCCCGCAGAAAATCCAGGCACTGAGCTGGAACTCCCCAAAAACGAGCTGGGACCCAGGCTGGGCTGGGAAGGGGGAATATCCTGGGAAAGGTGAGGAGGGGGATGCGGGGCACAGGTACAGCGGGGTCCCCCCAGCCCCAGGGAACAGCAAACCCCAGCCCTGTATTCACCTGTCCACTCCGGGGGCACAGCCAGGTGGCTGCAGGAGATTAATGACCTTGGCAAAATGTAATTACAGCCCGGGCCCGCGCCGTTAATGACTGCGTATTCTCGCTGTCAATGCGCCTTAATTGAAAATGAGTAGGCGACTCGCTTGGCAGTGGAGCTGGCTGCAGAGGCTCGTCGCTGTATTAATTGTAGTAATTAGCAGTCACTTTAGGCTGGAGTCAGCTATAAATAGGGGGTCCGTTCCTTTAGAGGAGAGCGTGATTTAAAATGCGAATAAAATCAGCGTCAATCGCTGCTCTCCCCCAGCCCCCCGAAGCTGCTCGGGTGAGTTCGGCTTCCCAAGGGAGGTGGTTTGCCAGCTCGGGATGGTCGCAGCAGCCCGAGGACACCCGAGGTTTGTTCCCCCACTCCGCAGCCCCCAAATCATCCCCATCCCACGCTCAGGGCTTGGAACGCGCTGGATGAACCCCAAAATCCAGGCGGGGCAGAGCAGAACACAAAGCCAAGCGCTCCATCTCTGTCCTGGGGCAGTGGGAATGCTGCAGGGAAAATTTATTTTTGGGGGGAAAAAAAAAACACCCAAGGGCTTTGAAGATGCAGAAGGGAATGCAGGTCCAGACAGGGCAGGCACGGTGCCAGGGTGGGTGCCAGGCACGGTGCCAGGGTGGGTGCCAGGCACGGTGCCAGGGTGGGTGCCAGGCACGATCTGGAGCTCTCAGGCCCTTCCTGACACGCTCCATTTATTTGATTACCACCAAAGGAAGGACAAGTGAGAGAGGAAGGAGGGATGATCTCTTATTAATGCAGAATCTCTAAATTACAGCCTGTCCAAGCCGGGACAAAGTAACGCCTAAAATAAAATCCTGGCTCTGAAAGATCCCCAAAGCACAGCCATTAAAAATTAAAAAAAAAAAAAAAAAAAAAAAAAAAAAACAAACACAAGAAATGCCTTTTAACTCCTGGGCAGTCCTTGATTTAACAGGGACCATCCAACCCCCTGCCTGCTGCTGGGCCGTGGAGCCGTGGGCAACTCCTGAGCGAGAAACGAGGATTTTAGGAGATTAAAAAGCTAATAAAAGAGAGTGGGGGAGGAAGGAGCAGCTCCTTGATGAGGTTTGTGAGGAGTCCCTGCTAATTGTGGCTGCAGCTCGGAGCACATTGGGCTCTGAGCCAGGCCAGGACACGTCCCCTGGCCACAGGAGATGCCACTTCATGAGGAAAAAGTTATCCTTTTTTTAAGGTTGCAGATTTAAAACAGGTTGGAGCAGTTGCTGTTGAATTGAAGGTCAGCTTGGTGTTGCAGTCACCTATTTTGGGGAGTTCTTCAATGGTTGGTGATCAGCCATTGTCCCCCTTGATTCTTGCCAGGGAGTGACACCAGACCCTGCAGGTAGCAGGGGAAGGGAGTGACACCAGAGCTGGTATGCAGATGAGAATGCATTTCACCAGATTTTGCACTTTTCCAGGAAAAAAAACCCTAAAAACAACGAGCCAACATGGAATTAAGAGACCTAAGTGATGTCTAAAGGTGAGAAACTTAATCCAGTATGTGCTAAGATCCTTTTTACTTCTCACCCTAACCTAAAAGATCTTAACTAGAAAGAGGACCTGGAATGTTAGACCGAAAAAGGGGAATTTCCTGATCTCTAGTGAGGACAGAATCCCCAGTTCTGCTGCAGACAAAGCTGCATCACCCTCCTCCTCCTCCTCCTCCTCCTCCTCCTCCTCCTCCGGGACCCCTCGGCTTCTCCCCACCTGAGCTGATTCTCTTTAATAAAGGCGTTAAAAAGGAGAAGGATCTCCTGCCCTGTTTATTTCACCAGCAGTCACCTTGTCACACAGAGCAGCAGCAGCAGGGGACTGCTCAGGGAGGGGACAGTGGCCTCTCCATGTGCCCAAGCCCCGGGGACACCACGGGCTCCTTCCCCTCGCTCCTGGCACCACTTCAAACCACAGGTGACCCCTCCGTGTGCCCAGGGTGGTGCCACCCACCTTGGCTTCAAGGAGCCAAGCCCTGGAGCTGCCACGGCAGCCTTGGAGGCCAGAGTTTATCAGGATTCTTGCTAAATCCACAGAAAAAAGCCACCCTTGGGATTCCCTCTGCTTTGCCCACACACCCAGAGCAGGATTTGCCTCCTGGTGCTTCCCTCTGCTTCCAGGAGCATCACAGGCAAGGCCAGACCAAAACTGAATATTTCTACACCCATCCCAGCTGGAATTACCCCGTGGTGAAGAGGAGGGACAGCCCTCATCAACAACGAGGGTTTTCTGCACAAAACCCCTCCCCAGAGCTGAAGAGGAGCTTCAGGGCCCATCAGAGGCAGGAATGCTCCGAGCAGGCGATGCTGCTGCTCCTTCTCTGCAGGAACTAAAGGAGAACCCAAGATTCACAGGGCTCAGAAGGTGCCAGAGCTTCAAGGGAGGTGCTCCCCCAGCCCTCCTGCAGCTGGGTCCTCTCTGAGGCAGCTCCGTGAGCTGCACGAGCTGGGCTTGGAGAGCTGCCTCTCCACACCTTGCTTATCGTGACAGGGGAATTGAAAAAAAAAAAAAAAAAATCAAAATGAAAGAACATGAAAATAAATACAGAAGCAACTTTGGCGTGGAAGGCAGAGCAGGCCTGATCTTTTGCTTGACTTGCTCTGGAAATTGCTTCTCCCCTGCCCGTTTATGCACATTAATTGAACGTCTGGCCCGGCTGCACGTCTGTTTAAGCCCTCAATCAATCCCCTCCTGGACCACTGTGAGATCAATAGGGTGCTAATTTAATAAAGGACATTTTCAGTTGCCTTTTAAACGCCACGGACGGGATTTAATTCTTCCCTAATTTTTCAGAAGAGGCGGTGGGAGAAGGGAGCAGAGAAGGGAGCCAGGCTCTCCCCTCCAGCAGCAGAGTTCCAGAGGAGGCTGTGCTGAGCTCCTCAGCTCTCCTGGCTGTTCCTCGTCCTTCCTGAGGCCTGGCACGTGTGACAAACAGCCCTGCAGTGACCCTGCTGCTGCCAGGGCTCCCACAGGCTGGCAGCGATTTCTAGGGAGGGATTTTTGGGATCAGCAGCTGGAGAGCTCCCAGGAGCCGGGCTCCTCTCCCTCACCAAAACAACAGAACTGCCCTCGCCAGCACTGCTGGGATTTGGGGGAGAACCCCAAATTCCAGCCCTGCTACGGCAAGGATCAGTCCTCCAGCATCCCCATGAACCCCAGGAACCCCAGGGCATGGTGAGTGCTCCCAAGAAATCCATCTTCCATCCATGTCCCGGGGATTTCTCCAGCCAGAGGAGCTGCCCTGAGCCTCCAGGTGCTCTGTCCCTCACAGAGGTTTGTCCAGCAGATGTTTCTGGACGAAACACCCAGGTGAAACTGGATGGATCTGGAAAACCAGAGGCAGAGCAGCTCCTTTGGGTTCCTGGAGCAGCCGTGCTTTGCCAGGCAGGAATGAACACCCTGCTGCAGTTCCAGAGCTGGTCCCTGCTGCCCTGGGACCTGTGTCACCTCCTGCTCCAGCCCTGCTGTCCCCAGCCCTGCTCAGCTCAGCAGTGACAGTGCTGGCACAGCCTCGTGTAGCCATGATATTTTATGAAAAATCCTTTGCTAGGATTTTTCTCCTGAGAAGTTGAGGAGCCTCAGGAAAGAAATGTAAACAATATCTGCTGCTGTGGAATGCAACAGGTGCAGCTGGGATTGGTGCATGTTGGTTGTTTCTAATTAATGGCCAATCACAGATGCAGCTGCATCGGACTCTGGGAGTCAGGAGCCTTTGTAATTGCATCCCATTCCTGTTCTTTCCAGCCTTCTGATGAATCCTTCTCTCTCTATTCTTTTAGTACAGTTTTTAGTGTAGCATTGTAATATAACATACATCATAGTACAATAAACCAACCTTCTGAAACATAAAATCAAAATTCACATCTCTACACACACTGCCCTCCCCAGCCTCCCCTCCAGCCTGGCCGTGTTTAATTTGCTGGAATCTCTCTCTTCACAGCCATCCTCTCCAAAGCCTTTATCTTCCCCCCTGCTGCAGCTCCCTCCCTCTGCTGCCTCTCCTTTCCTCCCTGTGACGCTTTGCCCAGAGCTCTCTGAATTCCAGATCCTGTCCCTGGCTGGGCTCGGGGCACACGCTCAGGGTTTTGTCCCAGGGCTGCCTTTCCCTGCTAATTCACTTCTCACGACTTTTAAACCGCGTCCTCATTAATCTGATTAACGTCCTCATTAATCTGATTAACGTTCTCCCAGCTCCACACACACCTCAGCTCCTGCCAGAGCCAGGTCTGCACCCAGGGCTGGCAATTCCTGTCCCCACAGCGTCCCCAGAGCTGTCCCTGAGAGAGGCTCTGGCTGGACACTCTCCCCGAGCAGCAACCAACTGGAGGAGCCCGAAGCTGCAAATAAAATCCATGAATTAAACAAGACTCCTGCTGTTTAAAAGGGTCAAACGAATCCTCGGTCACTTGGAAATACCAGCTACTCCCACAAACACCACGGGGGAAGCACAATCAGTGTTTGTCATCACTTGTTGTTCACGGAGTGGCAATTTGAAGGCCCAAACCTCACCCTGCTGTGAACGTGGAAGCTCCAACCCACGCAGAGAAACATCAGCCTCCCCTGAAATCAGGCAGGTGAGGGCTGGGCCAGTTTTAAAGCCGGGCAGGAATTTTCCCAGGTTAACTTGGCAGAGCCAGGATGCCAGCCCAGCCTCCTGCCTGCCCAGCCAGGCTGGCAGAGCGAGCCCCAGGCAGCTCAGGGGCAGCAGGGACCCTCCTGTGTTTGAACCTAATGAACCCGGCCATGCTTCCCAAATTCCAGCTCTGAAACATTTCCACCTCCTGAATTTTCCTTCACGTGCTCCCAGCTCAGTGCAATGCAGGTGGAGCTGGGAAGGCCAAGGCCAACCCCTCTCAGCTCCCCCAAATCCCCTCTCAGCTCCCCAAAATCCCCTCTCAGCTGCCCCAAATCCCCTCTCAGCTCCCCAAAATCCCCTCTCAGCTCCCCCAAAATCCCCTCTCAGCTCCTCCAAATCCCCTCTCAGCTCCCCAAAATCCCCTCTCAGCTCCCCCAAATCCCCTCTCAGCTCCCCAAATTCCTATGTTTTGTCAGGGGTGAGGAGCAAACACAGAGATTTTGATTGGAGATGTTTCCTGCCCCACTGCAATTGCTGCCAGCCACGGGCAGATCTTTCATTTCCAGGCTGGTGATAGGTGGGAAAGGACCCAATTCAAGCTCCTGACACCCAAGACTCTCCCTCATCCTGCTGGGACAAAACAGCTTCATAGGAACTCAGAAGCACAGAATGGTTTGGGTTGGAAGGGACCCTAAATCCCAACTCCCTGCTGTGGGCAAGGAAAATTCCACAACTCCAGGGAACCTCCTACAACTCCATCCGAGCTGCTGAGTGGAGAATGAAGCCATCAGAGCTGGAGCTGTGCTCCCAGCCTGGCATTCCTGGCACCAGAAGCTCCTGCAGGAGATGCTGAGACCTGGAGGATGGAGCTCACCCCGAGCTGGGGTCTCCTGGCAGTGCCTCCCCTGGGCACCATCACCAGCTCATTGTTCTCGCACACAGCCAGCTCTGGGTAACGAAGGGAAGCCCCTGATTGTCCCCTCATGGGGCTCTTCTGTCCCTGTCGCTCTCTGAGTAGCACAAATTCACTTACAGGTGTCAGGTTTTAATTCCTGCTCTCCTTAATTGGCCCCACTGTTAATACCAGCTCCAAACCTCTGCTTCTCTGAGACTGCTGCTCTGCTTCTGCAGCAGCCACCACCTCCTTCCCCTCCTCCTTCCCCTCCTTCTCTTTCTCCTTCTCCCCCTTCCCCTTCTCCTTCTCTTCCTCCTCCTCCTCACCCTTCTTCTCCTTCTTGTTCTCCTTCACCTCCTTTTTCTTCTCCTTCTTCTTCTCCTCTTCCTCCTCCTTCTCCTTTTTCTTCTCCTTTTTCTTCTCCTTCTCCTTCTCCTTCTCCTTCTCCTTCTCCCCCTTCCCCTTCTTCTTCTTCCCCTTCTTCCCCTTCTTCCCCTTCTTCCCCTTCTTCCCCTTCTCCTTCTATTCCTCCTCCTCCTCACCCTTCTCCTTCTCCTTCTCCTTCTCCTTCTCCCCTTTCCCCTTCTTCTTCCCCTTCTTCCCCTTCTTCCCCTTCTTCCCCTTCTCCTTCTATTCCTCCTCCTCCTCACCCTTCTCCTCCTTCTCGTTCTCCTCCTTTTTCTTCCCCTTCCCCTTCTCCTCCTCCCTCTCCCCCCTGTCCCAAACTCCCCAGAGCTGAAGATCTGGAATTTGGGACCCCCAGGACTGAAGCTGCCACTAAAACCAGCAAAGGCACCACAAGACATTCGCCCCAAATGGTTCTGGAGCCTTGGGGTGCCCCGAGGGATGAGCTCCAGGCCTCTGGGGCTTTTCCTTCCTTTCTAAAACAATAAATACCCCGCACAAGTGGGTGTTCTCAAGAGCAAGGGGCGCATCAGGCCAAATCAGGAATTAAGCCTGGAAAATCCTTGTTTGAGCTTTGTGAATGCCCCCAGGCCCCGAGCTGGGAGCCCCCAGGATGTTGTGGCTGCAGAGGCTCCCAGGACCCAGCTCTGGGTCCAGCAGCTCCTCCCCTGCCAGGGCAGATGCTCTGAGCACAAACCCGCGGGAGCACAAACCCGCGGGCACACGGAGCCTCTCCAGTCCCAGGCTCCTAGAAAGACCTTCTCCAGCAGCTCCTCCCCTGCCAGGGCACCAGCCCAGCCTGGCAGATGCTCTGAGCACAAACCCGCGGGCACACGGAGCCTCTCCAGTCCCAGACTCCCAGAAAGACCTTCAGAGCGAGCAGTGCTGTCAACAAATGGATTTAAATTACAAAAAAAAAAAAAAAATAGCCCAAGCCCAAACCTGAGGTGGTTTTAAATTGGAAAATAAATTAATTGCACAGGAGACAGAGGAGAGAATTATTAAAATCTACGTAGCCCTCCACGTTTTCCTCCCAAAATGAGGAGGTTGGGTGCTGAGCTGGGGTAAATCTCCTCTAAGTGACACCCCTGTTAATGATCCTGCCCTGATTTGCACCAGGGGGGGATTGGCTCCCTCTCTGCACATCTGTCCTGCGAGAACCAATAAATAAAACTCAAACAAAAAACATTCATCCACCATTTATTCTGCTTAATTATTTAAACTTCAGATTCTGCAAATAATAAAGGAGTAATAAAGAAGAGATTTACCATCCAGCACAATTGCTGGGAGCACTCCGGGTAATTTGCTCCTTCACATTTTAATCTCTCCCTCTCTTTCTCTTCCTTTTTGCCTCACCAGAATGAATCCATTTATTAAAGTTGTTGCCAAACTGGTGGTGGTGGTGAAGAGGAATGGGCTGCTCTGCCCCCTGTGTCCCCCCCAGTGTCCCCCCTGAAGAAGGGGACACGGGGCCACCCCGGGATCTGTATAGTTTTTTTTGCAGCGCTGAAGGAATCAGCTCAAGCTCCACATCCCGATTTTGGAACCAGCTCCAAGGAGCACAAGACAAACACAGCGCCAGGCAGTGTTTGGGGACAGGCAGCAGCTGGAAAAGGGAACAAAAACTGTTTGAGGAGATTAGAAACTGCAGATAAGAGCACGGACCTGTTCCCACAGAGCTCCATCCCCAAATCCCCAGCACTGAAGGCTGAACAAACAAAGCCACAGCCTGGCCAAGGGGCCAGGGACCCCATTCCCACCCCTTCCCCCCAGGCTCCCTGCAAAGTGGCCTTTCCTCTTCCCAGAGCCACGGAAATAAATTAAAATTTAAAAATATGGGGGAAATTATTCACCATGGAGATTCGGAGAGACAGCAATTAATTAATAAAAATAAGTATTGCTAATACTGGGTTTTCACACAGCCCTTTAAATTGCAAATTCCTCTCAAAGCATGCACTATTAATTAAATCATTTGCATCCACTGTGACCCTCAGATACAATTATTTATTCTGATAAATAATTTTTTATTTATCCTGACAAATCTTTTTTTTTTTTTTAAATGCTGATAAATAATTGGTGGGGAAACGTAGGGCTGGCAACAAGGCCTGGCCTGCCTCCTGCTCAGCCCTGTCTGCCTCAATCAGCCTCAGCCCCTGGGCCCCCCCAGCTGATTTCCAGCCTCTCTGAACACAAATCACAATTCTCCACCCCTCATCCTCGCTGTGCTTTGGAGGAGCCAAGGCCCGGGGCGGTTTCAGGGCTGTGGCAGTGGCACACTCGGGGCCAGATGGAGTTTTGGGCTCTGTCCTGCCCCACAAAGGGAGCCCAGATGTGCAGCTGTCACCCCCAGTGCTGCAGGATTCCAGGGGAAGTGAGAGCTCTGTCCTGGCTGGCTGCTGGACAGATGGACAGGACAGGCTGGGACAGGCTGGGACAGGGGGGTCTGACACCCCCCGGGCTCTGGGCAGAGGTTCTGAGCTGCCTGAAAATCCCAGGCTGAGCCTGAGCTGGAGGAAAACGAAGCAGGAATTCCCTACAGGAACCAGTGCCAGGGAAATTAATGCACAAACACCAGAGGTTGGTGCCAAAAAGGAGACGGAGGAGTTCTGTGACTTTATTCAGATAAAGGGAGAGGCCATGGGGCTTTTCTCATGGGGTCTCTCAGATTTTTTAGGGGAAAATTTTTATCCTTTTTATCCTCATTTCCCTCTCTCTTTCCCCATGGGCTGAGGTGCTTGAGAGGTACAGACTTTCCAAAACCTTAATGCCTCAGACCCCCTTCTAATATATATATTCCTTTCTCCTTGCATCAATCTGTGGAATTCCTATGGAATTCATGGTTCTTCCCGTTGTTTCTTTCATCTCTCAGTAGCCAGTTTTATTTCTCAGCAGACCCACAGGGTGTTTGCAAAGACAAATCCCTCATTCCTTTCATGAGGGGGCTCCAGCTGAGCCCAGTGACCCCCCCACAATGGGGACATCCTCGCCTTTCCCTGTGGAAAACCGATCCTGCCTGGAGCCCATCCCTGCAGGGAGGGGAATTCAACCCGGGAGAGAGGGAAAATCATCCCGGGAGAGAGGGAAATTCATCCCCATGGAAAGGGGAATTCATCCCGGGAGAGGGGAATTCAACCTGGGAGAGAGAATTCATCCCCCCCGAGAAGGGAATTCTTCCCGGGAGAGAGGAATTCAGCCGGGAGAGAGTGGAATTCCTCCCGGGAAAGGGGAATTCACCCCAGGAGAGGGGAATTCATTCCCACAGAAAGGGGAATTCATCCCAGAAAAGAGGAAAATTCATCCCCCCGAAGATGAGAATTCATCCCGGGAGAGAGAAGGATTCAACCCAAGAGATGAGAATTCATCCCCATGGAAAGGGGAATTCATCCCGGGAGAAGGGAATTCAGGCGGGAGAGAGTGGAATTCCTCCCAGGAAAGGGGAATTCATCCCGGGAGAGGGGAATTCATCTCCATAAAAAGGGGAATTCATCCCAGGAAAGAGGGGAAATCATCCTGGGAGAGAGATGGGAATTCATCCTGGGAGAGAGAAGAATTCAACCCAGGAGAGGAGAATTCATCCCCATGGAAAGGGGAATTCGTCCCGGGAGAAGGGAATTCAACTGGAAGAGAGGGGAATTCACCCCGGGAGAAGGGAATTCATCCCCATAAAAAGGGGAATTCATCCCCGGAGAAGGGAATTCACCCCTGGAGAAGGGAATTCATCCCCGGAGAAGGGAATTCATCCCGGGAGAAGGGAATTCGTCCCGGGAGAAGGGAATTCATCCCCGCGGGGGGAGCAGCCCCCCAGTTGTGATGAACTTGTCCCTCTGCGAGCAGAGGAATTGCATCCCCATAAAGAAACCCTCCCCTCTCCTGGCCCGGCTGCCCCGTTGTGGTTTTTTAGCCTTTCCCGAGTTAAAATTTCGACTTTTCTGCTGCCGGGCAGGTTTGAAAGGATTTAAAGCGTGAGGCAACCCCCGGTGCCAGCCCAGAGAGGCATAAGGGATGCGTTGAACCTGTGCTCGTTTTCCCTTCATTTTCCCCCAAAAAAGCACATCGGCAGCCTCCCCCCAGCCCCAAACCCATCCCTCACTGCCAGAGCTGCTCCAGCTCTTTGGTGTGCAAATTAGAATTATTTCCATGCGCGGGGAAGGGAGGGGGAGGCAGATCTGGATCCCAGCCTGGCTGGAAAATGCCAGCGAGCTGCTCCAGCTGTTCCCGAGCCATTCCACTCGTCTGGTGTGGATTTGGTCCTTTAAACCCATCCCGGGGGATTCCAGCACCGCCCTGAGGCTGATTCCTGCCCGGGAGGGGATGGAGAGCAGGGCTGGGAGGAAGGATCTGCTTCTGCAGGGCAGGGAAAGCTGCAGCAAACAGCAGAAGGACAGAGGGGACAGCGGGGACAGAGGGGACAGCACTCAGCACCTTCTGTGACTCCACCTGGAAGCAGCAACCGCGGGTTTGAAGCGAGGTGGGTTTGCAAAAAGTCCATTTGCAGGAATTGCAGAGCCAGCAGCGGCCATCACCTGCCCTGGAAATGAAAACCCAGCTCTGTTTGCCCTCAGCTCCTCACCTGCCACTTGCTACAGCCGGTTGGGTTTTTGACACCCTGCACCTGGGGTAAAGGAGTGAACAAAAAGGCAAACAAAACCCAGGAAGAGAAAAGAAAAGCCACAGCAGCCCCGCGCCAAAGCGATTGATCCTGTCAGAAGCAGGCAAAAGGCACCCAGCAGAATCACAGAGCGAGAAGTTGCAAAGCAGCAAGAGGTGACAAGTAATTATAGAACAGGGAAATGCAGAGGGAACTCATTTGGATGAGCAGCAGCTGATTAACGGGGCCAACATTTATTTTCTTTATTTATGGCCTGGCATCACGGGAAATTGATACAGAGCAGCCCATATACAACATGGCTGGTGACATGTTCAGCAAATGAAGAGGCTGGGAGGAAATCAAACTGAATTATCCCTGCTGTTACTCAGCCCCCCTGGGCTCTCCCATCCCTCAGAGGGAGGAGCAGGGGTGGCACGGCTCCCTGTGGCATCTGGGTGTCCCCAGGGCACGGCAGCAGGAGGGGACAGCCAGGCCACATCCTCGTGGCCATCACCTGCTGGCTGGTGGCTCTGCTGTCACCACATCAGCCCAGGTGATGCTGGAGAGCTCCCTGTGCCCAGCCCTCCTCCAAACCACCTCTCTCCCCCGAAATTAGGAGGTTAATTGGGGTGGGATTGGGCCCTGACCCTCCCACCCGAACCCCCGGGCATCTCACAGAGGCAGTGATCCCAATCCCTCTGCTCCCACCTCCCCAAGGAGAATTAAATTCAAATTAACGCTGGGGCTTTGTGCCCTCTGAGCCCTGGGCTGGATCCTGGCAGGGTTTGAGGAGGCACCCAGACTGGAGCCCCCCCAGCCCAGCCCTGGGGTGTGAGGAGAGCTCCCCTTTGCCAGGAGAAAGGCAGGACCATGGAAAGCTCCCCGTGGCTCAGGGAGCCAGGCAAAGGCTGTGCCTTTCCCAAAATCCTCTGATTTTATGCAGTCCCACAGTGCCCACGGGCAGCTCTGCCAGGGATGAAAGGTTTTGATGGAAAACTCAACCTGCAAACCAAAGGGACTGTGAGGAGGTGGCACCTTGCACCTCGGGCACCCCCAGGACACGGGAGGGCAGAGGGCAGAGCTGGAGATTCAGCAGAACAGGCCCTGGTGCCGTGGGTTTTGTGCTGGAAAATGCAAAATTTTTTGCACTTTTGGCTTTTTATAGAAACTGGTCAACGTCAGGAAAAGTTCATTCCGAGCAGAATGAGCTGGAGAAGCTTCCCAGGTGCTCAGAGCAGAGCTTCTCCTCCTGGTTTGCCTTCACAAGTGCCAGCTCTCGTCAGGATCTGCGTTTTGTGCTGGAGCCTGAACGGGGTTAGGACAAAAAGGAGCTGAAAGGAGAAAAGCTTTAAAATGGCCAAGAACAGAGCACTCGAGTCCATCCAAAACAGGTTTAAAAATTTATAATTGCCTCCCGTGCACTGTGCTATAAACACTCCTTTCTGCTGCAGTTCCCTGCAGTCACCCAGGCCCCTGCCCCAGTTCTGCTCAGGGGTGACAGGAGCCCCTCCTTGTCCCCTCCAAATCCCCTCTGTGCCCTGCTGCTCATCCCAGGCTGCCCAGACGTGGTCAGCACCATGGAGGGGTCTGGGCTGCTCCAGCCCCCATGGCTGAGGGTCAGCAGGTGCCACCAAGGAGCCAAAAAATGCCATTATCAGCCCCCAGTGTGAGCAGGGGCAGTAAAATCCCCCCCTCTGCTCCCCCTGAGCTCGGCAGGGCCCGGAGAGCCCCTTTAAGAGGGACACTGGGTTATGAAACACGGGTGATTTAAATGCAAATGAGCGAAAAAAACACAACTTCCTTTATTAAAATGGAAATTGCACTTCAAGCTGCCACCACCACCAGCGCTCCCCACAGCCTCGGGGTGTCCTGGCGCTGGCAGCAGCCACATCCTGAGCCAGCACCTCGGTGCTTTGGGGGGACGGGGTGCCTGGGAAGGCATTTCCAGCCCCGTGTCCCCTGCACATTTCCCGTTGTGAGAGGTGTCACTCAGCTGCAGCTTCCTGACATCAGCTGAAGGGAATCATTATTTTCCCGTTTCCTGAGATCTCCTCACAAAATTTGTTCCTGTAGGAACAGAGAAAGGAAAATAAATTAAAAAAATAAAGATATGCCTTAGTGCTCCTCCCCAGGCTGGTGGGGAATTGGGATTTTTGGGACACTTGGGGCCCAAGGCACAGGGCCAGGGATGATTCCTCCCTTGCAGCATGGCCCACACCCCCCGTCCTGTGTGACTGTGCACAGCCTGCCCTGGGATCTGCTGCTTTCCCAGCTCCTCCAGCAACTCCTGGCTGTTGCCTTCAGCCACCAGCTGGCCCAAGTTGCTGGAAGATTATTAAGGCTAGCAGGGCCTGGCCAAGTCCCAAGTGGTTATCCTCTCCAGTAAGCCCATTCCCCCAGGAGAGCATTTAATTGCCTTTTGAAGGATCCCACAGCCTCTGCAGGAGCTTTCCTGACCACCCAACCGTCCTGGCATTTATTCATCCACGGGGCCTGGCTTGAACTTTGTTTTCCTTTCACTTCCTATTACTGTTCCCCTAATCCTCTCCTCCAGCCCTCCCCGTCCTTCGCGGCGCATCTCCCGCCCTGTCCTTCCTGCTGTGCCTTTCAAACGTCCCTGTCTGATGCTCACCACGGGAAATGTCACTGAGAGACACTGAGAGGGACCTGAAACCAATCCCTGCCTGGAAACAGCCCCGGGTGCTAGCCAGGGAGAGCCTGGCATGGCCTGGGAGAGCCTGGCATGGCCAGGGAGAGCCTGGCATGGCCATGGAGAGCCTGGCATGGCCTGGGAGAGCCTGGCATGGCCTGGGAGAGCCAAAAGTGCCAGGGAGAGCCTGGCATGGACAGGGAGAGCCTGAAGTGCCAGGGAGAGCCTGGCATGGCCAGAGAGAGCCCAAAATGGACAGGGAGAGCCCAAAATGGATAGAGATAGTCTGGCACAGCCAGGGAGAGCCCAGCATGGCCAGGGAGAGGCCAGGACAGCCAGGGAGAGGCCAGCAGGACACACACAAACCCCTTCTTGGCCTCCATCAGGGCAGGGACAGACCCCTCAGCCTGCACTGGGGGCAGTCACCTTCTGGCTCTCGCCTCTTCCACTTCCCAGGATTTGTAGGAATGGGAATGGGGAGAGGAGGCAGGTGCTGGTCCCCCACCATGGACAGGAACCTGTGCTGGGATGCTGAACAAAGCATGGGAGAGGCCACAATTTCCTCATTTTCAGCACTTTAGAGAAACCCCATTTGCTTAAGGCATCTAAAAATGTATGTGTGGCAAACCCAAAGGACCCCATGAAGCCCCCACACCTCTGAGCAGCTCTGCAGGAAGTTTTGCCCAGCAAATCCTGCAGGAGCTGCCCGAGAGGTCACAGCCTCCATCCTCCAGCCCCGTCCTTCCACTCCAGCACCATTTAATCACCATTTGGAGTTTAGCATCCAGCATAGCTGCCTCATGGCCAGGCACGGTGCCAGCGTCCTGAAGCATCACTTCATCCATCATTGTCTCCCCAGCTGTCTCTCCTGCCTCCCAGGCATCATTCCTGCCCCTCCCAAAAAGCCACCAAGCCACTGAGCAGGCTGGGAGCCAGCGCCAAAGTTGCAGCTCCTGAGGAATGAGCCGGGCTTGCTGCTCCCTAATCGGGTCTGCTGCTCGCAGAGCTGATGTATTTATTTTCATTACATTTAATCCAGGGGTGTTCTCCTCCTCCCACCTTCCCTGCAGTCCAGCTGAAGCAGCAGGGCTCGGGAAAGGAGCCACCTTCCAGTTGATTTCTCATGCAGCGGAGCCTGGTCCGTGTTCCTGTCCCATTTAATTAGCACAGAGAGAGAACTGGGCTGTGCAGCCGCAGAGCTGCTGCCTCCACGCAGGAACCAGCAGGGCAGGGGCTCCCCCAGCTCATCCCCCCTCTGCTGGCACCCCGATCCCCCCGAGCTGGGGCAGAGCAGAGATGCTCCGAGGTGGGTTTGCTGGCGGTGATGAATTGTGCAGCTCTGCCCACCTGCCACAGCCGCTCCCAGGCGGCAGCAGCTGAGTCACGAGTGAAATATGTCCCCATCCTCCCCACGTCCCTGCACCTGGTGGGGAACAATCGCTAAATCACCTCCCTCCCTCTGCGTCAGTCACCCTGGACACGGAGGGAAGAGGCTTGAAGCAGTTTTTCTAGGATAAAAACAATAAAAAACAGGGCTAACAACAATCAAGAGCCAGAGAAACTCTGAGATCAACTCGACTCCAGTGCCAGGGTTGGGCTCAGCCCAGAGAAGCTGCATTTTGGGGTTTGGTGGAGCTGGCAGAGATGCAGGGAGGAGCAGTGGGAGCATCTCAGGCTCTGCTGCTCAGCAGGGCAGGATTTAGGGACCCAGTGTAACTTCCAGAGCTGCTGGAACAGCCCTGGGCTGGCGCCCTGAGCAGGGCCTGCAGCACTTTCACTGCTCCGTGCTGAGATGTGGAAAGGAGGGGAAGTTTTAGGGCCACACCGAGCAAAACTCTTGTGTAATCAGTGCTGAATTATGCGGCAGGAGTTGCAGGGGAAATATCCTTGAAGGCTGAATTTGCCATCGTGAGGAACCACTCGGTGTTTGGAGCACACTGATTACCCCTCAAACAAGGATGAGCTGTAACTGGGGGGGTTTAGCTCTCACACTCTGCAGTGATGCCATTGAGTGGCAATAAATAAATCCCAGATTAAAAGGAAGGCGTCAGATTCCCCCCAGGAGCAAGGAAGGGAGCAGGACAGCATTTCTCAGGAGCGGGGTTGGGAGGGGATCAGACAGATCCAGAGGGTGCCCTGGGACAGCTTTTCTCCAGTCTGAGCTGCAAAGAGAAGCCAGGGACCCATCCTGGTGCTCCCCAGAGCCAGCAGAGCAAAGCCCCAGCCCTGGTGCTCCCCCACCAGGGGTTCTTTTCATCCTCGGAGTGTTTGGGAGGATGCCTGGATCAATTGCAGGAATCCTCTCCTGCTCAGCCCGGTTTGGGGTCGGGCCATGGATTGGGGAAGAACAAAAGGCTGAATTTCTCACCCCGAGCTCCACACACACCTCGGAGCTGTTTCTGCATTGACTTGCAGAGCCTTTGAATCCACATTTCCCACGCTGAGACCAGGCTGGAGCTGAGCAATAACAGGATGCCATAAACTCCATCTCTCCCAGTAGTGAAATCCTGTTCAATACATTCTTAATATTCAATTACTATTTATGTAACATGCAGCAAAGGATTATCCCATTAAACCAAAATTAAGTGCTTCATTCGTTAATTAATACAACTTATTTCAAGTGCTGCCAGCATTTATCCCTGGAAACGTATTGTTTAAAACCCAAACTCACAAATGAAGGGAAAGGAAGTTATTTGCTTGTTGCTTTTATGTGTTCTCAGAGATGAGTTATGGAGCCTGTGAAGGATCCATCCAGAACGCAGGAGGGGAATCTCCCAGGGAGCAGCAGAGGAGAAATCCTGGTTGGAAATGCTTTGTGTGCCCCTGGGTGAGGAGGTCCAGCCTCTATTTCCTCCATTCGGAACAGAACAGGGAAAACTCTTCTTTTCCCAGACTGGAGAACGTGCTCCACCAGGCAACTCAACACCCAGCTCCTTGGGGACTCCAGGATGTCACCACCCATGGATGTGGCATCTCCCATGGGGTCAGATCCTCTGTGATTGGTGCCACAGGACTTGGGCTGGTTATTCCACCCCTAAATTCCTGGAGAGCCACATCCTGCTCCCACTCGACCTCCAGGAATTCCCCAGCTGGCCCATCAAACCTCCAGCACCGGCAGCAAGCGCCGGGAGAGAGCGTATAATCTAAATTAAGTCAAAGTCTCTTTCCAAAACAAATTCCTTCTTGAAGAAGCAAGCCCAGACTTCATTACAGCAACCCAATTATCCACGAGGCTGAGCTCTGGAGAGAAGAGCTCCCCACGAGTCCTCTGCTCCCATCACAACGTCCCCTCCATGCAGATGGGAGGGTCAGGAACAGCTGGAGCTTCCCCAAAACTGGAAATGGGAGGATGGGGAACAGCTGGAGCTTCCCCAAAACTGGAAATGGGAGGGTCAGGAACAGCTGGAGCTTCCCTAAAAGGGAAAATTCCTCCAGGAATTCAGGAGTTTCCCCAGCACCACCCAAAAAACAAATCACAGAGGCAGAACTGGAGTTTCTCTGCGGCAGAGCCTGCCCCAGGCTGGGTTTCCCTGAGCTCCCTCCAGGGCCACTCTTCAGGGTGGGAAATCAGAATTTGATCCCCAAAGTGCCCCATCTCTCAGGAAGGGGAACTAAACATGAGGTACAAGAGCTGTAAATTCATTTTTAAGCCCATGGCTTTCTCTCTGTTGAAGGAACTCTGCAGGATTAATATTTTTGGAGTCATCTTTCACTCCAGACGATGTCTTTGGAAATCAAACGACCCTGCTGGCTCTGCAGGAGCTGGGGCACCCCAGGCACCTTTCTGCATTCCCCGATTGTCCTGCAGAATCCTCCTTGCCAACCCCAAAATCCCAAAATCTTCACTTGCACGAGATGGAAACTCTGAGCAGTGACTTCCAACCATCCCGGGTCCCACTCTGAGACCCTCCTGCTCCAACCCCATCTCCAACCTCCAGCCTCCATCTGTCTTTGGAAGCACCAAGGAACAGTTTCCCCCTCCTTTCCTTCCTCATTTCCAGCTGCCATTAGCTCTGTTTCCATCCCAGCTTTCCATGGGCTCCTGGGGAGGTCACAAACTTCCAGATCCATCAAATCACCTCAGAAAAACAAAACAAAACAGAACAAAACCCTGCAGAAAATCTTCCTCTCTGTTATTTTCTAGATTGAAGAAAGGAAAAAAAAATAAAAAAGAAGAATTTACAGGTAATTTCCTTGTCAAAAGTTCCTGTCTGTAAATACAATCAAGATAAGAGTGACATGGCAAATAGCTCCTTTTCTCTCCTGAATGAATTATTCAATCCGCCACTGATCCCCTCTAACTGCTCCAGGATTGCCTTCTGCTTCCCTGATTTATTTTGCTTTATTTAGTTCTGTAGAGAAGCGCCGCCAATAATCGAAAGGAATTCAGGCAATTTCAGGATTCAACAAATCCCTCCCGCAGCCCCGGCGGCTCAGCCCGACCCCGGCTCCTTCCCACCCTGCTCTGATCCAGCATTTCTTCTTCCTCAGGAGCAATCCTTGGATAACCCAGATTACCCTTCCCTTGGAATGAAGCTGAATTTTGGGACAGGCTGCAGAGACCCTACAGGAATAGGAGTGTCCCATAAATCTCGTTCCCAAAGGATGGAGGAAACCCCATCCAGCACCCGGGAATGGTCTTGTCCCTTAATTGTTGCTCTTTGGAGAGACCACAGCCCTCCTTAGAGAGTGGGAATTCACCTCATCTCACACCTGCGGGGAATTTTTTTTAGGGCAGCCCCAAAATCCCTGCAAGACATCAATAAAGAGCAGCGCTGCAGCCGGCGTGGAGAGCAAGGAAATGACATTACAGCTGAAAAAACCCTGCTCTGCAGCCACACCAAAGCTAATAAAAATATGACTCGAGAACAGAACTGTTTCGGAGCCGCCAAATAATATCCAGAGGATGATTCAATTACAGGGGATTAGCTCCAGTCTGGCTGCAGAGCCCAAAGTTCCTCGGCAAGGTTGGGAAGAGAGGGGATGGTGACGACTTCATAAACCCCCAGCCCGCGGTGTGGGGGCTCCAAGGAACGGAGAGGAGGAGCAGCAAAGCAGAACCCAGACAAATAAACCCCTCATTCGACTCACGGAACAAATCATGGGGATTTTTGTTCTTTTTCCCCCGGAGCAGGTTTCAGCCAGGGCAGCGTTTCTTTAGGTTATCGATTAGCAATTAGAGAGGTGTTTTAGCTGCTTCTCTGCTGTGTCCGTTCCTCCCTCCAGAATTTCAATTCCACAAGAGCTTTTTCCACCCAGCAGTGGGGGCCAGGAAAGCAGCAGTGCCTGACCCCCTGCCCTCAGGCTTGCCAAAAAGCCTCGGGGAGGAGTGGGGGAAAAGAAAAATAGGCTGGAAAAGAGGAGAAAGAATCTCGGTTCAATGCAGCAGGAAGCTTCCCCCTGTGGCTTTTGGGAAGGGAGGGATGCTCTCCAGCAGCTCTCTCCCTGAGGAGAGGGGTTGGGATCACAGGGCCAGGGTACGGGGACCTGCTGGTGCCTCTGTTGCTGTCACCCACAAGGGGTGGCCCAACGAAATGCCACCACAATATCCAACAGCTGTCACCAGCACAGCGTGAGGGGAGGCTCTGTGGGAAAAAGGCAAAGCTGGGTGGGACTTGGAACACGCTGGGGGATGTCCCTGCCCGTGGCAGGATGGGCTTTAAGGTCCTTTCCAACCCAAACCGTTGAGGATTCAGTGATTCCAGCAGTGGCCACAAGCCCCAGCACATTCCAGCCCAGAATCGATGGAGGAAAACCGCCGGAGTCTCCGAGGAAAGAGAGGCCAGACCCTTTCTTCAACAGCAATTTTCCAACCTTTTTATTTGGTTCCTTGTAAAAAGGGGGAAATAAAAGGAGAAGAAATAACAAACTGATTTCAGATAATTTGCTGGGGCTCCGGGTGCATTGTAAATGTGTGCTCCAGCCAACCGGCAATTTGATGAATTTCACAGCCCGCTTTTGTGTCGCTGCTTGCCGAGCACCATCCTCCACTGAAATTGTGCCTGCCTTCATGTTCTCTTTAGCACACGGCATAATTGCCCCCTGCAATTTGTTGCCTGGAAAGGTTACCAGGAAAGAAAGGAAAGGGAGAGAAGGACAACTTTGTTGGTGGGGGAACAAGGGAGAAGGGGAGAGACAAAGCTGGCGGTGTTTGAAATATGATTTATTCCATGGCAGGAAGGCACCGGGGCTGGTGGGGATGGAGCTCCTGCAGGGATGGCATCCCAGCATGGACATCCCTGCTCCCGAGGGGGCTGAAATGACAGGAGGAGAAACAGCCACGGCCAAGGAGGAAGCAGAGGGGAAGGGAAGGAGGAAATCCCGGCGGAAAGGCTGGAGCAGGGGTGGGGAGGGGGCGGCAGGCGGGGGCGGCGCGGCGGCAGCAGCCAGTGTTTATTAATTTTCTGCTTGGCTGCGCTCTCGGTGCCACAGCTCCGAGATCATGGAGCCGCTCCACACTCTATTAAATAATTCAATCTGCGAAGAATCCAAGTGTGTAAGCGAACACTCTTATGCGTCTTAAAATTTAATTGTGGAGCTAAACAAGATGAAGTGCAAGGAAGACATAAAAGATATGAAAATAGATGCTGCAGCTTTTGTTTCTCAGGCTGCTCGCAGCCCTGCCCAGGAACCTCTCCCCATTTTTCACACGCTGCCGCTAAAGAGTCTGAGCCTCCTTCATCTGCTCCCCCTCCCCTTTGCTATTTACAGCGGTGTTTGCAAGCAGCAGGCCCGCAAATCACTTAATATCCATTAGAGCAGCTCCATTCACCCCGCTGGCTCCTGCTCTGGCAGCCTTTCCCTTATAAATCCTCGTGTTCCAGGGTTTAGGGAATCAGCTGGGAGCACTTGCTCCGGCCGCCCCTCTGCCCGCTGGAGCCCACGGCCTCCCCCTTGCCAGGCTGGAGAGCTCCTCCTGCTCCTGCAGATCCTCTCCTCCCTTTTTGGAGCCTCTCCACGCTGAGATCCCATAAACCAGCCCTGCTGGAGGGTGAATCTCAGCTGCCTGCAGGCCAGGTGAGAGCCAGGCCCTTCCAGCACAGGATGGAGATGATGATGAGAGCATCCCATTTCCCAGAAAACCTGGGAAACCTCAGACAAGGGATGAGGGTCTGAGATTTATTTGGAAAGAAGGGTGAATTTGTCTCTTGGAATTGGGGGGGGGGTGAAGGAGAACTTGCAGAGGATCAAAACCTGAGTTCCCAAACCCCAGCAGAACCCCTCGTGAGCTCATCCCCGAGCCAGCCTCACATCCAAGGTGCCAACAGACTGAGAGCAGCCCTGGAGGTTCAAAGCCCAGCTGTGAGCATTAGAGGTTTGCTCAGAACATCTGCAAGTGCACAGAACACCTGCTCCTGCCCCAAAAACCACACGCTGGGCTCGGGGCTGGTCCCACAGCAGCTGGTCCAGCACTGCTCCCACCTGCTGCCACAGCAGATCCCGTGGGGCTGGATCCCAGGGAATGGCTCAGTTCTCAGCCACTGAGCTGCAAACACCCCAGGAGGGGGGTTTGGGGTGGGAGCAGAGGGCTGAGTGTCCCCTCTGTGCCACAGCCCTGCTCAGAGCTGCAGCGGCGCCGTGCAAACCATCCCTGCAAAAACCACTCACTGCATTTCCCTCTCCGTGCTGGAAGATCAATCACAGCCCTGGCTCGTGGCAGGAGCAGCCAGCTCAGCCCCTCCTGCACCCAAATTTGTGGGATTTCAGCTTTGTTATTGCGCCCAGGCTTGCAGGTGTATTCGTGTAATTTCTTCTTGCAAAGGGCAACAAGTGGGACCTCGGGCTGCTTTGTCTTCATTTGCTGTGCTGCTGAGATTTTGGGGTTGTTCCCGGGGCTGGTGGGATGGGAACTGCCACAAAACCCTGCAAAGCCCCACAGTTTGAACCTCATCAGCTCCCCAAAAGACGAGGGGGGTTTGCTGGGTGGGGGATGAGGAGCTGAGACAGCAAATCAATATCAATAATCAATAAAATACACTCTGCTGAAGAACCCAGCAGGCTGAGGTACACAGGGACACAGGAACATTTCCACATGGATGTCCCCACTCCATAAAAATTGAAGGGGTCTCACCCAGCCCCCCACACTCCTCCCTCCCATCCCCCTGTGTCAGATCTGCTCCAACACTGACAGTGATTGACTGGGGGCAGAGCAACAGGTGAATTAAACAGGCACAGCCGCGCCAGGAGTGGTGCTAAATGTCAGAAAAGATCAACCCTGGCACTCGCAGCGTGGCTCTGCTCCCGCCGAGGGAGGTGATGGAGTGGAAAAGCAGCCTGCAGAGAGGGGAGGGCAGCTCTGGAGGGTGCTGAGCTGCTCCGAGCCTCGCCAGGAGCCGCAGGGTGGGAGCCTTCAGTTCAGATCCATCAGCTTCAAGGTCTGAGCCCAGCCACAGAGCAGGGGTCATGTCCTCCCCCTGGACAGGAGGGAGCTGCACAGGCACTTCTCAGCTCTGCTTCTGCAGGGGCTGTGTGTCCTCCCTTCCCTGCCGTGTGAGCGTCAGGCTGGAAGAAGTTCAGGACAGCAATGCAAGAGTGAGACCTAAACCTAATCCTAACCCTAACCCTAACCCTGGTCCTAACCCTAACCCTAACCGTAACCCTAACCCTAAACCTAGTCCTAACCCTAATCCTAACTCTAATCCTAACCCTAACTGTAACCCTAGTCCTAACCCTAACACTAACCCTAACCCTAACCCTAATCCTAACCCTAACCCTAATCCTAACACTAACCCTAACCCTAACCCTAACCCTAGTCCTAACCCTAGTCCTAACCCTAATCCTAATCCTGGTCCTAACCCACTGGCTGTTCCAGATGCAATCCAAGACATCCCGGTCCAACCTCCCTCCCAGGACCTGCCTGCCTTGCACAGGAGCCAGGTAAAATCTTCCTGCTCTCCACAAGGAATGCGCCTCTTCCACCTCCCTCACCTTCCCCACATTCCTCCAGGATAACCCCAGAGAAAAATAATATCTGTATTCCAAGGACACCAGCCTTAAAATAATGTTATTTTGCAGTAGTGCCACTTTAAATCTCGAGCAGCTGAAAAACCAATTTGCACTTAGAAACATTCAATTTGTTTGCAGGTGTTTTCCTCTTAAGTGGCAGCAGCTAATCGGGGCTGGCAGGGGAGCCCCAGGCAGGTGCCACGTTCTGGGGCACCAGCTGAGCCAGGGCCAGCGTGGGACATCCCAGGAGAGTCCTGGGGCTGGAGCACTGGGAAATTCATTTGTCACATGAAACGAGAGGGGCTGAGCTGAGCATCCTCCAGCGTGGAGGGGAGACCCTGTCCCGTGGACACGGTGAGGGTGGAGGACATGGGGGACAGAGAAGGACGCAGGGAATGGAGAGGGATGAGGGGCAAGTTTGGCTCTTTGCCCACCTGAGAGTCAGGAGGTGGGAAAGAGGGGAAAGGGGCCAAGAGTCCTGTCCTGCTGCAGGAAGGCTGCTGCCAACTCCTGCCGTGGCACGGAGCTGCCAAGGCTTGGTCTGCCCACAAGATTTCCTCTTCCCAGCAAGAAGGGAGAGTGACTAACCCCAAACCCGAGCGATACATCAACTTAATCGATGTCCCCGACGCCCGGCGCCCCCGTCCCTCACCTTGCAGTGAGCCTGGAGGTGTGAGCCTATTGATCCCCCGGATGCCCGTGTGATTGGAGTCTCCAATCCAATGCCTGCCAAGCCCAGCCGAGCCCAAACCTCTCAAATCATGTTGACACGTTTAGGAGGTGCCGGGCGCTTCATCCTCCCCGGTCCAATATGTAATTATGTCCTTGTCACCGTGATGTAGGGGCTTGGCAGGGCAATAAAACCCCGGGGGCCCCGCGGCCGAGCGCGGCCGCTCCGCGCCGCCGGCCAGAGCGGCTGCTGCCAATTCCGTGCTGTAGTTAGACTGCAGGAAATAGAGCTCAATAAAGGCGTGCGTGCATCACAGCTGAAAGTTTGTCTGGGAAAACAGGTGGGGGAGATGTTCAGGGGCTGCTGTCACCGCAGGCCCTCGCGGGGCTGGAGCGTTATTCACCTCCTCGTCTTCCTGCTGCCAGCCGGGGAAGGGAGGGAGCAGTGAGGGCTGGAAATGCAGGATTTAACCCTGCTCCTTTCATTTCTCTGCTTCAGACACCACCAGCCTGATCCCACCGGACCCTCCAGAGACAGCCAAACCCTCCCTGTGCGTGTGGCATCCTGGAAGCTGCTGGCAAACCTTCCCTGCCTCTGTCTCTCCCCTGAGGTGTGGGCACAGCACGGTGCCACCCCTGCTGTCACAGCCTGCCAGGCTGGAAGGACATCAGTGGCTTCTAGCATGGCACAGCCAGCTCCTCACCAGCCTCACGCTGCAGCAGCAGCCGTGGCAAATCCCCTCTCTGATTCCCAAATCCCTTCCAAGCCCTGGAAGTTGCCACCAGTCCTGCTGGGAGGCAGCAGAGCTGCTCCCCTGGCTGATGTTCCCCCAAAGAGCACAAACAGTTCCCAGCAGCTCGATTCCTCCCCTCAGGGCTCGGCAAGCATAATTTTTCTTCACTAATATATCTTTTGCTTGATGAGCTGTCGATGGCAGGAGGATTTAATCTCCCATACCCTCGCTCTCTCCCAAATCCACTAAGGTGAAGGCACTTCATTACAGAACCACTCAGCTGTCCGTTCCTATCGATCCCACTTTGGCATGGGTGACCTTGGATCGATGAGCTGCCGATTATTTAGTGCCTGTTTGCCCACACCAAATGCCAGCAGGGCCAGTACCAGCAGCTGCACCCAGCTCTAGACAGGAGCCTGGGACCCCTCAGCAGCTCACAGGCAGGAGCAGGGACACACAACCAACTCAGACACCAGGATTTGCCATCTGGGGACAATTTGTCTTTTCTTCAAGTGGATTGAGTTTGATGTTTCCCAAGTCCTGCTCCCAGAGTCCATCCTGGGCAGCATTGCTCTGCTGCAGGACAGTCCCACTCCCCGAGCAATCCCCCATCACAGCTTTGCCTTCAGGAACCCGAGATTCCCATCAGGAAAAGGGGAGTGACAGCCAGGACAGACAGAGGCCAGCCCAGGGGGGTGACAGAGTCCCTCACTTCACTCCCAGACCCAAACCTCCCCCTGCAACTCTCTGGTGATTCATCCGCCCCCACCACGTCCCCTCCAACCAGTCACTGCCTTACTTTTTAATCAAATCCTTTGCTTCCTTTCCCTTCAGGAGCCAGAGCTGTTTTTCTATTACATCCTGATTGATCAGGCCCTGGCCAGGTCCTGGCGCTTCCTTTCCCATCCCCACCCAGCGGGCTGCGGGCTGAGCCCCTCGCTGGGCACCACAAACAGATTCATAAATGCACACAATTAAGGAGAGAAGGCAGGGGGAAACTTGATCCTGCTTTTGATTTGCTGCCCCCAGCTCCACACCCCGCATCAAAGGGAGGGAGAAGCCGGCGTTAACCCTGGAACTCGGGGGCAGAGGAGGAGGAGGAGGACACGGAATGAGTCTGCAACGCTGCTCAGAGCCGGGAGAAAGAGACTCCATCCTTGTGCTGTGCAAAAAAAAAAAAAATTAAAAAAAAGCAGGAGGAGAGTCTCCAGGGCTGCTGGTTCCTCGTGCTAATGAGTTGTTTTCCACTGTAAGGAACCAGGAGAACAAGCCCAGGCTCTGCTAAACAAGGAGTGTGGCTACGCCAGGTCAGAGATCAGCCACCCCCCGAAGAGAGCGCTGACAAGACGGCAAAAACACGGAATTAAACCTCTTTTCCCTCCTCCCTGCTCATTGCCTGGCAAATTTAACAACTCCCACGTGTGCACAGGTGGCTGCAAAAGGCTCGGTGGTGCCTTGTGTGGCACACACCCCCCTGGGATCACCTCGGGAAGCGGCTTTGGGAGGGTGACACAGCCAGGACAGGAGCCTGTCTGCCTGAGCACTGCAAAACCCCCACACGGGTGAAGAGAGAGGCTGGACAGGTCCATCGCTGTCATTCCCTCTCGCAGCACACCAGGGACAGCTGGCTCAGCCCATCCTGCCCTTTCCCTGCTGGCCCGGAGCTGCCTTATCTGCGCTGGCACAGGGGCTGCCCTGCCACCAGCCGCCGGCGGATTACAGGGGTTTATCGCTTTATTAGGGGACAGAAGGGTTCTGAGACACTGCAAGCAGCTGATAAGAGCCCGCCCGGCTCCTCAGACACCTCGGTCCTGTCTGGCACATCAGGGGCAGCGGGACCCTGGTGCTCCGGGCACGGGGGGCACTCGGGGGAGTCCCGAGAGGAGCAGGGATGTGGGAGCAGCTCCCTCTGCTCCACCTGCCCTGCCCGAGCCCCGGGTGCCACTCTGGGGTCCGAGCCCCTCAGGGTCCCCAGGGAGGTGGCAGTGGCAGAAAAAGAGCAAAAACCACAGCGTGGATGAAGCACCAAGGCAACGTCTGTGGGAGCCCTAGTGGAAAATCCCCAGGAGGTTTTCATTTTCCTTCCAAAGTTTCACCCAACTCCATCACTTCTCCTCTCCTTTTTTTTTTCCTCCTATTCCTTTTAATTAACAGTGTAATGGAACTCAATTCATTCGCAATCTATTCTGGCAAGAAACAACCCTCCCCGGACTCCAAATGACCTGACTAATAGGGTTAGAGGCTGGGAAAAAAAGTGCAAGGCAAAATTTTTTCGCTTCCTCATCCTAATTATCTCCTCTGAGCACCTCGACAGCGCTGTGACACAGCAGCACCGAGGCTGCGAGGGGGACACGCTCTGCCTGGGCACGCTCCCTGCATTTCAAAGCCTCAATAAAAAAGCCGATTTTCCCCTCAGCCTCCCATAACACACAGCCCAAGGCGACCAGTGGGAACTGGGGAGGGATGAGGAGCAAGGGGCCGGCGAACTGGGCGAGCTGGTGTTTTGCCACCGTGAGGGGAACGTGGATAAATAGGCTGCCAGTTAATGCTATTTAGAGACAGACAGACACAGCAGGTAAATAATGATAATGATCTTCTAACGAGCTCGCATCTGCACAGCACCTTGCCTCCGACTGAATCCCGAAATGCTTTACAAAAAATAAAATGATCCCGGCACGGTCCTGCAGCCCTTTCCTGGTTTGTTGCCAGCTCTGAAGGGGGTGCTCAGCTGTGCCCAGCTCCGGGCCAGAGCACCCTCGGGACAATCCCACATCGCACTCCAGGACCTGTTTGGGAAAGCCCTTCCTGGTGGCATCCTCGGATTTTTCCCAGCCGGGTACCTCCCATCTCTGGGAATATCATTTAGGAGTTCTTAAACTGATTCTTTTGGGATGTGACCTAAAAATGAAGGTTTTGGTCCGACCCTTGGTTTCCTCATGAGCTCGGAGCAGAAGCTTCCAACAAACCTGGTTTGGGGCAACCTCCAAATCCTGATCCAGCTCCAGGTTAATCACCACAGTAACCCCGAGCTGTTAGGAGCTCTCTGCGGGCTGGAATGGGTGTGATTCTCCAAGCTGTGGGGGAATCTCGCCTCAAATTCCTTTGGAGTAAAAGCTGGATATTCAGGGCTCAGTTCCAGTCCAGCCCCGCTCTAATTTCCAACTCCATTTGTTCTATTGAGTGGTTATCAAGTTAAAAATGCAAGGACGATGGATTTCTTTCCAGCTTAAACATCTGAAAACAAATGTGCTAATGAGCAATCTGACCACTATAAAAATGATTACTGACAGCACTTCAAGGACCCGGCTTTGCTGCCTTCAAAAGCACCAGGAGCAGCAGAATGCACCCGGCAGTGCCAGGGCCATCCGTCCGTCCATCCATCCATCCATCCATCCATCTATCCATCCATCCATCCATCATCCATCCATCCCTCCGTCCTTCCGTCCATCATCCATCCATCCATCCATCTATCCATCCATCCATCCATCATCCATCCATCCCTCCGTCCTTCCGTCCATCATCCATCCATCCATCCATCTATCCATCCATCCATCCATCATCCATCCATCCCTCCGTCCTTCCGTCCATCATCCATCCATCCATCCATCTATCCATCCATCCATCCATCATCCATCCATCCCTCCGTCCTTCCGTCCATCATCCATCCATCCATCCATCTATCCATCCATCCATCCATCATCCATCCATCCCTCCGTCCTTCCGTCCATCATCCATCCATCCATCCATCTATCCATCCATCCATCCATCATCCATCCATCCCTCCGTCCTTCCGTCCATCATCCATCCATCCATCCATCTATCCATCCATCCATCCATCATCCATCCATCCCTCCGTCCTTCCGTCCATCATCCATCCATCCATCCATCTATCCATCCATCCATCCATCATCCATCCATCCCTCCGTCCTTCCGTCCATCATCCATCCATCCATCCATCTATCCATCCATCCATCCATCATCCATCCATCCCTCCGTCCTTCCGTCCATCATCCATCCATCCATCCATCTATCCATCCATCCATCCATCATCCATCCATCCCTCCGTCCTTCCGTCCATCATCCATCCATCCATCCATCTATCCATCCATCCATCCATCATCCATCCATCCCTCCGTCCTTCCGTCCATCATCCATCCATCCATCCATCTATCCATCCATCCATCCATCATCCATCCATCCCTCCGTCCTTCCGTCCATCATCCATCCATCCATCCATCTATCCATCCATCCATCCATCATCCATCCATCCCTCCGTCCTTCCGTCCATCATCCATCCATCCATCCATCTATCCATCCATCCATCCATCATCCATCCATCCATCCATCCATCCAGCCTTGGCCAGCAGGAATTTCCAGATGAATGCTTTGGCGAGAATAAAACAGTCAGGGAGGAGGAAAGGAAAGCCAGGAATCAAACAATCTCTTGCCAAAGCTGCTCCAAGCCTCCTCCAAGTGATTCGTGCTTAAGAGGCCGCAGGATGAAGTTTCCAGATGCTCTGAATCTTTTCCACCAGTGCAGTCCACTCAGCGTGGCACAAGCAACGCTCCAGGTGGGAAGGGACCCTCCTGCTGCAGCTGCAGCTTCACCCGGGCTTTTCCTGGTGGATATTTCCAAGTCCAGCCTCACCGAGGGTTTTTTTTCCTGCGGGACGTTTCCTCCTACACCCACCGAAGGGAGAGAGGGAAGGAGGGAAAGAGAGGAATTACCGGGCTTCAGCTTCGAGGTATTGGAACAAAAGCCTGCCCTTCCTCAGGGCCTGGTGAGTGATGCTGCAGTCGGAGCTGCCCATCTGTTAGGATATAATCCTCACTGAAGGAACAAAGAGGGGCATTAAAAGCCAAACCCTGCTCCATTTAAACACAGATTGGAGATTTATGGGCGTTTCACCGGCCCCTTGTTCCTCTGGTGATTGCCCATTCCGGGCGCTCTTTGTTTTTACAAACAACCGCCCATTCTCTCCGCGCCATCGCTTTAGAGGCAGGAAAAGGGACAGGTGCCAAAGACAAAGTTATTTAAAGTGTCGTTCTAGCATCCCCTGGAACGGACAGGAGGGACAGAGCCAGCCTGAGGCCACGATGCCAGCACAGATGGGATCCTCTCCCGTGCCTGGCACGGCCGCTCCTGCGCTGGCACCAGCGGGGCTGGCTCTGGGCACAGGGAAGCGCTGCCATGGGGGATCCCATCCCATGGATCCCATCCCATGGATCCCATCCCATCCTAATCCATCCCATCCTCCCATCCCATCCCATCCCACACCCCCTCAGGCTGGTGGAGAATGCAGAGATTCCTCAGGGGATGCTCGGGGGTCCCAGGCAGTGCCCAGGAGCAGCCAGGGGAGGAGGAGGTTGGGGGCGATGCAGGAGGGTGGCACCAGTGGCTCAGCCACCCCAGCACTGGCAGCACCTCTCAGAAACTTCTTGTGGGTGAGACTGAATGAGGCCAGGCTGTGGGTTGTGGCAGGAGGAGGGGGAAGAGCAGGTCAGCTTAAGCTCAGCTCCAAGGCGTGAGCAAGCTCAGCTCCCATGCCGGCAGCTGGGCCAGAACAGGCAGCTGGAGGCAGAGACAAGGCTCAGGGTCACGTCCTGGCTTTGTCACCCATCTGCTGTCCCCCAGCTTGGCTCTCATCCTGCGTTTACCCTCCTTGTCCCTCCAGACTGCAGCATCTTTCACATCTACTGAGAGCTGACGGCCTCCCCACCACGGACAGCTCCAGTCTGAGGGAGTCTCCGAGGGAGTCTGAATCGGTAATACAAATAAAAAGGAGAATAAAGGGCAAGAACGTTCCCTTGGGTGGTTTCCTCCCCATCCCCAGAGCCACCAGCCTCAGGCAGAGCTCAGGGTCTCGCTGCAGGCCTGCCCTGTGCAGGCAGCCAGGAGCAGCCAGAATTCCCAGTCCCAGGGAAGCAGCAGCACACGGCAGCCCAGCCTGATTGCGAGGGCACGCCAGGATACAGAGAACACACTCCTGCCTTCAGATGAACTGCAAGTTAACCACAAATTGCTAAAAGCACGTCAGGGGATGAAAGAGGCTCTGCTGCTGACTAATTGGTGCTGAGGAGCAGCCCAGCTTTGGGTGGTTTTGCCAGAGCCACCGTGGGCATCCTTGCCCTGGCAGCTCCAAGCCGGGTTTGCTTTAAGCCCTGGTGCATTTGCAAGCCTGGCTGCTCCAGCCCTGCCCTCCCGCGGGGAGCTGAGAGCCCAGGGCTGGTCCTGCTGGACCTGTCAGCTCCCTGCCGTGCAGAGACCACTCCAGCTGCTCTGCCAGAGGCTCCCGAGGAGCCAGCTCCTCTCCTGGCACCCACAGCAGGGCCAGGGGGACCAGCAAAGCTGCAGCCACCAGCCCTGGCTGGCACAGCACAGAGCCCACACTACCAGAGCTGGGTTTGGAGTCACCTTCTTGTCCCCAAAGGCTGAGAACTCAATCCCAGAGCTTTTCAAGCATTGGGTAAAGCCTGTCCTCACGGCCAGCACGCAGGGTGAGGGAAATTTAAGAGCTGGAGAGGTTAAAATCCTTTCCCAGGGTCCCTGCATTGCCTGGGACATTGTCCTGCTGTTGTGCCCAGGGCTGATCCGAGCTCTCCTCTCCTTAGACACCTCTGCCAGGTCTGGAGCATCCCACAAAAGGCTGGGGGTGTGTCAGGGCACTGCCCAGCCCTGCACAGGCCCAAACTCCAGCCCTCTGCAGAGGAAGCAGCGAGGGTGGCACGGAGCATCCCCCCCATGCCAGCAGAGCCAGCCAGCACAGCCCTCCAAGGCTCTGCTCCAGGGAGGAGGGGAAACAACTGCTTCCATCATAAAACATGGATTTATTAGCTAGGAAAGTCAAATGGCTTTGCAGGAGGACGAACAGCAGGGAAAGCTGCCCACGTTGGCCAGATGTGAACTAGGAGACACATTCCAGGCAGAGGCAGCTCTGAGATGGAGGCTCTGCAGAACATCGTTCTGCTCATCCCTGCAGCTCCTTTTCATTTAAATCACAGTCTCCATCCCAGAGGGGTGACCAGGCTGTGTCCAGACACCTGAGAAACAAAATCCAGGCGACCCAGAGCAACCACGACAGCTCCTCGCTTGCTCCTGAGCACCACAGACTTCCCCAGCTACCGTGTCCCCTGTCCCTGTCCCCGTCCCTGTCCCCGTCCCTGTCCCCGTTCCCCTGCCCGGCTCGGCAGCTGCCATCCATCGATCGGGGATGAATCAGGCGCCTGGGATCGCCGCTTTTCGCAGGCACAGCTCGCGGACAGCGCACACGCATCCTCCCAGCAGAACACTTCAGAGAGCCTTCGCAAGCAATTAACGTCGCCGGGCTCCCGCCGGGGAGCGGGGACATTAAAGGGAACACGGGACATTAAAGGGAACGAGCTCTGCAGCCGCACAAACTCCCATTAGTTTGTTGACATCGGTGTTTTCTTCCCAGGGAGGTCTCCTGAAGAAGGAGAGTTTGCTCCATCCGCAGAGTCCCCCTCAGGGGGTTCTTCCCACCCAAACTGGGGCTGGACTTTGATTTTCAGCCCTGCCCATCACCTCCAGGCCACCCTCATGGCCTGTGCCCACCCCCGGAGGGCAGGCAGGACAGTCCCCATCCCTGGCACTCAGAAAATCCAGCTCCTGGACCTCAACAAGCTCCCATTGACCCCACAGGAATCAAACACCCTCAATTTCCCTCTTGGCTTTAGGATTTCATCAAGAACCAGGCAATTTGTCCAAGCAGGTGATGGGAAGAGTTGAACCTTCAGTTGAACCAGTGTCCCAAAGCTCCAGGCCATCCGTTTTAACCCTAAATCCGATTTTTTGTGCCCTTCCTCCATTCCTGGAGAGGTGACCAGCAGGGAGCTGCTGCCCAGCAGGCACGGGGTGATCCTGCCAGTGCAAACACCAATAATTACAGCATATTTACACCCCCACGGCTTGCGCTGAGCTGAATGAACTCATTTAAGTCAGCAACAACGGGTCAAGCCAACAGCAACTTGTCTCCATCAGACCTACGGCAGGGCCAGGGGAGCTGCGGGAGGGAGAAACCCTTTTATCCTAATTAAAGCACAACCTGGCAGAGCTCAGCTCCCACCTTTCCAACACCTTCCACCAAACTGCTTAATCACAGGCAAATGAGTTTCTGTAATTACAGCAGGAAGGGATTTATCTCGGGACGCAGAGGTGGAGCAGCACGACCTGCAGAGAAAGGCGGTGTCAGCAAAGAGGCTGGGGGATCTCCGAGTCCCTAAATCCCTCCCTGATCCATTCCAGAGCCAGCAAACATCAGTTTCTGTGTGCTCAGACTCCAGGGATTGGCTCGGTGCTCTCTCTGGCACTGCAAACCTTCTCCAGGAGGGAGCAGGAGCATCCCTGGAGGGGAAGGATCCGTGGCAGGTGGGCACTCACCTGCTCCACGCTCAGGGAGTTTTGTTCCTCGCTGAGAAATCAAAACCTAAATCTGTTTTTGAGTTTGTCTCTCAAGACAAATGAAGATGTTTTTCCAAGCTGGAATGGGGTTTGACCACGGGACTGATTTTTTTTTCCTGCATCACTGTTCTGTCACAGCCAGAGGAGCAATGAGGGCGCTGGGAAGGGGCTCCTGCAGCAGCTCTACACCCATCCCCTGCTCCTACAAACAGCTGGAAAGAGGAATTCCTCAGCTTCAAGAGGGTTTCATCTCAGCAACTGAGTTTAAGTCAATATTTATTCTCTGTGTATGGCAGCTTCAGTCAGGGACTCAGGAAAACAAACCCTGCTCAGTGCTGGGTAAGGCAGGCTTTGGCTGGGGACAGCTTCCTGGGGACAGCTCTGGGGCACGTGCCAGTGCCACCAGAGCCCGGGGACCTGCCTGAAGTCACCAGGATCAGCACAATGTGTGTTTTTCTGCTCAGGACTGGCAATTTAACCGAGCAGAAGGGGCTGCAGCCCCGGCCCGGCTGATCGATGCCTCACACATGCAAATAGGCACCGGGGCCTCTCGCTGAAAGCTCAGCAGGATTTTTCCATCTCCGCGGCCTCTCCAAGGAAAACTGCACGGAATTCATTCACGACAGGCCATCACCGGCTCCATTTCCCAGAGCCCGGCTGCACGTCCCTCAAAATCAAGAGGAAAAACATTTCCCTCAAGCTCTGGGTTTGGAATTAAGCGCATGCAAAGCACTCAGAGCAAAGCGAGGAAGGAGCTGAACGCTCCCAGTGCTGCCCATCCAAGCCCTGCTGCTCCCAAAGTCCTGCCTGGGTTTTTGTTGTCCTCAATTGCAGAACACATTTCCACAGCGGCACCCTGGCCTTTCCCAGCTCCTTCCCCTTCTTTGGCCACAGATTCTTCCCTTCCCAGAGGATTTCCCACCTTTCCTCCAGGTTTGCCTGAAGGGCAGACCCTGAGCAGGGTCTTGGCTGCACCCCCGGGGATCCCTGTGCGTGGCAATCCATGGGCTGGGTGGGAAGCAGCTCCAGCCTTTGGATTAAACAGGCAGGAACATTAATTAAAAAAAAAAAAAAAACAAAAAAAAAACACAACAACAACAAAAAAAACACACACCAAAAACAAACAAAAAACAAACAAAAAAAAAGAAAAAAAGGAAAAAAAAAACAAAGAAGACCAAAACTACAACAATAACAACAACAAAAATCAGAAGCTTCTGTTACACCCAGAAGCAGCAGGTTCATGCACTTTTGGAAGCACTTCTGAAAGGCAGATTGGATCAATGCAGAGATGGAAAGCACGGGCAGCACACAGGCAGCAGTCCCTTGTTTTATTCCACACAGATTCACATAAAAAAAAAGAGGAAAAAAGAAAAGAAAATAAAAAAGGAAAGAAAAAATCGCCTCAAAAAAAAATTACAGTCAGAAAAGCAGAGCAGGAACAATGACTTTTTGATTTTCCATATTTTATTTTCCCCACCAGCGACTTCCAGATCAAACCCACTGACTTTCCAAGCCCCGGCGAGGGCTCTTTGCCCCCCCAGCTCCAGCTGAGCTCTTTGGCTCCACAGCCCGACCCCAACACGAGCCTCCCACCCCAGAGCTGCGGTGGCTCCGTGCCCGAACCGGGCAGGGCAGCTCCGGTTCCCTCCTCGGCGGCTGCAGCAAAAATAGAACCCAAAACCCAGCCAAGTTCATGTTTGTGGCCTGGGACAATGCCCCAGGCTGCCCGTTCTGGGGCCGGCCCTGGGGACTCCGGCAGCGACCCCGCACTCGATGCTTCCCCCCGACCCCATTCGCCCCCTCCGCGCTCAGAGCTGGCACCAGCGCGGGACTCGGCGCGTTAATTAAAGGTTAATGAACGTGCTCAGAGCACAGACATCAGTGCCCTCTGCTGGGACCAGTCAGAAGGTCTGTGGGGGAGCGCGGGGCACCCTGCGTGGGTGGATGTGCCCTAGCGGGGGGAGCCCCGCTGGGTGCGGGAGAGGCGCGGTGCCAGCTGGGTGAGTGCTGCTCTACAGGCTCTTCATCCTCATCCTCACCCCTATTCCTGCCTTAAACCTCATCCCCACCCCTGTCCTCATCCCTGTCCCCATCCTATCCCATCCCATCCCCATGCCCATCCCCACTCCCAAACCCCATCCCCATTTCTGTCCTAAACCCCATCCCCATCCTTGTCCTCATCCTATCCCCATCCCATCCCATCCCATCCCATCCCATCCCATCCCATCCCATCCCATCCCATCCATCCCATCCCATCCCATCCCCATCCCCATGCCCGCCTCTGCCGCCCCGCAGGGCTCCCCCAGCCCCAGCACTCCGTGTCCCAGCCCCCGGGGTGGCAATGTCCCTCAGGGAGCACGGGCAGCACGGGGACAAGCCATCCCTGGTCCCCAGGCCGGGTCCAGCCCCGCCGTCCCCCGGCCGGGCACCCCCAGCCCTCGGCGCTGGATGGGCTCTGACAGCGCTCGGGAAAAGCAGATCCCCAGGGGAGGGAGGCAAGGGGAAGGTGGGCTTTACAATTTATAAACCACTCGCAGTTTGACTGCATTAGCTTTGCCTTAGGCTCCAAAACACGAGGAAAGCCAAGCAGCGAGGGGGGGAAAGAGGGATTGGGGGGAGAGTGGGGATGGCAACGAAGGAGAAAGCTGTAATTGCAATTGCTGGAATTCACTTTTAATGCTGGCTGCTGAATACAGTAAACACACTCTCAAGTCCAGGGAATAAGCATTGATTTTTTTTTTTTTGCAAGTGTTCCAGTGAAAAGCTTCAAATCAATCCTGTTCTGTCAGACACTTTTTTGCCTCTTGGCCTCCAATTACTCACTCCCCACATCCACCCTTCCCAGATCTCACCTTCGCCAGGCACACCTGATGCTGAAGGAGCCCTCTTTGATCCAGAATCTCACCCTGCCCGGCCGGTGGGGCCAGGGAGGAATTCACAACCCCAGCAGAGGAAGGACTTTGCCTGCAAAGCTCTCTTGGGAACAAGGGACACATTCAGAATGAAGAGGAGGGGAGGGGGCGTGCATTGAGGTGTGAGGATATTTCTTCCTTGTCACAGCTCTATAACATCATGGGTGATGTTTTGAGGCTGAAGCTCTGGGCTGGACACAGAAGCCACAGGAGCATTTTGGTTGTTGTACTGAATCTTCACCACCAGAAGAAGCTGCAGAAACACCAAGGAATTCAATCCTAGTGGGAGCCTCCTCTCCCACCTGCCTCCCAGACACCCCTCCAGTTCTCCAGGATCAGGTACCTTCCCAAAGTTTCATTTCCAGCTCTGGCTGAGCCGAGGCAAAAAGCTGGATTTTCACCCCAAGCAGGCTTTGCAGATTGCTGGTGATGTTTGGTCCCTGCCAGGTTTCCCAGAGGCAGGAGCTGAGGAGGATGGGCTCTGTGTGAGATCCCAGAGTCCCACCAGCTGCTCAGTCTCTGCTGGAAAGCTTCAAAGCAAGGAAAAAAAATGTCACTGAGGCAGGGAACAACTCCAGACTCTTTTGTACCCTCTGCAGGGGACAGTGTCAGACTGCAGCCTGAGCTTTGATGGTCCCCCTGTGACTGATGAGGGAAGGGAAGCTGTTGTCGGGGTTTTGATGCTTCCCAGGGCTCTACCCCCTGGATGGCAGCATTTCATTCATCTGCTCCATGAGCAGAGGGAGGAATTTTGGCCAGAAAGTCTGGACTGTGGGACAGATCCAGCAGGGCTCTGTCACTCAGAAAGGGAACACATTCTCCTGTAAACTCAAGGTTTACCCAATGATCTTGGAGCTCCTTTTCAACCTTTTTCGTGATGATAAGGCAAAGCTGATTCTTTGTCAAGTTTTAATTTCAGTTTTAATTTTTTCAAACAACTTCTCTGCTCCCATGGCAAAGGGAAGCTCCAGCTGTCCGTGCTTGTGACAGAATCTGTGCAAGCACAGTGGGACAGGGCTGTGCCAGGGAAATGCCACCCACGAGGGGGACAGAGCTGTCCTGGTCAAACACATCCTGCCAGAAAGCCACAGCTGACATTTCCTAGGACAAAACTTTCTCCAAAGCCGACACTGATGGAAGCAGACACATCCCACAGCTCCTGCCACACATTCTCCCTTTTCCTCCCTGTTTTCCCCACATGGATCAAGACCTCCTGGCACAGAGGATTTTCTCTCATTCCCAACACCCAACACAAGGAAGAGTTACCACTGCAGTGACATGACCTTCAGCTGCTCACAGCCCAGACATTTCCTTCTGACAGCTCCCACATTCACCCTCAAATTATATGTACTGTATATGACTGTTAAGAATAATCACAGGATTTGCAGTGGTGTGTTAGGCACCAAATTATGTATAGGCAAAGCGATTAGAGAGCAGAACAAAGTGGCTGTTCATGCAGCTAATGGCCAAAGTACCACTATTTTCCATCAAGACAATTTGCAGCCAGCGTAGCATCTTCTCACTCCCCAGCCAGGAGCAGCTTTGCATGAAATCTTCAAAAACAACTCTTGTTATCACAAGTCTCAACAGCAGAGCTCGGAGGGGGTTGTAACAGCCTTGATAGTCTTTAATTCTTCTCACCCCACCGCCTTTCCCTCCTGTCCCAAGTGCCTTCCTCTGGGAGATGTGGCTGAGCGTTGTCGCAGCCAAGTTGTGTATCCAGCACTTAACGGCATTACAACTTCTGCTGACTCCCATCTTTAGATAAAAACCTGCTCTTTAGCTTTGTTTACTAAAAATCAAAATCAATAACCATCTCAGCTCGCTGTCCTACAAGCCTTCAGTCTCAGCCAAGCATCCAGAGCCCTGGGGATGCCAGGATATGCTCATGGATTTTGTGTGGATACACAAAATCTGTGTCTTCCACTGTCACCAAAGTTTTTCCATGGGTAAAACGTCCTGGTCCAGGCCCCCCTTGAGGTCCTCGCTCCTTTTTTTCCATGGGTCTTTTCCAAAAAGCCAAGTACCTGCTTTATAAAGCCTGTCCAAGCCTAGAAGGAACTCTCCTGTGCCAGGGCCTTGGAAAGAGATCCAACACAGTAATTACTCCACTCAGACCAACAGGGAGATTATTTTAATGGTAAATTGTCCCATGGGATAGGAAGGAAACACCAGAACTTCTAGGGAGAAGAGGAATCTCAGGCTGGGGCTCATGAGACCCCCGGGCCAAGGAAGGAGAAGGTGAAGGGAGTGCAGGGAAGGAAGTGATGAGGTTTTGGGAGCAGGAGAACAGGAATGCTGGTGCCCTTGGAGCTCTGGCTCCAAGGTTGATGGAGCTGCCAGGAGGTACAGCATGTTCTCTCCTATTGATCTATCAATGTCTGCTCTCCAGAGGAGGGATTACTCACTTCTGATAACACAGCAAGGTTGCCTCTGATGAAAATCAATGGCTCTGACTAGCCAGCCTTCGTTTAATTACATCACGCTGTAAATCCGGCGGGAGCAGAGCGGGGACATTCTCCACCACCAGCACCTCTGTCCCAGCTTTGCACGAGCATCTTCCTGGGATTATCAAGATAAATGGCCTTGATGAGCAGAGTTTTGCTGTCTGTTCTGCAGCCAGGGAAAGGACACGGGGGCTCTTCCATCACCTTGGCCCACAGCTGGCAAAGCTGGCCAGGAGCAGAAGGACACCAGAGATGTGCAGGCACATTCCTGGCAATTAGCTTTGTGGGAAGGAGGATTGGATTAAGACTGAGTGTGAGATCAGGCAGCTTTTTACAAGCTAAATAAGCAACAAGCAGTTTGAGAGAGATTTCTCCCCCTGTTTACAAGGCCAACCAAGGCCAGGTTAATTAATCTCTCTTTCCAGCTGCCCTTCTCACTAGGGCTTGTTCTTCACTTTGAGCAAAACACCCGAGACAGCTGCTCAGATCTCTCACATTGCAGGGTGATGAAAACAAAGGCACAGATGAAAATTGCTTTAGAGCTTAGCCTCTCACAGAAAACAAACGTGCCCGTGCTGTAATTAGGACTAGGCACGCGAAAAAAGAACCAGATCTTTGACCGGTGCTTAACCAGGGATAGTAAATAAAAATAACAACAATCCCTTCCCACACACACAGAGGCACCAAACCAGGCAGGCCTATTTTCCTGGAGCTCACAAAAGAGGGTGGTTCAGTCTCTTGATCCTCGCACAAAGGCAGATCCCAGGCACAGGCTGTGGCTCTGTGCATGCTAAACCCAGCAGCAGCGAGGCCCTATCAAAACAAGGCATTCAAACACTCTCTGCCGCCCCTGGGGAGAGTTTATACCCGGCACAGACAGCAGCCAGCAGTGCTCCATGAATCGCTCGGAGCTGTTCAGCCAAGGCTGCAGCACAGAGCATCATCTGAAGCTGTGGCACTGCCATGCTCCCAGCCAGCAGCTGGACATGCCAGCACTGCCATTTGGAGCTGCCCTGCTGCCTCCTCCTCCTCTCCCTCCTCCCCCAGACATGGTTTAAGGCATTTAGTGGCAGAGATAAATTCTCCCGTGTTTATTTTAATGAAAAGGTCCCCACAATGTTTTGTTTCCCTCACCATTAACAGCACAATTAGAGCTGGAAAGCCTCAGCCAGCTCTCCCCACACAACCACCCTCCATCCTCAGCTCCATCCCAGCTCATCCCAGCTCCTTTCACAGCAAACAGAAGGCAAAGGCACAGCAGGCACCAGCAGCAGACACTTCCACAGCCCTGCAGCCAGCCACGAGCTGAACCCAGGAGCTGTGGTGCTTTAACTGAGCTGGCAAACATCTGTGTGTGGCTCTGCTGTCTGGGGAGGGCTGAAACTGCCCAAGTTTATTGGGATTTGGGTAATGGGGTAGCAAGATCTATCTGGCTGTCCAGAAATCTCAATCAGCACCAGGCTTTGCCCTGTCCCAGGAAAACATTTCTGATCTCACCAACCCCACGGACAGCAGCCACAAAAGGCCAAAAAAACACGTCAGAAAGTGCAAGAGCTCTCCTGGCTCAGCTGCCTGGCTGCAGGAGAGCTTGCAGGTCCAGCAGGGCTGGCTGAGCATCCCTCACTAGAGACATCTCCCTTCCTCCCCTGTCAAGGTCTCCTCTCCAAGCACGTCCTCTCTGCCAGCCGGGCACGGCTCTGCAGCCAGGCTGGGAGCAGGAGGAGGGTGCCAAAGCCTTGAGTCACCAGGCTCAGAGCCCTGCCAGAGCCTGGCACGTCCCTGAGAGCAGTCTCCATGTGTGCTCGCCGCTCCTCAGCACCCAGACGTCATCTCCAGCCCACTTGCTAAGGCTGACGCGTTCCAGGGAGGAATAAGACACCCTTAGGAGCAGCTCTTCCTCCTCAGCAAGGGTGTCCTGAAGGAATTGCCAAAATGGTGCTTTTCTCTGGGTTTTTGTGAGGGCTCTGTTGGCGAAAGTTCAGGCTGCAGCTCCAGGGAGAGGGGCTCTGGAGCCAGGAATTCATCCCACAAACAGGGGGGCAAAAGGCTGCCTGGTCAGGAGCTGGCAGCAGATTTAGGTTGGAAGGATTGTGGCAGGGATTCTCTGGAGAGAGCTCTCTAGGAAAAAAGACAGGGGAGGGAAAAACACCCTTAATTTCTAGATTATCTTATTTCTTAGCCCTTTGCTATCAATTGCTTTGAGATATGGCCACGGATATCAGCAGACAACTTGCACTCCTTATCCCTGGCTGTGGAACAACTCTAAACCAGGGAAACTGCTCCTGGCCCAGTGACCTCGGAGATCAAGTCCCCTTTCTCTGCTGTCAACAGAAAGACTGGGCTAAGTTACCAGCAGCACATTCCCAAGATTCTTTCCTCAAATGTGGCTCAAATTGGCTAATGCATTAGGAGATTGCCGGGGTGGAAAGGGCAGGGGAGATGGAGGAATGCAATCACCAGGGCCTCATTTCTCCTGGAAGCTCTGTTAATGGACAGGGAGCCTTTTGGCACACAGATAAACCCCAGGCAGAGGGTAGCAGTGAGGAAGACAGAAGGAAAATGCCTGCAGGGATCGATGCTTTCCTGCTCCACTGGCACCTTGTCCCAGCCTTCCCTGCATCAGCATTCACACAGCTCCCTGGGAGGGGACAGTTCCCTGTCACACACAGCAGCAGCTGACCGCTAATTAATCCCAATGCCAGCGCTGCCCAACCTTTCCCACTTCTCCCGCACTAATTTATTTAATTTATTGCTGTATTATTGCCAGACCCATGAGTTAACTTCTCTCCAAGCAACTGCAAAGGGGAAAGATCTGGAAGTTATCCCAGGGCCGTGTAAGACAGGAAATCATTTCTTACATCAGGTCCTGAGGCTTGCTTTGATCATGTAAACACACACAAATCAATTGGCTGCAGGATGGATGCCAGAGGTGGGAGACAGGTATTCCAGGGAGCCACAGCCACGGCTCTGCTCTGGGAAGAACATCCCTTCTCCTGGCTGACTTTGATGGAGCGATGCCAGCTGGCATCAGGGACGATTTATCCCTTGTCACACAGCTCCTCTGCAGTGCTGGGAACACTCAGGCCCAGGAGCAAAGTCTCGTTAAGTGGATTCAGCAGACCTGGGCCAGTTCTCAGCTTCAGGAGCCTCTGGCCTGGCCTGGCGTGGCCCAGGACGTGGCACAGCTCAGTCTGACTGGATTTGGTTCAGAGCTGCACGCTGGCACCCTGTGCCACGCCGTTCCCTTCCTCTGAGCCCTTCCAGCCCAGCTTGTTAAGCCTCATCACAAAGTGTAAACCTCAACCCGAGCTCCAGCAGCGCCCCGAGCTCGCCACCCAAGCGTTGGGAGATCTCTGCATGACTCCAGCCAATCATTTCATCCCTTTCCTCGTTTCCTCCAAGGGATCTTTCCTCCGTTTCCCAGTCCCTGGGATAAAAACCAACCCCAGATTTAGTGGCTGGCACTGGGGCTCCCCAGCCACGCACATGGGGCCCAGCCATTGATGCCTTAGGATTTTAGCTTTCATATTTTCCATATCTTTGTAATCCTGTAATTCTTTAGTGTATAATTCTAAACTTCATGTACAGTGTGAGCTGCTGCTTTCCCATTTGGACAAAATACTTTGTAATCCTGTAATTCTTTAGAGTATAATTCTAAACTTCATGTACAGTGTGAGCTGCTGCTTTCCCATTTGGACAGAATAATTCTTCTCCAGGCCTGGAATCAAGGACACCTCACTGCCTCAGGCCCTGAGAGATGTAAACAAAAGTGAGTTGGGGGGGAGAAAACTTGGGTTAAATGACTCCATTACCTGAAGCTGTAATTGGACAATTAACCCCCAACATGCAAATGGCCCAAATTATAACAGTGTGAAAACCTGTGACCTGTGCTCCATTTTTTTGGGCGTAGCCCCTGGGGGGCTTTGCCTGCCCTAAATGTACCTGAATAATAATAATGATAATGGTAATAATGATAATGATAATGATATCATAATGATAAGAAGAAGAAGAAAGAAGAAGAAGAAGAAGAAGAAGAAAGAAGAAGAAGAAGAAGAAGAAGAAGAAGAAGAAGAAATGGAAATTAAAATGGAAATAAATAATGTAAAATGTATATAGTGAATATAATAAATATAATTAATAATATAATTATACCTATAATAACAAGAATATAACAAAAATTAAAATTAAGATTAAAAATAAAATAAATTAATTAAAAATGTAAGAAACATAACCACTTTTTCTTTTCCCCCAGGAGCTGCAGCAGGCCAGGATTCATTCCCCAGCGCTGTCCCTGAGCTGCAGCTCCTGAGCACACGTGCTGCGGCGGCACGCGGCGCTGACCCAGCAGCTTATCTCCTTCCCCTGGCTCATCACACCTCGGCAGCTCTGCACCAGGCGGAAAGGAGCACCGGGAGCCCATGTGGAGCAGGGCCCCGAGAGCAGGGGGCTGAGATAAACACGGGCCCCGCTTTGTCAGGGGCTCTTTATCTGCCCGGGGCTCTGCGCGGGCAGGGCGGGCGCTCGCGGATATCTCAGCAGGCCGCTCAGGCTCTGTTCTGGCAGCTTTCCAGCAGGAGGAGGTTTCTGTTCCCAGGAGAAAAGGAGAAAAGGCGGGTGTGCATCGATAGCCTGAGTGGGGTCAGCAGCCTCTGCCCCAGGGAGCAGAAGGATTTGGGGGGTGACATTACATCCTCAGCTTTCAGGGAACTGTGGGAACAAGGGGAGGTTCTTCTTACCCTGGAGACCCCAAGGGGAGAATCCCTGAGGGGCAGCAAGGCTGAACAGGAGTTTGGCTGTGGCTGCTGAGCAGAGGGGGTCCCTGTCACTCACAGGGTCCCTGTCACCCACAGGGCACAAGGCCGCGCTCCCTCCCCGCTCCCAAACCAGCTCCAGTGCCAGTTCCTTCCTCCAGTAGGTGAAACACAGATGTCAGCTCCTGGCGACACCAAAATTGCTGTTGAATCTGGCAGGAGACACAGCCCTGACCCTGAGGATGCCCCCAGAGCTCTGCAGGCGGCTCAGGCAGGGCTGGTGCAGGGTTTGGGGATGTGGGGAGGGAGAATCCTCCTCAGCCAATGGAGCTGTGGGGGAAACAGCCTGAGACATTAATGGAAATGGCTCTGCTCCTCCTCCAGGAGCCTCTGGCAAAAAGGCTGGGGGCTCACAGCCTCTCCTGCCTGCTCCGTGCCAGGACCTGCAGGATGGAAGGAGAGACGAGGCTGGATGGCCCAGCCTCAGCTGACCCACGCTTCGTGACCCACAGCTCTGAGGTCCCCCCAGGATGAAGCTCACACCCCAAGGGAGAGGAAGATGAGAAATGCAAGGCCATGGCCAAGAGCCCTCCCTGGCCCAGGGCAAACACCTGGGTCTGACACAGTGGCCATGGGGGCTGGGAAGGTGAGCTGGGGAGGGAAAGGATTTAACCCAAGGTGGCCAAAGGACTCAGATTTAACCCAGGCAGGCAGCAAAATTCACATCCTGTGCTCCGGTGAGCTCCAGTCACCAGCTCAACTTGAGCCCAGGGTGCCTGGTTTCCCTCTTTTAGCTCAAACTCAGCTCAAACTTCTCCTTTCTTCCTCTCGCATGGATCAGTCCATGGAAATGTGCTCCAAGACCGGCACATTGTTGGAATATGCTTAGAGGAATATGCACTTTAAGGAAATCAAGGCATCCTGGAGCTCTAGGCAAGCTCCCTGCAGAGAAAACACCAATGTGGTGTAAAACAGATTTTTCCTTTTATTTTGGACCCCCTCAGGCTGAGGTGAGGGCAGGTGGGCACCGTGCTGGGGGCACTGCCCCATGCTGGCATCACCACCACGGCCTCAACCTGCAGGTGAGCTCCCCTGCCTTGTCAGCAGAGCATGCAAGGGGAGTGTTTCTAATTAAAAAACCCTCAGAAAGCTGCTTCACAAAGAAACAATTTAAAGAAAAAAACAATTAGGGGAAAAAAAACCCCCAACCATATCTCAATTGCGAAGTTCCTGCCTGAGTGTTTCATTTCCATTTTGCACCACAATAGGAAGAGAGCAAACAATGGCTGAGAGGAAGCAGCCTGATTGTGGGGAGGCAAAGTGCCACCACGCTCGTTTTTCATCAAATATGGGTGAATGTGATTTTAAAAAAAAAATATATATATATAAATATATATATTATAAATTCTACATATTATTAATGAGAGAAAATATATTATAAATTATATAAAAATATCATGGGTGAATGCAATTTAAAAAAAAATAAATGTATAAAAATATATATATTATAAATTCTATATATTATTAATGAGAGAAAATATATTATAAATTATATAAAAATATATTTATAATATATAATATATAAATATTTTCTCACTTTATTATCTCCCCACCCAAAAAAACCCCAGCCCCTCAGGACAGCTCATTGCAGCTCCTTCCCAGCCCTGCTGCCCTCACTCACAGCCTCAGACCTGCTCAGGCTTCTTCTCTCCCACCTTCCTCCCCAGACTGGGAGGTTTGGGAAGGAAAGGGGCATTCCAGGGCCACCATCCCCAGTGCCACCAAAGTGCCACCAAAGTGCCACCTCTGTCAGGCGGGAGCCGGAGAGACGAGCTCATCCCACCCAAAGAGGAGGAGAAGGAAGAAAATTCCGCCAGCATCACTTCCAGGAGGGCTGGGAGGGCCAGCCTTGGCAGCAGGGCACCTGTTCAGGGTGACAGCTCCGGGTGACAGCGATGGAGAGGAGCCACCACCGCGGCTTCCAGCGTTCCCATGGCGACAGGCGCTGGGTACAGCGTGTGAAACACTCCATTCGCTTATTGATTGAGCCGCCGTCAAATTCAATCACAAGTGAAAATGGATTTTTTAATGCGACTATTAGCTGCTTTTGAAAGGCAAATTGAGTTCAGTTATACCGAGTCAGTCATCAAAAAACAATTTGCCATCAGCCAGACGGGCCGGAGAGGAGCCCGGCCGGGAGCAGCGGCTGCGCGCCGCGGATCGGGAGATCCGACACGGGAACCATGGGGAAATCCAGCTTTTCCTCCTCAAAAATGCACTGGGTGAGGAGGGTGAGGCACCAGGCTGGGCTGTGAGGGGCTGGCATGGACACGGCTGCTCGTGGGATCCATGGTTGGAAAGGAGCATGGGGTTCAAGGAGGAATTTTGGTGTGGTTCATCCCAAAAACCCAAGTAGGGCTTTTGGGCAAGCACGATGGGTGCTGTCCCCAAATTCTGGGGTGCACAAGGGGAGCCAAGAGAGAAGGACACACGAGCCACAGTGCTGTGGTGAAGCCCAAGCAGTGTCAGCCCCTCCCTGTGCCACCCCCAGCCAACACAACCCAACAAAGCTCATTTCCTCCCAGCCGCTGGAAAATAAGATTTTTCCCTCGCTGATTAGGGACGCAGATTCTCATTACTATGTTAAGTGAGGATCAATATCGCAGCCAAGTCTGAAATCAGCCCTGTCTGGCGAGGTGCTGCGCACACCAGTTTCCCCAGTTTGGGGTTGAGCAGCATCTCTAAGGGGCATTCACAGCATTGCTCTGGGATGGGGATGGAGGAAGGAGGTGGGACAGGACAGAGAGTTTTTAACTGAATCTGAAGTTCAGACAAAACTCTGCCAGAGTGGGAGGACTTGCCTGTACACACATATTTATAAAAAAACCCCTCTAGATGTCAAAAAATCCATATAAAAATAAATACATTCCCCCCCACCCCCACCCCCAGAGCTCTGGGATTATAATAGAACCTGTTAATTAAAAACCAATCATTTTCATCCCCCTGAGAACCCTCCAGTAAATAATTAAAAATCCAGCTTCACTTTGGGGTGCCACCTTTCCCAATTCTCCTCTCAATCCCACAAGCAAACTCACAGGCCTTGTTAAACACTTGCAGGAGCAGTCCAGGAATTTCTACAGCAGCATAATCCAAAGATCTGCTTTCAAAGAGCCTCTGCTTCCCGCAAAGCTCCAGCCTCGGCTAATGAGAGCTTAACCACATGTTTGTGGTAGATGAAATAGTATCATTTTGCAATTATTATCATTCAAACATTATTTATTTAACCCGCAGCCACATTATATTGACTGCAGAATTGCTGTCATTTTTACTTTTGATGGCTCTCTCATTGAGCTGAGTGAGAGGAATTGTGTTCCGTGCTCCCAGTGTGGGGGAGGCTTTCCCTGCTCCCTCAGCCTCTCTCCAGACAGGTCCAAGTCTCTGCCCCAGAGCTGGTGGTGTTTGGTACCAGAATCCCTAAAAATGGTCATTTTCCCATCTTTTCCTCTGCTTCACTGGTCATATTTGGGGAATTAATCCATTCTGACCAGCAACACAAAGCCCTGTGCACCAAAGAGTTCCAGGTAAGGACAGAGGATGGATTTGGTGTCACCTTGTACCCCCCAGCAGCTCTGAAAGCTCCTTTGTAAGAGCTGGAGAGGGAAGGCAGCAGCTGAGGAGCTCTGTGCATCCCAGAATGTCCAAATGTGGGGATAACAGAGAGCCTTGGGCTCAAAACCCTTCTCCAAGGAAGCAGCAGGATGAGCCCCAGCCAGCATCCCTGGGGTTTGCAGCAAAATAAACACCAAGGGGTGCACAGCTCAAGATCTGAATGTCAGCAGGGTGAAAAAAAAAAAAGTCTGGCCTCCTTCTCCCTCCTGGCCCTGGCTCTTCTCTCACACGTCACTCTCCCAAAGCCTTGCAAGATGTATTCACACAACAGGAAATCCAACATTCCCCTTCGCCTTCTTCTTTCTTCCTCTCCTTTAATTTTCCCCAAATGTAAATGAGGAAGTCATCTCTCCTCCGGTGATGAAACATCTGCCTGGAGAAGCTTGCAGTGCAATGCAACATATTTTGATCACTGCTCCATCTAATTACAGAGAAGAGAAGAGAAAAATCACAAAGTAGGGCTTGGGACTTTTTTTTTTCCCCCAAAACACAAGGCATCTGAAAAATAATAGAAAAACAGCAGCACTGACAATGAGAGCAGAGGCAGCTTCCCCATCAGCCTTGAAAAACAGCACTGGAATACAGAACCCGCTTGGAAGGAGAGGGATCTCAGGGTGAGATAGGGAAAGATTAATTGCTGGTGCCAAGGACACGTGGGAATGGAATTGGAATCTCAGAATCCTCAAAGCCAGAGGCTGCTCCAGCCAGGCCATGGGGATCTGGCTGCTCATCCATCCCTTGGGGCTCACCAGCTGCCTCACACAGAGCACGAGGGAAGGAGGGACACAGGGGAAGAACTCAAACATCAAGACCCACCAAACACTTGATGTTCAGGAGCCAAGATGCAGAGGGAGAAAGGCTGAAGCTCGAAACTGTGATGCAGTGGCTCACCCAAGAAAAAATAACAATTTTTCCCCAGGAGAGAGCCCAGGTTCTTCCAGGGAAGCTCTGGAGACACTCAGACACAGCTTCAACCTGGCACCAGCAGGGGCAGAGCCCTCACGTTGGCCTCTGCTCCTGAAGTGACAAGGGGAGAGGTCTCAAAGGCACAGCAGGCAGCACCACCCACTCCCTCTGCATTCCAGAGGGGCTGATTGCTTCCCTTGTTTATCTCAGAAGAAATTCACCGTGAAGCACTGGTGGGGCCCAGCCTCCAGCCGCTCCAGGTTGTTGTTCGCCGCGGGAAACGGAGCGTTCAGGAGTTCCAAATAAAACCCTAATCATAATCGTTGCTGTTTCCCTGTCTTGCTCTTCAAGCTCCAAGGGAGTCCACGGCTAAGCAGCAGCAAACAGCACCTCTAACGAGACCTTGCATGGCAAGGAACCAAGCCCAGCGCCAGGGGAGCCTGTTCAGCAGCCTCGCTGGAGGAACGCTGACAGGTTGTTTGTAGCAGCTTACAGAAAGGCAGTGCAAAATAAACAGGAGGCTACCTGCCTTCCACCCCTCTCCCACCTGGATTTCCAAGGGAAAACTTGATTTGGTTTCTGAACGTTTCAAGTTTCCAGAAGAGGAAAACAAAACGCTGCCTGTGATGAATGGGGGTTGGCAGCTGGTGGGGACAGGTACGGCACTTCAAGCCGTGGGAAACTGGCCCAAAACGTTCAGGCACCACAAGGAAACAAAAAAGCTGATGGGAAGGATGCCCACAGACAGGCAGGGGGGTCCCAAGCCCCCGTTTTTTCTTCACAGAGGTTTGTCAGCAGCGTTCTGCTGGCAAACAGACCCCCGTCCATCCTGCCTGCCAGCTCTGCTCCAGAACAGCTCCGAGGATCGTCCTCGCCGTTTGTTATCCTGCCTGAGCAGAGAGACACACAAGTGAGCAGCAGGTGCCTGTCTGGAGCCAACAGAGCACAATGGTTTCATCCAAGTCCATCTGCACGTGGAGAACAGCGGGGGAAGAGCTGGAGCCTACAGAGCTCGTCACTACCACCAGGAAAACAAATGGAGCCACTTCAAAATCATGCCTGCCACAGACACCACGAGCTGCTCCTGAAAGGTCACATCCCTCCTCATTGTGGGTTTAATCCAAGCCTTGGCTGTCAGGGAGAGAGAAAAACACAGGCCTGGGGCTCTCCAAGATGGAATTAGTTCTCAGAATTCTCCCCTGTGGGCACAGGCACGTGTGCATGGAGGGAGTGCGTGGTTGTCACCTTGGCGGAGCGCCGCATGCTCCCTCCGCGGGTACAGCTGGTGCTGACAAGGTCAGCACAGGAGGAAAACTCACCCTGGGCTAGCGGGAGGCAGAGAATTGGGAGATTAGTCACCACGCAGAGATCCACGTTTCCTGGGAAATCAACCAGCTGACAAGGGGTGGAGGACAGGAGAGGCGCAGGACGGTGTGGGATTCCGTGCTGGAATTCAGCCCCTGGCTCTGCCCCAAATCCACACAGCTCTGCCTCCCTCTCTGCATGTCCTGATTCACCTCCTGCTCCCGGCTCCTCTCGGGGCACCCCAAGCTCTCTGGGCTCTGCCAAGGGCAAGTTCTTGTAAGAACAACCAAAATCCCCCTGGGGTCAAAGGGAGAAGAGGCCCTAAGCCCAACCAGGACAGGCAGAGAGGGGCTCCTCCCCAGCTCTTTCTGCTGTCTCCCAGGACACAGGAGCGTTCCCAAACGGATCTGCCAGTCTATTTGGAGCACCAGTGTTTGCCTAAGCAAATAGCTCGGAAAGCTCCACAAATAGCAGGAGGGCTGGTTAATTGGGAAGAAGGCAGAGAACCACAGAGCAAAACACATGCAGGCAGCACCAAAGGCAGGGAGGAGCACGGCTGAGGGGATCTGGCCACCCCAAGGACACATTTGCCCTCCATCCATTGTTGTCCCTGTCCCAGAGCCACTGTCAACAACACTTTCTGCATATGCAAATAGGACCATACTCCCGCAATTACACGGCAATCAGAGGCAAATTACATTCTTGCTGTTTACTTTCAGTGTCCTTAATTAATCCGGTTATTAGACGATTAATGAAGCTTGTTTGGTGAAAAACTCATAGCATTTACAGCGTGAGCTCACGCGTGCAGCCGGCTGGCATCTCCAGCACGCGGGGCTGGGGGCAGCGCGCCCAGCGCTTGTCCCCGAGGCCAGCAGAGCGGGGTGACACTGACACCGACCCCGCAGGGCTTGGGGGGTGCTCAGGGCTCGGCTTTTCCAGCCGTGCCTCCTCTCCTGGAGCTCAGTCCTGCAGCTCCAGCCAAGCAGCGCTTCCCAGCTCGCTGTCTGCAGACACAGCCCGCGCCTCCCTGCTCCTCTCCAAAGGCAGCAGGACCCACACCCGCAGCTCCACCGCTCTGGAAGCTGCTGGAGAAGGTTCCCAGGTCCGTGCAGCCCCTGGGCCCCGTCATCCCTCTCCTCAGCCGGCTCCCGAGGCACCCTGCCCGCCCCAAAGGTCACCCCAGCTCGTGTTTGGTTAAGCTGCCGATAATGAAGTGGCATGTTCATCTAATGATCAAATTGCTGCACCACGAGCATGAAAGGCTGAGGAGAACTAATTAAGAAGCTCATTTGCATACTCCAGCGTTTCCGGTGCACGTATGGGGTTCCCATAGCAACCGGTACAAAAGCTGGTGATGGTGTGTGGATTTTAGGGGGTTTTAAGTGCTGCTCCTTCCCTTTGTCATCCCCTGCAGATGACAAAGGCTCTGCGAGGAAGGTGCGGTGGCAGCGGGCTGGGGAGGGACATTTCTCACAGCAAGGGTGGGGGACAGACGAGCTGCGAGCGTGGCCGGGGCCTGAGCCCGCTCCCAGTGCCACCAGCTCGGGTGCCCGAGAGGGGAGCAGGGATTTGGGGAAAGAAATCCCTGGCCTGGTACTGCTCTGAAGGAGTGTAGGAGGATGCCCCCAATGAGAGAGGGGCAAACTAGCCTTTGTCTCCCAAAAAAGGAAGGAAGCTCAGAAGTTTCTCTCAACGATCGGGTGAAAAGCTACTTTATAGGACTCCTGAGACATCACTAAAACCTTGGGGTCACCTAATTGGATAGAAGCCAAAAAGTCCCGCCTGGGCCATAAGGTAGAAGAGGAGAGAACAAAGGAACCACGAGGCTTTTGTGAAGGTGTTTCTACCAGGGGCAGACCTCTGTACCTGGCTCGGATTTTCTGTTTATTATTTTGCCTTTTATTAAACCTTTCTGTTTCTAACACTGCAGCAGAAGCCATCCTGCTCATTATTTCCCTCCAAAGGTAATAGCTAAGCTATCCTTGGGTGTATTAGGTTCCCTTTTAAGGGCTCATAAAACCCTGGCCCGACAAAACAGAACCTAATACTGCTCTATCCAAAACTTTCCTGAGTCACTTTGGCCTGAGCTCCGTGAGGAGGCGGCAGCTCCCGAGGGAAGTTTTGCAGGGCACTGCACCAAATCCCGCAGCATCCCGGAGCCCGGAGGGGGCACCGGCTGCAGCGAGCTCGGGGTGACACCGGCAGCACCCGGGACGTGGGGACACCGGGGGATGGCACCCCAAATGCTGCACCCCAGTGTGGGAAGGAGGAAACCAGGACCGGCCAGGTGAGGGTGACAGCTCAAGTCCCAGCAGGCTCCCCGCAGTGCGGCGCAGTCCGGCCCCGGCTCCTTCCATCATGTCACATTTCCTAAGCACCGACATTTCTTTTCTGCTTTGTATTTCTGGCAAGAAACCTTTGCATTTAGATAAGGAATAAAGCCTGGAATCAGATCTGAACTCTGCAGCAGAGATCAACATTTTAATGAATTAAATATATTCCAAACTAAATGTAACCTCTTAGCGCTCACATTTTTTGAGTGAGACTAACTTAAAGAAAAAGCCAACAATCCAACTCATTTCAGCTCTCCCCGGCTGTGAACTGGCCACAGGCCAATCAATTATCTCGAATTTATTCGTTATTCAACTTCCCTCCAGCAGCCAATTTCCAGGCTGTGAATTGCAGGTGAGCGGCTCCTGCGGCCGCGGTCCCTCCCAGTTGGCAGGCACTGGTTTCACTGGTTTCACTGGTTTCACTGGGCTGCCCAGCAGCAGCGCCTGGCCCGGGGCCACCAGCCAGGCAGGACACTCCGGCTGGCTCACTGGGTGTCACACAGCCCTGGGGGGACGGAGGGACAGCGGCTGTTTGACATCCGGAGCAGCGTTTGGAGATGCACACAGAGCCCGAGCTGGCAGGCCTGGGGAGGGATTTGGAATTCCTGGCTGGTAATTCTGGCTGTGCGGGGAGGGCAGAGATGCTGCTGCGTGCCCACAGATGTTTGCTGGGCTGGGAAGGGCAATTTTGGGAGTGGGGAGGGCAGGGATGAGACCTCGGCTGCGCTGCCCCAGGCTCGGGGGGCAGGAGGGAGGAGAACGATGCCAAGGAGCCCGGCTGGTCCTTCCTGCAGCCCCCACCACGCTCAGGGACTCAGGAGCCCCAGAGCTCTCAGCTCTCCACTCCAAACACCTCACCTCACTATTTCCCACTCAAAGCAGGAGCTTTTCCTCTGTCCCCAGCCTACCCAGCATCCTGGAACCAGCTCCAAACCCATCAAGCTGGAAGAAGTCCCCTTGCCTGTCCAAAGCTTTCTCCTCCCCTAACATTGTTTTCGCTTCCCCCTCCCCTCCACGTTTTTTATTCTCAATAAAAACATAATTACAGGCTTTTAAAAAAAGCAAATTATAGTGACATACTTTAATTATCTCCAAGCAATGGAGGACTAAATTACACAGTCAGGGAATCGGAGGTTACCTAAAAATAAAAGCAAGAAGCTTCATTAAATGCTAATTGCAGCTTTCACCACTGAAGTGAGATTTCAACACAGACCACCATTGACTCACTGGGCCCTACAAGAGAACATTGGGGCTGGGGAGAAGCCCTCAGATACACAACTGGTGCCTCCATCCGTGGCTCCAGCCACAGGGATTGCTCCAAAGGGAGCTCCACTGCTGCTGGACCTTCCCCAGCCACAGGGCTGGGTGCTGCCACCTCCCTCCAGGGCACCCACTGTCCCCTCAACCCCTCTCAGAGGCACTGCCCACCTTCCCAGCAGCTCATCACAGCTCCTCCAATGCTTTGGAGCAGAGAAACGAGCTCCAGTTTTTCCCAGAGCTGCTCCTGCACCGTGGATGGAGCCACAGCACCCACCTCTGCTCTGACCCCGGGTCCCGCCTTGCTCTGAGCATCACTGTGCTCTCCTGGGGTGAAAATGAGTCCTTGGGGCTCTGCTTGAGTGGAGCCCTGCCCTCCTGTCCTGTCCAAGCCAAGCTCTGCTCCAGCCCTGCTCTTCCCATCCCCTTCATCCAGATTTCCTCCCCAGGAGGAACAGGAGATCTCCAAGCCCAGAGGGGCTGATTCTGCCCAAGACACAGGAAGGGAGGCACGAGGTGGCAGGCAGGCTGGAAAATTCGCAGGGAAATTATCTTGTTTTTCCATTTCCCATCGAGTTGGCCTAATTATGCCACCGAAGTCTGTAATTTGCCTCTCACAGAAGAGAGTTAATGACTGGTTCCAGGCTGCTGCTGCTCCAGGCGGGGGCACAGCTCCCACTCCAGCCCCCAGCTGTGCCCTGGGACCCCGAAAGTTCCTGCTTGTCCCTGGAGAAGGGAGCTCAGGAGAAGAGCTGGAGACTGGGAACAGCAGCCAAGGACAACAGAAAGTTCCAGGAGGGCAGGAAGATACGAGCAGGGCATGGAGGGAGCTGGCACCAGCCCAGGTTTTTTCCTCACCACTTCTCAAAGTCCCAGAAAAAGTGAAAAATCTGCAGGTCAAGCACTCAGGGAACTCAGGCAATTATCGTTGTTTAAATTCAATAGCCCTTCACACAAATAAGAGGAAAATCAGACAAGTGCTTTTAAAGCTCTGAGGGAGGTGAGGAGGAGAAATGATGGCCACAATTTCCAGATACCTCATTAAAAAAAAAAATACCCAAAATACCAAAAACTAGGAATCTGATATCCAGGAATCAGTATCCACTCTGCTCTTCTCCCCAGCCACAGGCAGAGCTACCCTCAAAAATATTAAGCAAAAACAGAAAAGCAGAATCTGGATCCTCACAGGCCCCTGCTGCAGCATCCAGAGCAGAGCCTGGCTGGATCCCCATCCACCTCCATGGCTCACAGGCTGCTCCCTTTTAATTAGCTGCCATCATCAAAGAGGTGCTGGGAATTAAACAGCACTGTGCCGTGAGGTGCTGGATAAAACCAACCAGCTGTGTTGGGAGGTCACTGCATCCACCACTGGAGTGGGTTGGGAGGGACAGGGCTCCTCCAGCAGCTCAGGTTTGGGGGGACAAAAATGGGGCATTTCTGCAGGGCTTGGAGCACCCTCACAGACACAGCGAGGGGAGGCAGGTGGAGGCTGGAATGAAGTCAGGATCAGCCTTTGCAGTCATGATCAGGCAGGATTCGGGGTGAGAGCTGCTCCTGACACCGTGGGAGCAGAATCCCCGAGCCAGAGGCTGCAGCACAGCCATCAGCTCGGGTTTTCTCAGAGCCCTCTGAGCCAGGCAGTGCCTCACATCCCATCTGACAGTGATGGATGCGCTGGGAGCCGAGCAGTTTTTTCTCCTGAGAAGCTCTTTTGACAAGTATGATCTTATCAAAGTTTCGAGCTTTTCATTACACTGCTTTTTCCCCCCTTTTTTTAACTCCTGTCCTCTGTGCACAGGCAGCGAGCAGCTGCATTTCCCTCTGCCACCAATTCCTGGCTGAGGCTCCCGTGGGGCTCGGGGCACCCAGGTGCCCCCCACACCCCCCAGGGGGAGAGCAGAGCTGTGATTAACACACAAACACCTCTAGAAATGTGCAAAACACAGGGGTGACATCACACAGGCTCAGAGGGTGGGGAAATAGCATTTTGGGTGAACAGGCACAAAGGGACAGGGAGCCATCCCAGCACCCCCTCCCAGGCCAGGTCACCCCCAGCTCCAGCATTTTATTGGGCTTTTTATTGAAACAAAGCTTGGCCAGAAGTGGAGGCACCCAGCACCTCTCTGCCTCTTTTCCCTATTTCACAAAAAAAGAGACAGGTCTGGATCCTCCTCTCCTGACCCAGCAGCCAAGAAGCACAGCCAGCCCCAATCCAAGAGGAAAACACTCGGAATTCCTGGGCCAGAGGCAGAAACAGCAGCAGCCAAGGCCCCAAACTGCCCCAAAAAGGCCCAGGCCAGGCTCTGGGAACAGCCACAATGGCTGTGCCATCCCAAGGACAGGCTGGAGCCTGGAAGAGGAGCCCTCCCCACAAGGCAGAGCTGCTTTTGTTGGTCTTTGATTGGAAAAGCCCTCTGAGGTCCTCCAGTCCACCCAGCAATGCCACCATGTCCCCAAGTGCCACACCTGCACAATTTTTAAACAAGTCCCTCCAGGCAGGGGGGCTCCAGGCAGCCTGAAGGTGTGGGAAGCCCTGGGAAATCTCTCTTCTGCTCCATCCTCACAGCTTGGGAAGAGAACACGAGGAGGAATCAGCTCTTTGCACCCCAAAGCTGCCCCAGGGACCTGCCAAGCTCCCCTGTCCCTGCCCCATCCCCTCTGCCACAGTTTGCACTGCCTGGAATCTCCAGGGATGCCTGCAGAGGAAGGACACCAAGCCCTGAGCTCTCCCAGAGGGTTTGGCCACCCAAAAACCTTCCCTGGCACCTCCTGAAACCAAGTCACCAAGAGACAGCAAACGCCGAGTGCAAAACCAGGGTCTTTTATTAGAAATCTCCTCGTATAAAAATGATCATGCTCTACACAGTCATCGAATAATTCATAAACATCCAGGCACTGAACTTTGTTTTTTTTTGTGTGTTTTTGTTTTTTGACTGGTCAGTACATAAAGCAGACATATTTCAATCCATATGGTCATCACATACATTAAGGAACCACCTATAGAAATCAGCACTTTGAACACAGTCTAGGTTTTATTTTATTTTATTTTGCTGTCTGTTTTTTTTTTTAATGTAAATTTTAAGTATTTTTATTTATTTTTCCTTTTTGCAACATATAGAATTTGGTAGGATATGGGGAAGAGAGTGAAGAGGGACGGAGGAAGACAGGAACGAAAGAAAATGGAGGATTAAAAAAATAATAAAAAAAATAAAACAGAAGGTTCTGCACAACCACAAACAATCTCACAAATTCCAGAAAAGGGAAAATGCTGGGGCTCTTATTTTCTTTTTCCTCCTTTTTTTTGCCAAAATACAGGAAAAAAAACAAATCCAAAGACTTGCTGAAGTCCGTGCCCTCTTGCCCGTGCTCCTCCATCCCTCCGTGGGAGCCATGCATCGCCACCGTGGGCGCTGGAAGAGTTTTAGTGTTTCTTTATGGATTTTTTTTTGCTGCTGTCGATGGCATTTTCCCCCGGGGCGTGTCCCCTGGCTGCCACCTGCCTGTCCCGTGCCGCTGTCCCTCCTGCTCTGCTCCTGGAGCTAAATGGCGTGGTTGCTGTAGCTGACGTAGGTCTGCTTGGTGGCCAGTGCTGGAAGGAGACACAGAGCTCACGTGGGTCATCAGCAGAGGCCACCGTCCCCTCCCCTGACCTGGTCATCGTGCCAGGAGGTGCCAGCAGGGATGTGGCAGGGTTTGCTCAGTGCAGTGCTGGCGCTTGGGGTCCTTCCTGAGCCCCACAGCAGCTGTGGGTGCTCCCCAAGGACACTTAACCCCAAAGAGAGCCCCCAGGATGTGCCATGGGCAGTGGGAATGTGTTCTCAGGCTCCCCTCCACTCCCCTCAGCAACCCCCTACAGACAGACCCTTCCCAAAGCTCAGCTTGTCCCAGCCAGCCCTGCCTGGGACAATTCGTGGGGTCCCAGGGGGTTTTGGGGTCCCAGCTGGGTGTCCCACGTCCCTGGTCACCACTCCACGGCAGCAGGACACAAAACCACCCTGGCTGTCCCCTCACGCTGAGGGTGCCACAGGGACACAACCCTGCTGCCACCCCCAGCTTCTCCAGCCCTCAGACACACCAGGAGAGGAGGCAGCGATGGCTCCAAAGCCACCACACGTCCCAGGGTGGCACAGAAAAAGCCACAGAGCAATGAACCCCACCACTCCCTGCAGCGTTGTGCCACTGCCCTTGGTGGGGACAGCACTCTGCGAGGTCCCCAGGTCCCTCGGGGTGAGCAGGCACAGGGACACCTCCATCCAAGGGCACGGGCAGGTGCTGGCACAGCCTGGGACACCCTGAGCAGCACAAAGGTGTCCCCAGAGGGAGGGGACGCCAGCAGCTCGTGGTGCCTGGCTGGCAGTGGAACCTTGCTGCAGGTCTCCAAGTGGTGCTCCCAGATAACAATTAGATAGAGCAGAAGGAATTGGAGCTGACAGAGCTATTTGTTAGCCGCGATGTTTTCGTAGCTGATCTGCCCGTATCAAAGCCCTGTGAATTATTTATTCTGTTGTTTATTTAAGGATACGTGACCCGGCAGTGACAGAGTGAAAAATGTCCCCTCGGTGCTGCGCTGATGTCCCCAGCCCTGCTGCCCTCCTGGGCACCACGGGAGCTGCCAGCCCTGCTCACTGCGGCCTCCCCCAGCCCTCTGGAGCCAGGGATGTGCAGACGGAGCTCAGCTCTCCCCGTTCCCGTTTAGGATCCCCGGAGGATCCCGCTGTGAGCTGCCTCACCTTGCGTTTCCAGGTTCTCGCAGAGCTCCGACTTGGCCTCTCCGTTGGGGCGGAACCCTCCCTTCTGAGAGAACTTGTTGGACATGGTGGCCGCTGTCACCACCGCCTTGAGGCTCCGCTTGCGCTTGGGGACGTTCTGCTCCGGGTGGAAGAGGATGATGTACACCTTGGGCATGTAGAGCATGCCCAGGGACACCGAGGCACTCAGACTCACCGAGATGGTGAGCGTCGTGGTCTGGATGTACATCTGCAAGACACAAGGCCACCAGCTGAGAGCCCAAAGCCCCTGTGGGATCCAAAAGGGAAAGGAGGAAACGGGGAAACGAGGGAAAGTTGGGGTTAAATGAAAGGAGTGGGGAGGCAGCGCTGGAATGTTGGCAGTGCTGGCGCTCAAGGTGAGGTTTGATGCTCCACCAGCCTCAGGGCAGGAGCTGCAAGGCTGGTGCTGGGCACAGCAAGGACACCTGACACCAGGGCACGCCCCACCGCCCTTCTCCCTTCAACAGGTAATTCCCATTCCCCAGCTGACTCCTGGGCTCTTGTCATGTAAGTCACATATTACACACCGACGCCGCCTTTTTGCAGTCAAAACTAATTTCACGCTCACTGTCCAGGACTAACAGTGACAGATGTTTTGCAAAATGAAAGCCCATTAATCTGACTGTAGAATAATCCATTTTTCTATGGAGAGCAGTTGGCAGGCTCCTCTCAAGCCGGGGCATCTGAAGCAGGTGGCAACTGGAAGCAGAGACCCCCCCATCCTCCCTCTGCCCATCCCACCTCTCGGGGAGGACAGGAGGACAAGTCCCTGCTCCATGGGCATCCCTGCTCCGCCAGCATCTGCTCCTTCTCTCCAGCATCCCCTTCAGCAGGAGTTCTGAGGCTCTGGGGAGGAGCAGGGAGGGGGCTCTGGGTCTCCAGATGCCTTTGCACACACCTGTGTGCAGGTCACCCTCAAGGCTTGAGAAGGAGCTTTAAAACAGCTCCTGAACTTCACCTGATTCAATGCCCAGGGGTTCCCCTGGAGGTGTTTCACAGTGGGATTTCATGCCCTCTGAGAAGGAGCCAGGAAGCCTGGGGGCTGCAGCAGCAGCCATACAGGGTCCCCATGTCCCCAGGGACACACCTGAGGGTTTCTGAAGTGAAAAGGTGATGGAGAGCACCCGTGAGGCAGAATCTCTGCACAGCTCCCAAAAGCGAGAGCTGGTGGGACACAGCTGCTCCAGGACCCCCCCAGATCCCACCCGTGACCCTGCAAAGCCAACCAGCACCTGGCCCAGAGCCCAGAGCGTTCCGACTCAGCCCCAGAGGGAAAATGCCACTGAGCTGCTTCTGAGTCAACTGAAAAACTTTGGTTTGTCCCCAGAATAAAACCTCCTGCTGTCACACGCGCCGGTTTGTTTGTTCCACCTTCTCTCTCTAGGCAGTTTTTGGAAATAAAAATGTCATTTCATCAAGCAAAGTCAAAACACATCTCTGTGCCAGAATATGTGCGCTTTTTTTATTTCTTTTTTTTCTTTTTTTTTAATTCACTCCAACCCTCCAAACTCTGCCACGGGTGTCCTGGACTGGCCAGGAATGAGGGAAACACTGGGACCCCAACTCCAGGCACCCCAAGCCCTGCCTGGGCAGCAGCACAGCGTGGCCCTGGCGGGGCAGGGCTCAGCTCAGCACCCTCATCCCCCTGGCTCCCTGCCTTCCTTGCCAACCCAGCAATTTCCATATTTTGTGCCTCTGCAGAGAGTCCCCCTTCCCTGTGCCTCGGAGCTTGGGGGCGTTTCAGCGAGGAGGGAGAGAGCAGCTGAGCCAAGCTGAGCTGGGCTAAGCTGGGCTGAGCCAAGCCAAGCTCAGCCATCTCCGTGCGTGCTCCCCCCTCGCTCCTGGGCCGCTTCTCCCGGTGTTTCCAGGGACCCCCCTGTGCTGAGACCCCGCTGGCCCCAGCTCCCCGCCCCACTTTCTGCCTCCTGCAGAACTTTTGGGGTCTCCCAGGGCCACTGTGGCCACCTTCCCCCCATGCTGGGCTTGCAGGAAGCGTTTTCCTGCCCGCTCCAGCCCCCGCAGCCGTGTCTCGCCGCAGCAAACCCCTCACCAGCTCAGACAGGAATATTTTTAGCCCGGAGCCTCCACACAGCCGTGAAGCTCTGCTCAGTTAACCTTCTGCCACTGCAAAAAATGACCATTTCTCACAGTTTCACTTCCCACTCTCTTAATTGGCTTCCAGCCCAGAACCCCGCTTTGCCCCTCCGTTAACGACGCTGGAGCTTCCTTGGGAGCCATGGGAGGCGTGAGCTGTGCTCATTGAGGAAGTTCCAGCTCCTGCTGCCTCGTGGGCTGGATCAAAGAGCACAGGCAGCCCTGGCTCAGGGCGATGACGCTGAGGGACAGCACTAACCCAAAATGACCCCACAGCAGCCCCCAAAGCCGCGCTGTGCTCAGCTTTGCTGAGCCTGGGTGAGCCTGTCCTGCCCGAGGGAGCAGCCCAGGCCTGAGGCACAGCCCAGACTTGTGTCCCACAGCAAATCTCTGCATTAATGGGAAGCTGCCTCCACTCTAAATCCACACCTGGCCCCACTACAAGGGGTTTTGCACCATGCTGGGGAAGGGCAAACGTGCTCAGCACCCTGAACACCACGGGACAGTCCCTCTCACTCCTTCCCTTCTCTCTTTTCCCTGGCTGAAAGCGAATGTGATAAGCGGGGAAGCAGACAATGACTCCACTGTTCTGCTGCCACCTTATCAGCACAGGAAATTGTCTCTTTCTTTAGATGCTCTGTTATTGCTATTTCTGTAATCCGCCGGGACTGGCGGGGACGAGAGGCTCTGCTCAGAAAAGGCTTGGGGGACTTGTTACAATAACGTGCCACCTCCATGCAAAGTTGTGGGCACGAGGTAAAGCAAATAAAAGTGAAAACGGGGATTATAATCCAGCTCCTCCAGACCACGAGGAAGCCTTTGCTGCAGCCCTGCAGCCTCAGCTGGGCAGAAGTGCCAGGGGGTCATGGGTGTGGGTTTGCCCTGTGGCATCCTCAGGACCTCAGCCATGAGAGAACAGCCCAGACACTCCTGGATTTCCTGTTGCCGAGGGTGCAGACACTCCACAGAGCCAAAGAGGCCCTCAGTCTCAGCAGCAGTGGGGTGGAGGGGATGGGATCCCTCCCCACAGTGAGCTGGGGGTGCCCCTGGAGCATCCCCAGAGCACCATGTGGGTGATGCCAAGGCCAGTGCCCCCAGCTGTCACCCCAAGGACACACTCAGAGCCACACTCCCCGTGCAGGCTGTGCAACAGCTCCTTCTCCACCTTTTTCTCCCCAAGAGTGCAAACCAACACCTAAAGCACTGAGAGAGCCCAAATCACCTGCTTCTCCTGCCAGCCTCATCATCTGAGCACATCCACCATCCCTCAGCTGCAGCTCAGGGATGCTCAGAGCCCATTCCCACAGCCTGGGGACAGTCAGAGCTCATTCCCATGGCCTGGGGACACTCAGAGCCCATTCCCACATTGGCAGAGCCAAACTCCAGCCTGGAATCCCAAATGCCCTCAAGGACTGGCTCAGCAGGCTCGAGGCAGGGCCGGGCTGTGAGACAGAGCTCCGCGTCCGAGGGGAGTTGGGAACATCACTTTTTCCGCCTCTAATCAGCTTGTTAGCAGCCTAATAACAGAGCAGGCCTGTGCATTACAACCCCCAACGAGAGGCACAGCCTATTGTGGAGCCGCTGCCTGACAGGCAGCGTTCAGCAGCCCTAAATTATCCCGTGACAAGCTGCAGTGAAGAGGTGAGCAACCTTGCGCATAATCTACAATCATTATCATTTCCATCTTTATTACCCACAGTATGCCAAGCACTTTAAGGAGGCTTTCAGGGAGCTTTTGTTTTGCAATAATTTCTTTAAAAACCTGCTTTCTTGTTAGTATCTCCCCTGCCATCTCATCAAAATGGAAATGTTGCAAAAGGCTCCATTTATTTCCTTTAATTCTCCTTCACACTTCCAGCCAGAGAAGGCCTGGTGGGACTTTCTGGTTGAGCCAAGGTCAGAGGTGGCTGGGCAGACTCAGCCTCCTCGAGGGATGGATGCTGTCAGAAGAGATGCGCCAGGACACGACAAACTCAGCAAAAGCTCCCTCAGCCAACCTTTGCAACAGGTGTGTCCTAAAGCCATGGGGACACAGGGGATCCAGAGAGGGACCCGGGTGCTGGGACACCCCAGGGATTCCCAGGGAACAGCAGCTCCAAGGTTTGTTCATCAGAGCAGCGCTGGGCTGGCAGGCGGGAGCTGTTTGCGTTCGCGATGATTCCTGTTTTGGCTGGCAGGCAAAGGGATTTGGGTCTCATTCATGAGATTTTTATTCTTTGTTCTTAATCCCTCGCACTTGAGCACGGAGCCTCATCCAGGCTGGCCTCAGTCCCGTGGGAACTCAGCACTGGGAACAGGGGCCAGCTGGGCAGCACGGGCTCCCTTTCCGTGCAGAAATTGTGCCCATGACACCCGGGACCTGCCCTGGGGGCTCATCCTCCCCCAGCCCCCACAGCAGCAGCCTGTGCTGCCCACTGCCCCCACCCATGAGGGGCAGTGGGGCCAAAAGAGCACGGAAAACTTCCCACCCTAATTCCCAAGCTGACCACGCTGCAGGGAAGTTCTCCTCTTGCTCAAAACACCACAGCCTCTCCCAGCCCTGCACACAGGACACCAGCCAGGCCTCTCCCCTCCTCCCTTACCTTCTCCGCCGACTGCGACGTCCCAAAAAATATCGGGATGAAGGCTAACCACACAATGCAAGTGGTGTACATGGTGAACCCAATGGGCTTGGCTTCGTTAAAGGTCTCCGGGACCCCGCGGGTCTTAATGGCGTACACAGTGCAGGTGACCATGAGGAGCATGCTGTACCCGAGCAAACAGATGAGGGACAGGTCCGAAATGTCACATTTGAGGATGCCCCGGGCAAAGTGGGGGTTTGTAGTCCGCTGGTCCTCGTAGTCAATGACAGAGTGGGACGGGTCCACGATGAACCAGATGCAGACGCCGACGAGCTGCAGGGAGATGAGGCTGAAGGTGATGACCAGCTGCGAGGCGGGGCTGATGAAGCGCGGGGCGCTCACCGACTTCTTGCCCTGCTCGAAGATGCGGTAGATGCGGTTGGTCTTGGTGAGCAGCGCGGCGTAGCTGATGCTCATGCCCAGCCCCAGGAAGATGCGCCGCAGGGAGCAGGTGCTGAGGTCGGGCTCGGCGATCATCAGGAAGGTGGTGGCGTAGCAGAGGAAGATGCCCGTGAGCAGGACGTAGCTGAGCTCCCGCCCCGACGCCTTGACGATGGGCGTGTCGTTGTAGCGCACGAAGGTGATCACCACGAACAGCGTGGCGATGATGCCCACGATGGCGATGAAGACGGGCACCACGGCCCAGGGCGAGCTCCACTCCAGCTTGATGATGGGGATGGGCGTGCAGCTGGTGTGGTTCTCGTTGGGCCGCTCGTTGAAGTGGCAGCGCTTGCAGTGGAACTCGTCCAGCTGGTACTGGTAGCCGTCGCAGCGCTCGCAGTGCCAGCAGCAGGGGATGCCCTTCACCAGCTTCTTCCTCTCGCCCGGCTTGCAGGGCAGGCTGCAGATGGAGCTGGGCTGCTGGCTCCCGCCCCCAGGCCACAGCATGTTCTCCACCTGTGGGGTAGATGGCACCAGCCATGCCAGGCACCTGCCGGGCACGCCTGGGCACAAGGGGTGCCCTGCCCTGCTTGGATCTGGACCCTCAGCCCATCAGCACATCCCACAGATGGTCCCAGCCCAACCTGGCGTGGGGCTGGGGAGGTGGTGAAGCTCTCCATTGGCCTTTTGGGAACACTCAACAACAGGAACCCAAAATGAAGCCCCTCTTTCCCTGAGGAAACCCCATCTGCTGGGTCTGGCTCTGTCTCCTGCCCCATACCCAGAGTCCCTAGGGTGTGGTGAAGCACCAGTGTGTACCTGGGGGACACCTTCCCCTCTGCCCCCGCCACCTTTGGCTGCCTGGCTTTGCAGCCAGGGACTCCCAGACTCGACGTGGTAAGAAGAGAAACCTGCAGGACCTTCCCCTTGGACCATACCCTCACCTTGAGGTGCAGGTGGTCTGTCCACTGCCCGATGACCTTGTACTCAGGGGTGGAGTTCCTGATCTGGTACTGGTAGATGTCGTAACGCCCCGGAGCATCTCCGTTCTCATTGAACGTCACAGGAGTCCCAGCAATGCCTGTGGGAAAGGGGGGGCTCAGCACCCACAGCACCCCCAGCACCCCCACCCTGCTGAAGGGGTCCAAGGGGACTCTGGATTGATGCTCCCCCCTCGCTGCTTCTTCTAAGAAAGGGGGAAAAGCGGCTTTAAAAGTTCAATCAAGTGAATTCTGGAGATAAACACTAATGAAAGGAAGGAAGAGAAGAATCAAGAGGAGAAAATAAATAAAAGAGACACTGTGGAGGAGATGAGAGGGTGGAGATAAATAGAAATAATAAGGGGACCAGACAGAAAATGTTTATTAAGGAGAAAGGGCAGAGGAAAAGATGCGCTTCCAGAGGAGATCTGAGACAGACAAGGGCAGAGCAGCAGGAGGCAGCTGGGAGGGAGGAGCTGGCAGGGGGAGAGGCTGGGCAGGACAGCAGGTGAGGGCAGAATGGCAGGTGAGGGCAGGGTGAGGGCAGGGCAGCAGGTGAGGGCAGGATGAGTGCAGAATGGCAGGTGAGGGCAGGGTGAGGGCAGGGCAGCAGGTGAGGGCAGGATGAGTGCAGAATGGCAGGTGAGGGCAGGGTGAGGGCAGGGCAGCAGGTGAGGGCAGGATGAGTGCAGAATGGCAGGTGAGGGCAGGGTGAGGGCAGGGCAGCAGGTGAGGGCAGGGTGAGGGCAGGATTTCTTCTGGATTTACACTCCAAAGGCTCTCAGGAGATGTGGAAGCTCAGACCTCCTCGCCTGCTGATCTGCTGCCCTCCCTCCAACGCTGCACTCACACTGCAGCAGCTGCCAAATGGCACCACAAATGAACTGTGGGTGCTGCTGAGTGACCCACAGAGCAACAGGGGACGAGCAGAGACCCCGGGGCCGCTCCTGCCTCCACCCCAGGGCACAGCAGACCTGAGAAGTTGACGCTGCGGATGTACTTGAGCAGCTCCACGCCGTCCACCGGGTCCATGCTGGGGCACAGCCCCACCTTGCCGGGGCACAGCTTCTTGTGCATGTTGTGCAGGGCGTGTCCCATGGCGTAGACGGCGTCGATGACGAACTGCACCTTCCCCTCCTGCTCGTACGAGGAGTCCTGGCCGATCCTCTCCCGGTCTGTGGGGACAGGGGAAGGGTTTTCCACCTCCCCATCGCCCTCCAGGATGTGTCTGCTGCGCCCAAACCCTTGCCAACGAGCCCATCCTGGACTGGAGCAGCTGGAAATTCCAACCCCGCTCCCAAACCTGCACACGCAGCCAAGGAACATTCCCTGGGGAATATCCAGCCAACCTCCTCTTTGGGAGGTTCTGAAAATGTGGGTGCTGCACCCTGCTGCGCTTCCAAGAACCCTCAGGATGCCACGTCCCTGTGCCATGGGACATCCCAGGTCCCCAACAGGATGCAGGCTGGGCTGTGACCAACATGCCACCCTCACCCCTGCATGTTTCATCCCTCCTTCATCTCCCAGGAGTTTCCACCAGCTCAGGCTCCAGCAGTGGTGCCAAGGACCGCCCAGGAAGCATCCATCACTGCCTGCCTGTCCCCATCTCACTCCCAAAGCCTCCTGTCACCCCACTCCCCTCGCCACCCCCTGCCACCCCCTGCCTTGCTGACCCCACAGCCGCCTGGCTGGCAGGATCCTGCAAGGATCTGGCAATTACCAGTGACAGCTGCCTTCCCCCCTGTCATAACCGCCCTTAATGGGACCACAAACATGTTAATCACTTAGCAGAAGACACCGATTAACGCAGCACGCTGTTAATTACAGCTAAGAGAGCGGCTCCCAAGGGGCACCACGGCTATGGAGAGCCCTGGCCCCTGCCCCGAGGCATGGCCAGGCATCCTGCCAGGCCTCCAGTGGGAAGGAGGGTTTGTCAGGGAGCCGAGGGCACCACCCCCCTACTCTGGAGAGGCAGCACATCCTAGAAAGCCACGCCAGGGTGCCCAAAATTAACTCCAGCTCCACCACGTAGGGATGTGCCCTGATGAGAGGTGGGATTCACAGGGACTGCAGGGGACCAAGCACCACGTGCTGACCTTCCTTCCCTGCTGTGGGATGAAGCTCCAGGGAGAGGGGACAGCCCCGTGAGCCGTGCTGGAGGTCCCTGTGCTGGGACCTGTGCCACTGACATGACACTAAAGCGAACTGATAAGGAACTGACCGACAGGAAAAGATGATATCGGGGAGGTGAATTCATAGCCCATCCTTCAAAGTTATAAAAACGCTTTTGGAATGTGGAGATTACTCATGCAAAGCCCGGCAGGTGATCCCTCCTTCCACATTATTGACAGGAGCCATTAATCTTCTCCCTCAACTTCAGGCCCTTCCCCATATTCATCTCCGAAGGCGCAGACAGGCCACTCTGTCTTGTCAAGATAATTACCCATTAAAAGAGGAGCTGTAATAGACTGTCCAGGGAGCTGAGCCCATGGGGATGTCACAGCCCTGCCACCATCCACAGCACCATCCTGCACACACAGGATCCGGGGCTGGTCCCTTCAGCTCCTCAGCTTCCCTCAGTCACCTCATCCCCGCACGCATCCCAAAATCCAACCCGCCGCAACAGCACAGCCTGTGGAGGCTGCACTTTCATCCCCATCCCTGTGCCAAGGCTGAGCAGTGCAGATAAGGAGACATCCCTGGCGCTGTCCCTCTGTCTGTCAGCACCTTGCCCCCGGCCCCAGCTGCTTTTTTCCAGACGGGAATTAGGCTGGTGCACAGAGGGGCAACGTGGAGCAGACAGCCGAGGCTTGTTCCCAACCTGGAGACAATAAATCTCTGCCAAGCGCCAATAGATGAGGGCCACGGAAGGGAGGTGACCTGCTGATTATAATAGCAGGGTCGTGCATCGTTCTACAGGGCTGGTAATTAATTTTCAAGAGCGTGACGAGGCTCGGCGGCCCCCTCGGAGGAGGGACGCGGCTCTTCCCCAGCGGCGCATGAGACGGGATTAGATTAAATTCCCAGCACCCCACTGGTCCTGCCTTTTGGAAGGACTTAATCAAAATCACTCCCAGCACATCTGTGGGGAGCTGGGGATGGAGAATGTCCAAATCTGGCGGCAGCACCCAGCACCCCTTGCTGTGTTTTTGGGCTGGGTGAGCCCATCCAGGAGCAGGGATGCTCCCTCCACGTGGGATGCTTGTGGCAAACATCTGATGGGTGCTGGGGCTGGTCTCAGGGGTAACACAGGCAGCTGCCATCAGGAATTCCATCAGTCCAGCCCTCACCTTCCTCCCAACCCTCCCATCCAGGAATGGGAACCAGGAGCTGTCTGGTTCAGAGTGGGATCCTTCAGTTTGGTTTTTGGGGGTGGAATAAACTAGCCAAGCTGGCATTTCTTGGCCACATTGGGCTCTACCCAAACCTGAGGGAAACAGCCCCAAATGGGCATTTGCATCAGCCCTGCAAGGCAGGAGCTCATGGAATTTGCAGGGGCAGGTGATTTGCTTCACCAGGCGTTAGCTCCCTGCTCTATCTGCCAAGCAATCGCTCGGGAGATGGTTTATTTGCTGACAAATTCCGATGATTTACAGACAGCTCCTAGGACATTTGCCACATCGTAGTTTCAGCTGCTTCCACTGACACCTTGGCCCTGAAATATCACCTGCTCAAAAGCTACATCACAGTGGAGATGAGGAGATCAGCACTCACAGGGCCTGCTCATGCATCTCCTGGGGCCGAGGGTTCCGTGATGCTCTGGAGAAGGATGAGGAGCTCTTGGCTACCCAAGGCCATGGCCACAAGCCAGTTTCTTTGCATGTCCTTGCTGCTTGCTCAGCTCCCACCCACCCAGATCATCAGCTGAACCCCTGGGGAATGCCTGCAAGGACAGGGATGTGGAAGCACCATCCGGATCATCAGCTGATCCCTTGGGGAATGCCTGCAAGGACAGGGATGTGGAAGCACCATCCGGATCATCAGCTGATCCCTTGGGGAATGCCTGCAAGGACAGGGATGTGGAAGCACCACCTCACTCACCCTCAGTGGTGAAAGCAGGGGGAGAACAAAACCTTCACCATCCAACTTCGCAGGCACAGCCAGGCCCCTCTGTCTGACAGCACACGATGGCTTCCAAAGACATCCCTCCCAAGGGGACAAAGGGACGCGCCAATGTCCCCGAGTCCTGCCACGTCGCAGCCCGCGAGCCACGGCGCCGTCATCTGTCTTCAGCCGGTGCCAGGCAGGCAGTAAATCTCTCCCATCTCTCAGTAAACATGTCACCTCCCCGAGCCTCCAACCATCACCTGACAGCAGTGCTGTCAGCAAGACAGATCCCCGGCTGCCTTGTTTACTGCACTCCTCCCCAAAGCCTCTTTTGGCTGGAAATGACTCAAAACGCACACTGGGGTTTGAGGAAGGAGCTGGGAACCTGCAGTCGGGATCCCCACCAGGATCAGAAAAACTCCGTGCTCACAAGAACCACACCCCCCGTGAGCCCCCACCCCGCCACAGCAGCCCCCCAGCTCTCACTGGTGCATTTCTTGATGTTGCTGCCCTTCCTCAGCGCGTGCCGGCTCAGCTTGCAGTGGAAGTTCTCCTCCCAGAACTCGGCAAACCAGATGTTCCTGCGGTTGTTGTCCAGGGTCCTGCTGGAGAAGTAGCGGTCGAAACCTGCCCGGGGAGAAAGTGGGTGAGGGGATAAACCCCAAGGATGACAGAGGGATGCATCACACGCTCCCAAATTCCCCAGGCAGAGGGGAAGGGAGCGGTTGTGAGCGATGGGGACACACCGGAGTGTGGTGGGATTGTGTCCAAAGTGTCACTTGTGCAGAGGTGCAAGTGGAAAATCCACTCAGGGAAGATCCTTTGCAAAGCGGAGACTTTCTGGGATTTTGAGATCAACAGGAAATGCCTGTTGTACATGCCAAGTACATTGGTGATAGAGGGAGAGTACGGAAAACATGGCACATGGAAAATAAGGAGGCGATTGGTGGGCAAATCAGGTCTTTAAAGTCCCTTCCAGCCCAAAGGATGGTGATTCCACGGTGTTTTCACAGCCAAAACCTGCAGTTAAGGAGGGCAATCTCACCTCTGACTGACACCCTCTTGGGCAGGATGGTGACAGAGCCCTCGGCCACCTCCTCCAGGTGCAGGACAGGGGCGATTTTGGAGCCCCAGCTGTCCGAGCCCATCCAGATGAAGTGCCCCGTCTGGTTCGCCCTCTTGGCCGCCTCCAGCACCCTTCTGTGGAAAGAAGCAGCAGAGGCTGGGCCACCAGCTCCTTGTCTGGCCCCAGGGCAGTGGGGACACTGGCACAGTGCTGGTGGCATCTCCTGCTCCTGTCACAAGTTTGTCACCAGGCACAGCCCGGTGTACATGGACACACAAAATCCAGCAGTGCCACTCAGCTCCTGCACCCTCTGTGCTCCCAGCCCAGGCACACAGGCTGCTGCTCCCACTTCATTTGCATATTTGCTGACTGGTAATTGAATTTCCCCTTAATTACCCAACATTAAGAAAGAAAAAAAAAGAAAAAAATAATCAGGTTATGCCGCAGCAGGCAGGGAAAGCAGCAGCGTGGAGAGCACGTGCCCCCAGCATGGCCAGCCCCAGGAGAGGAGCAGCCAGTGCTGCCAGGCCCAGCATGGAGTTAAACTGGGCTCTGCTGGGCTCAACTGGGCTCTGCTGGGCCCAGCTGGGCAGCAGCTGGGAGCAGAGATGCCATTGGTCCTGCTGAGCATCCCTCCTGGTGCCAGACACTCCTGCACCTTCTCCAGTGCCAGCCAGGCCAGGAGCTCGGTGGGAGGATGGGAACGGAGGATCTGACCTGGATCTGACCCTGTGGGCTCTGTCTCCTGGGGCTCACTGTCCCCTCGGGGGCTCCTGTGGGTCCCCAGCCATGTGGGAGCAGAGCCCAGGGCAGCTCCATCTCCCCGTGCAGAGCCAAGGCAGGTTGTGACTCAGCCCCCGCGTCGGAGCTGATCATTTCAAGTCCAGATGGTGTTTGAAACGTGTAATAAGGGAAAAAAACCCATGGAAATCCAGCAGAGTGCAGACGAGATGGGAGGAGGCAGGCGAGCAGTGGGAGCTGTGCAGGCTGCTCGAGCTCACCCCAGGGCACATCCCTCCCCAGGTCACAGCCCCTGTCGCACTCTGTGACAGCAGCACCTCCGGCTCCCCTGGTCCTGTGCAAGGCAGGATCTCCCCAGGGCAAATCCAGGACATTCCCGTGGGATCAGTGATTTACACCCGAAGAATTCCAGCTACAGCCTTCCCAGTCTGTCCCTCCCATCTTCCAGGCTTCACAATGCAGGGTCAGGGTCGTGGAGAACCCCACTCCTGGGCTCGAGGAGGCTGCAGAACCCCCTGCCCAGAGCTGCAGTCCCATTTGGATGTTTCCAGAACCCTGACAACAGGACCTGCCATTTATCCTGCAAGGTAATTCCCTTTTCCCTCTCACCCCCACCCGATGTCAGCTCCACAGACATTTCTATTAAGGAAGGAAAAAAGAAACTGGGAGAGTTTGCACATCTGATGTAAACTGATTTAAACTTGCAGTTTACCCACATTTACATAATGTTTGCTGATTAATAAATTAGACACTTAGGAAATCAGGGGTAGCTCCATGTGAATCACTCTGCTCCATAAACAACGGAGCCGCAGCCGCCGCTTCTCCTGCAGAGCAGCTCATCACCCTCAAGTGCAGCCACATCCCCGGCCCTGCTGGGCACTGAGTGCTGGGGAGGTCCCCAAAAGGCCCCTGAAATGTCCCCCAGATCTGTTCCTCTGCCATGCTGGGGCTGGGGCTGCTCTGCAGAGCAGAACCAGTGCCTGGTCCAGCTGGGAGCAGTCCCTGCGTGGTGTGAAGCAGCAGCTCAGGACATCCAGAGCTGCCAAAACTGACGGAAAATGGGATTTTCCTCCCTTGGGCTCTGTGTGGCCGTGGTTGGATGGCAGCCACTTGCCAGGTGGCCGCTCTGAGTGGGTCCCCAGTGCAGACACATCCCAGTGCATCCCTGCCCAGGCCCCCTCCTCACCTGATGTCGTCCTCGTTGGCAAAGATGATGACGGCGCGGGCGTGGGAGGTCTCCAGGAGCCGGCGGATGATCTTGTCAAACTCCCCCGGCTTGGGCTCCCTCGGGATCTTCACGGACTGGGCCACGCAGACCCCGCCTGTGGCAGAGAGAGCCCTGGCACTGAGACACCCCAGGAGTCCCTGTCCCCTGGGGATGGCCCCCTCGCAGGGCTCCTCAGCCCAAAGGCCAGGCTGGGTCTCTCCAGCGCTCCCACTGAGGGGCTGAGCACTTCACCACCTCCTCAGGCCAGACCTCCTGGCCACCACCCAACCCCCTGGGACGTGACCCCCAGCCCTCCCCTGACCCCCCCTCTCCCAGGTCACTGCCTTCACCCCTCCTCTTCCCCCATCTCAGCCCCTCTCCACCATATTCCCTCCCACCCTGTATCTCCACAGCTCCTCTCTGCCTCCCACCCGCTCCTCTGGTACCTGTCACCTTCAGCCACAACCACATCACACTCCAGATGTCCCCAGGACAGACACACAGTCCCATCCCAGCAGCTCAGTGAGGATTTTCCAGCCAGTTCCAAGCAGGAGCCCCTCCCCAGCCCAGGATTTGCAAAGGGTTCTGCACACAGAATGGTCAAACTCTGGCAAAACCATCCCATGGGAAGAGCAAACAATCCCTTCACCACCCAGCAGCCAGGCCCTGCAGACGGGTTTGTTCCCATCCCTATGGCACTGGCCAAATTCCAGACCAGCTTTCCAAGAAGCCATTGCAAAAGCAGGTAATTAAAATTAAAAGAGACAATTGGAAGAGCCCCCACACTTCACTGCTGAGCTCCCAGCCTCCAGCTCCAAAAAGCCAGAGCCCTCCTGCTCCTGCATTTCTGCAGATGCCAATAAAGAGAGAGATGGGAGAGAGAATTAAACATTGTGGGACCGTCTGGATGTAATTGATGGTCTCAATTTGCATAGTAAATGACACGGCTGATGCCTCCTGCCACTAACAGATCACAGCTTAAGCAAAGGTCAGCGTAATTACCACCGGGGCTGGGAGAGACTCCCAGAGCATGGACCTGGAGAGGAGCAGGACAGGCTCAGGAGACTTCACTCCCTACTGGGGCTGCAGGAAAACTGGGAAAATTTGGCCCCTTGCAGCCAAAACCCAAGAGAAGGGCGATGTGCTGGGTGCTGAGCAGGCAGGGAGAGCTGCAGGGATGGGGCACAGCATCCCCACCTGAGCTCGTGGCCAGGGCTTTCCAGGGGTTTTTTTGGGGGTTTATTTTCCTGTGGTAAGAAATTGGGCCAATTTGCTGCTTGTTTCCCATATGGGGAGCCAGATGGATGGAGAGGAGGGAGTTGGATAAACAGACAGATCAGCCAGGCGAGGCGGGCAGCAGCCGGCAGCGCCAGCAGGACAGGAATGTCCCAGCCTGGGGACACTCACCCTGGCCACCACAGAGCCCCCAGCCAGGCCAGGGTGTCACAGCACACTGCCAGGGGCCACCGTGCAGCTTAATTACAGTTTCCATGGCAATCAGTGGAGAAAATCCAACAAAAGCAGCAGTTTGCAAACACCGAGAGCCTTCCAAAAGCCTGGCACGGCCAGGCAGGAGCGTGCACAAGCGAGTGGCAGCTGGGGGCTGGCACGGGCACACACCTGAGTGCCACCAGCCTCTCGTGCTAGGGAACATCTCCCTGCACACATGGCTGAGGAGATGGGCCCGTAAACAAACAAGAGGTTAAATCGATGGCAGCTCAGAAATGACCGTGATGTTACTCGGCTGCTTCGTTAAATCAAACTAACGAGGAACACAGCTCCTCCAGGTGACAGCCTGCAGGGCCGGGGAGCCCCCGCTTCCCACAGCAGATGCTGGCAATGTTTTTATCTCCTTAATTAATGAAAATGTAATCACCAACAGCAAGAAGTCCAGGGCGTCAGGGGGGCAGTGGCTGTGTGGTTTGGGAAGGGGATTTTGCCAAGTGATGCTCCCACTGTCTTTGCACGAAAATCCATTTGTCAAAACACTCCTCTAAAGCCAGAAATCAAAGTGAGGGGTGGCAGCGATGGCAAGGAGGTGACCACACTCCCTACTCCAGCAGGATGGCACAGCACTGCTCCCTGACTTGGGATAAGGTGTGACTCTGGGAGAAGGCAGAGGTGAGGCATGGGGACCCCTCTCCTCCTCCCCCATCCCCAATATTCCCACTCCTCTTTCCAGCTTGGGAAAGGACCAAAGAAGAATATTGGGAATATTTGGGACAGGGTGAACATCCCACAGGCAGCTGATGGAGCCAGTTTGGGGCCAGGCAGTTGGAGGATGCTCAGAGGAGATCCCGTGAGTTTTGTCACTGGTGCCACAGGAATGGGGCAAAAAACAGCCTGGAAAACCCAGCCTGAGCCCAGTTCCAAACCTCCCCCTGCAACGCTGCCTGTGCCATCCTCATCCCTCTGGCCCCTGTGGGATCTGCTGGTAACCACTGTTGTCAAACACGGGTCAGGGTTTAATCTCCACCATTAGGGCTCGGTGGGAGCGCAGCCACTCGGCTTCCCCTCTTGATTGCAGGTGCTTAATTAGCTCCTGGCTCAGGGGGCTCTGCCAGGTTCCCGCAGAGCCTGCCAAGCCTGCAGCAAGCAGGGACCTGGCTAAGGGCAGGGACCAGCTCAGCCGTGCAGAACAGCGATGTGGATGTTCCCCCCAGCCCGGGCAGTCCTGGGCATCCCGGGGAGGGATCAGGATCTGCACAGCCCGGCAGGAATGGCATTCCCACTCCCAGCTCCCCTCACAACTCCAGCCTTCCCATGAGATTCCTGATTCACTGGGAGTGGTGCGTGCTCCCCTTCCTCAGGACTCATTGTTTGTGTCGCTTCAAAGCCTCCAGGACTCAAATGATCACAGAAGAAGCTGTCAGGGCCCTCTCCTGCACGTGGTGAGAGCGAAAGGCTGAGCTCAAAGCTCCTGCCTCGAGATTTGGGAGTGGCTTTTTTGGGGGCGACCTCCTGGTGCAGCCACCGCGAGTAATGAGCCCGGCTGGAAGCAGAAAGAGACAGCCAGGGATGTCACATGGGGATGAGCAAACGCACCACAAATATAAATCAGGCTCTTAACTAAAAATATGGAAAACTTAGTGAAGGATGAAACAATAGAGGGGGGGAAATGGCACTAAAATTGATCCAGGTACGTGACTAAGGAGTTGGGATGGGAATATTCCCCTCTTCCCAGACCCGAGGTGTGGCACAGGGCAGCTCCATCACACAAACATTCTCCAAGGGCTTGGAGACAGCAGAGACCTCAATGACACAGAGCCAGAGGGTCCTGGGTGGGTCTGTCCGACCACCAAAGTGATGCCACAGGTCAGGGGCATGGGGAAATGCTGCACAGGGGCTGGAGGTGGGGACACCAGGGACACCCCGATGCTGGCCCTGCCATCCAGCTGACAGCCACTGCCAGTGCAGGGTGCTCTGGGGGAGGAGGATGGATACTGGGAGCAGGATGCACTTAAAACACTTCAAAATGGCTGAAGAAAACACATCCTTTGCAGGGTGAACAGCTCTGCAATGCTAAAACCCAAAAAGCAGTGAATAAGGACTCTCCAGCCACCAGCAACCACCAGGGGCCAAGAGCATCATCACCAGAGCCAGCGCAAACACGGATAAAGATAAAAAGATAAATGAATAAAGATGTAACAGCCACCCAGGTCAGCCTGCTGTGGTAGCCCAGGGCCAGCCCCAGCTGCAAGAATAACCCATCTCCAGGGCGAGTTTCCTCCCTGCATCGCTGTCGGAGGTCGCTTTGTGCCTCAAGCAGAACCGCTTTCCACCGCGCTGCGAAGCTTCAACGCCAGGCTCTGCTAAAAATTGAAACTGAAGGTCAAGTTGATAATGCATCAGAAAGCAAACAGCTTGAGTGCGAGCTGCTAACGACAGCAATGAGCATTATTGCCTGATGGAAATAAAACCCGACTCTGAAGGCTCGGGCTTGGCATGAGAAATGAAGCAGAGCGCTGTGGGGAGGAGAGCGGGAGCTGCTCACCCCGAGCTGGGTGAGTGAGGAACCCCTGGGCAGAGCCAGCAGGGGCTGGGGTTGTGCCTGGCCATTCCCCCAGCACAAACACCCCCACGGGGAATCTCCAGCACTTGACCAACAGCCAGCCAGAGGCTGGCACAGGCCAGAGCCTCGCTCGGCTGGCAGCCCTGTCCGTGCCTCTGACAGGCTGCAGGACCCTGCAAGCAGTGACAAATCACAGGGTCCTTTAGGCTGCTGGAGAAATGCAACTGAGAGCCAGGAATACCCCACAGATCCTTCACCTCTTCCCAACGGATCTGTGTAAAGGTGGTTGGTGCCAGCAGAGCCCTTTGCACAGGGGAAGACGGAGAGGTGAAGTGGGCAGAGCCTGGCTCTTCCTCCAGCCCGGCATTGCCACCACAGATGGCACAGCTGGGGGGGGTTAAACACATAAAATAAAGGGGAAAAAAAGAAAAAGCACATTTTTGGTCCAGCCTCATGGCTGTGGCTCTACTTCCATGGGCAAAGCAGCGTGGCTGACACCCCACACTCGCTCCCAAGGGAGATGCTCAGAGCCCACTCGGGGCCCCACAGACAGCTCCCACAAATCTCCACATTGCTGCAGCGTGTCAGGGCTGCAGCATCACCGCTGGCACCACACGGGCTGCCCTCACACTGCAGGCACCGTGGAAATCTGCTTTTTGATAACTAAATTATCACTAATGCACATAATCGCCAGGTTATGTGGATACCCAAATTACAGGACTGCCACAGCCCCGGATTAACACGTGGCTGCTCTGGCTCCGTGTGCACTCCTTTACTCTGCAATTACGCTGTCAGATCGTTAACATCTGGTTAGAGGAGCTCGTGGTAACCACAGGTATCTCAAAGGAGAAGAGCTCACGCCGCAGCAGGACCACCAGCCAACCACCACTCCTTACTGGTGCTTAGTGGAGGAGGAGCGTGGGTTTGAATCGTGCCTGTGCAGCCCCTCGAGTGTCCCACAGATCCCCCGGGGGGCTGCACCCATGGATGGGGCAGCAGAGCATCCCCCAAACCTACCAGGCATTGTCACACACACAGCACAGCCCCTTCTCCACCTGCAGCTCCACACATCCCCTGCAGCCACCACTCCAGAGCATCCCCACCCGCTGCTCCTCCAGAAGCCACAGCCCCGTGAAAAATATTCCACTTTTCAAGCGAAAATCCTGAAGAGCAGCTCCCAAGTTGAATCCCCAGATGGGTTCCTCTGCATACTAAAAGCACAGCCGGCTCCAGTGCCAGGGCGTGAGAGAGACGGAATTAACGCTGCTCCTATTTATAGGGCTTTGATTAGGAGCTCGTCACCTCCAAGTTTTTATTCCCTTTATCCATTTATAAGGCCATAACGCAGTTTGACTGGCTCCAGATAGGCCGGTGTCCCACCGACTTTGCCAGAACCTAATGTGCCATTCAGACACACTTAAGCCTGTAATAAGCAGCAGCCTGCGCCCTGCAGGGGTTTAACTGGCTCAGAAAACACCCTTTAGCTCCCGTCCCACCCCGTGTGGGGGGCTGAGGTGATGCCAGAGCCAGGAGGGACCCCAGTGCTGTGCCAGCCCCCCAGTGTTGTCCCGGGAAAGCTCTGGCTTTGTGGCAGCAGCACCCACAGCAGCCATTCCCAGGGCTCCTCGCCCACCCTGGGGTTGGTGTTCAGGTCCCCACAAGCTCCTGTGCTGCTCCTGAGGCTGCTAATCCCCCCTAAGCATCCCAGAGCTCCCGTCAGCAAAACGCTTTCTGCCTCCAGACAAATCCTCCCAAAGAGTTTTGCTGAGCACGGACTTTCTGCCTGTCCAAAGCCCATAGACAAATTAAAGCACCTGCCCTGGGGGATAATTCCACTAAAATTGGGTGCAGCTCGTGCTGGTGCTAACTTGATTTTCTGTTAAAACCTGGGAGTATTTGTAAAAGTCTTGTCTTCTGGAAGGCGCCCAGCGCCGTGGCTCAGGCACGGAGGGAGGGGTGAGACCAGCTTGGCAGAGCTGGGGAGCAGGGAATGGCATCTCGAGATGCTTCCCAAAAGCAGCCTGCCCTGCAGAGTGGAGGCAGCCCAGGACTGCTGGTCCTTTTCCAGCTGGAAAACCTGGATCCGTGTTTGGGCAGCCCCAAAACCCCCACTGCTCCAGAACCATCCCCCAAACCACACCATCCACCCCAGCTCAGCCCAACCAGACGCATCCCTCCATCCCATCCTTTCCTCCTCCCGTCTCAGCCGCTCCCATCCTGCGAGAGATCCACTCACCATCCTCCCTGGACTTCTGGATGAAGGCCTCCACCCCGCTCTCGCCATAGCTGCCCTCAGAGGCCAAGGTGGAGACGTAATTCCACTTGAGGGCTTTGACAATGTCCACCATGGCCTGGGCCTGGTAGGTGTCCGAGGGGACGACGCGGGAGAAGAAGTCGTAGCGGCTGTTGTCGCTCAGGTCCGGCGCCGTGGAGGCGTAGCTGATCTGGGGGATCTGGGGTGCAGGAGGGAAAGGCACAGAATCAGGGGAAGGAGGTGGTGGTCTCCACCCCACAGCCATGCCCGTGGTCCTCCCAAAGCCTTGGGAGGTGGGAACTGAGGATGAGCACGGTGTAGGTGGAGGATGTGCCACCATCAGGTGCTCCAGGGGACATCGGGGCTTGGGGACCACCTGCAGCTCAGGAACACCCAGCAGGACCCCAGAAGGGTTTCTGGAGAATCCAGTGTGGGAGAGACCAAAGGAAAAAAAGCATAATTCTGCCCTGGCCAGCACTGCCAGGGTCTCCCTTTGGCTTCCTCCCCAGGAAGGACAGATCCAACCCATCCTGCCCCCCCAGCCCTAAATAAGCCCCTTAAATTATCCAGAGCCACTGCACCTCTCCTGGCACACTGGAATGATTTAGCACCACGGGATCAGGCGATGTTCAACACTTACACAGCACTTTCCATTTCCAAAACGCACCACACATCCTCATTTATCTTAAAGATGGAAAAGGCTTATTAAATTATCAAGCCCAGGTTCTCCCCACCAGCTGTGGGAGTCTGAGATGGCGTAATAAGCCCCAGGGACCTCGCTGGGAGCTGCAGCCCAGGGATGAGGTGTGCCCCAGGTCTGGGTGTCCCAACCCTCCTGGCCCCGCTCCGTTCCCCCCCAGTCCAGCATCTCCCAGTTCCTCCTTTGTTTCTCTGTGATTTCCCCTCTCCCACTCCTGCCTCTCTCTATTAAATGCGATTCTGGTGTTATAAACCCACGACTCCACCTGAATGCTAAAAGGCCCCTGGAAAGGAGCAGCCACCCTTCTACCTGCCTGCGAAACAGGAGATGAAAAAAGGGAGAGATGGAGCAGGAGTGGGAGAGGGAGAGGAAGAAATCTTTATCAAGGCACAAATAGGATTACTCCCCGTGACAATCTGCTTTGTGCTCCGTTCCGAGGGGCTCTGATCTGCTCGTTGGGGATCTCTGACTGGAGCCGGTGCATGAGACTCCATTAAAATTCTGCTCAGCAGGTGAGGAGCTCGCCTGGCAATCGCTCAGCCCGGGGGGAGCAGGGGGGCTGCTCCCAGCACAACCCCTCCCCTTCCATCCTGCAGGATGGACACGGGCTCGGGATGGAGGCAGTGCCCACAGCGTGCCCACAGGCAGCAGCAGTGCCCATATCAAAGCTGATTTGGGAGCAAAGATGAACCCCTGCCCTTCCAGAGGGTCCATTCCCAATTATTTTTTCCCTTGCCAAGTGTTTTGGTTCCACCTCTTCCGCAGGGAACTGGAGATGGAGATGTCTCAGCTATTCCCCACGCCACTGCCATCCCACAGCCTGGATTAACCCCTGGCCTGCCCACCCTGCTCCAGCCTCAGCTGGAAAACAAAGCCCAGAAAATACCTGTTGATCCACAGGCTATGGACTGGAAGCTGTATTTTAATAAACAAAAGGAAAGGGCTTTTTTCTCTCGCTCCTCTGCCTCGGATGAAAAGTGAAAATAAAATACCAGTTCCCAAATGACCATTTCATAGATTTCTTCTGCCTTTTCCCCCCTCTGCCTTTTTGATAGCCCAACTCCTGGCACCAGCTATTTTCTCAGATAAAAGACAAAAGTCCTTTTAGGTACATAAAAGCAAAATGCAGGCAGGGAATTCAAGGTTCTTAGAAAGAAGGATGCAGTGGAAGAGGGAGCTGGAAACATCTCTCAACTGCAAATTTGCTGCACTGGTGGTCCCTTGTCTGGCTCACCTCCAGCTGGGACAAACACTGTGTTGAGGAAATTAGTAGGGCCAGCTCTCCTGCAACCCAAGAGTTCCTTGTCCCATCAAGAGTCGGAAGTGATCCCAGGGCAGGGGATCTTCCTTCTCTTGTTTTGAATCAAAAATCATCAGCCAGAAGCACCCTGAGCCTGGAGAAACATCCCTTGGGATGGTGGGAGCCAGGGCTGGAGATGTCATCCTGCTCCTCCAGGGCTGACAGACTGGTGTGGCTGACCTCACATGCTCTGGGAAAGCTGCATTTGGTACCCTCCATTATCACCCATCACTAACGTGGCTCAGGAGCTGCTGTGGTGTTTTCTCCACTATTGGGAGACAGAATCCCCCCAGGCTGGGAAGAATTAGGCAAAAGTGGCGATTTCAGCACATCTCAGTTCAGACGTAAACCATTGCTGCCAACATCAGCCTGAGCAGGCAGGAAGAACCAAAAACCAACCAAAAACCAACCAAAAGCCTACTAAAAACCAACCAGAACCATTGCAGAGCCAGAGCAGAGCACACTGGTCAGGAGCACCCCACAAGCTGCACCAACCCCCCCATAGCAGATACAGGGTCAGGAGCAGCTAATTCCCTCCCCATAATTATTAATTTCATGCATATCTTATGCAAAGCCCTGGTTTGCCGACGAGATGGAATTGATTTAATTAGAATTTCCATCATCGAGCCATTTGGATGGCAGCTTTTAATTAGGGAGAGCGTAAAGCTCCGCAGGGGCTGGGCAGGGAGGGGCTGAGCGGGGCTGCTGGCAACTCAGTGCCAGGATGGAACGAGCTGCAGCCCCATCCTGCTGCCCCTTCCCTGGGCACGGGGTCAGGCCCAGGATGCAGCCCTGGAGAGGGAAAAGGCAGAACTAAAACTCCAGGAAGCACAGCAGGCGCAGGAGGATGCTGTCCCTGATCCCTGCCAGCACCTGTCCCACTCCTCCTCAAGAAGCCAGAGACCCCTCAGGGCTGGGGGCAGCCCAGGGGAGCCAGGCAGCTGCAATTTGTTTCAATAAGCCCAGTGAAGAGCAAGGAAATGAAGTGGCAGCAGTGAGTGATTAACCAGAGCATCCCCCGGCCGCCGGGTGAAGGTTATTTACCCACTAAGTGGGGAAGCGTGTCCTGAATCTCTCCACCCCGCTGCCCCACAGCCTCGGGGCACCCTGACACTGCCGGGAGGGGCTCAGCACTGCCAGGGGGGGCTCAGAGGCAGGGGCTGACCCAGCTCTGCACCCGCCAGCCCCAGGGAGCACAGCCTCGTGGGCCTGCGGGTGCCGCGTGCCCGGCTGCAGCGCGTCCTCAGGTGAATTATTCATGTTGTACAACAGCCCTGCGCTGCAGAGAGCGCCTGCACTCGCTGCCACGGAGAGGAAACAACCGCCTCAAAGCACCTGGCACGTGGCAAAGCCATCCTCTGGCTGCTCACCCCACGCTGGGCGCTCGGGCTCCACCTTGTCACGGCTCTTTCTGGATGGGGACGAAAAATGCACTTCAGTTCCCTTTTAGGGGATCCCATTTCCAGGAGCGTGGTTTCCTTGACACCATCACCGCTGTGCTGGTTCAGGAGGTAGAGCTGGGGCTGGAGAGGCAGCAGCAAGGGGTGGGAAGGAGCTGGAAGGCGCCAGAGCGCGCTGGCAGTGACGCCAGGGAGATGCTATCACACGGAGCCCAGAGCACGGATCTGGGGAAAGGATTTTCTGCAGGCAGAGCGACGAGGAGTGATGAAACCAGCTTGGACAGAGGATGCCGCATCTGCAAGTTGTTCCACTGATGTACAGCTTTAATTAGGAGGCGGCAGCTAACGAAGGACCCGTTATTTATTTATGTAGTGCAGGAGCGACAAAAGCCCTGGCAGGGAGGAGCACGGCCGGCCTGGCAGGGAGGGCTGGGGGCTGATGGAGCAGGGAGAGGTGCACAGGAGGGAGTGTGGGATGGGACAAGGGGACCATAATTTTGAGACAGGAACAGCCACCTGCAGTGTGCTCATGGTCACAGGAGAGAAGGGGGAAAACTGGGGGGGCTGCTGTGCTGGACTTGAGTGGACCCCTCACCTTGGTGGACTCTGATCGGCTCTGTGCCGCTCGCTGGGTATCCTGGAGCCCTTTCAGATTTGCTCCCAGATGTGCTGGAGCCCTCCCCAAGAACCACTTGAGCACTCCAAAAGCCAGAGCACTCAGGGGGCACTTGAACACCCCGCGGGGAGGGTCCCCCTGTGCCAGCCCCCAGCATTTCTGCCAATGTCCCCATGCTGGGGGAGCACCGAGGGGGACAGGAGGGACACAGCAACACGGGGCCAAGAGGGAGCAGAGCTCCAGCAAGCGCCGTGCCCCAGGGAATGGGCAGAGGCAGCTGGCTGTGCCCGAGGCAGCCAGTGCCCGAGGCAGGCAGCGCTTTGCTGAACCTCGGAGCAGAGTCACCCACACTTAAAGGTCAGCGGCGGTGTGAAATGGAAGTCGCCTTATTCTCATTTTAAGCATGTCCCTGCCATAAAAGCAGTGTTTGAATAACAAAGAGCAGCAGCAGCACTCGGGTCGTGGCGGGGGGAAGAGCCTCCAGAACCCCCAAACCCCCTGCCTGCTGCAGGGATGGCTGTGCCCAGACATGACCCCAGTCCCATGGGAATGGTGTCCCTGTGCTGGGAACACTGACAAAAGCATCAGCCCCCCACTGGGATTCCCTGCTGGGTAGGAAAGGCTGAGATTTTCCTTATTCTCTTCTCCCAAGGGGTTTTTTAGTCTCCATCCTCTACCTGCTCATCCCCCCATTTGCATTTCTTCTCTGCCCCCTTGGGCTGGGATCAGCTCTGGATTAAAGTTCCCGGGGCTCAGGATGCACCAGCAGCAGCACCAGTGCCTGGCTGCTCAGCTGGGGCAGGGCTGCACGGAGCCCAGTGACATCAGTGACATCCTCCTGAGCAGGTCGCAGCTCTGTGCCCAAGGACCAAAACTGGAGGAGAACGGTGAGGGGAAAAAACAAAACCTGGAAAGACTTCAGTTGCCCCCGACTATTCTGACTGTCACTCTCCTGCCTCCTTCCCTACTGCCAGCCTCCCTCCTCCTCTCCAGAACAAGTATTCAATCTTTTTTGTCTTGGCAAATAGCTTTTAAGTTCCTCCCACTCCCTCTAATTTATATTATTTTAATTATTGAATAGCCCTCTCACTCGTTGCCTGGAACATTAACACGTTTTTTAAAAAAAAGGGACCCAGAAAAATCAAACTCCATCAGCGATCTGGTTCTTCCATCTTCACTAACAGCTTCCAGCCCTCCCAGGAGGGGAGCCAGCTCTCAGCACACGGGGCTGGCTGAGGAAGAGGAGGGGAAAGACAGAGGGGGAAACAGCACCAATCCTGCAGAACACAGAGGTTTCAGGGTGCTGGGAGAAGGCCAGGATGGGATAAGGGCCCCATTGTCACCGGAGGTGCAGAATATTTACATTTCTCCCTCATTTCTGCAGGGGGGCCCTTGTCCACACGCTCTGCAGCCCAGGGACGTGGTTGTGGATAAATAAACGTACAGCAAGGGGCAAAGGAATTATCAACTCGTCGTCATTCCTGCGGCTGGCACAGAGCAGGAGGAAGAGCCCTACTCATCCCACCAGAGCCTGAGCACCTCTGGGGCACAGGACAAATGTCCCCAGCCTTGGACTGGAGCAGAGGCCCCAGCTGTCCCCTGCCATCAGCCATTGTTGCCTCCAGCCCTCTGGCTCAGGTGGGATTTACATTTTGGGGTATAACCCACACCCCTGAAGGAGCACCCCCCAGAACCAGCACCACACCCACCCTCAGCCCACCTCCCCTCCAGCCCCCGCCGCGGGGCGGGAGCACCAGCGCCACAAAGCCGGGGGAGATGAGACAAAATTCCTCCTGCTCCGAGTGTCGTCACCGGAGAAGCATGGAGGAAGGGATCCCCGGGGACCTGGGGGAGGCAGGAGAAGCATTTTAACAGCACCAGCTCTGCCTCCCCCCAGCTGTGGAGGAAGAGACACGAGGAGAAAAGCTGCCAAAGCACCCGCGGGGGTTCTGCCGAGGGGTTCCCCTTCACCTGGCCAGCCCCTACCTTGAAGAGCCGCAGGATGTTGGCCACCATGATGGACACGGAGCTGCCCGAGGCGCCGATGACGCCGACCACGCGCTCCGGCTTGGTGATGATGGGGGGCCCGCCGCTGACGCAGCGCACCTCGGTGCTGTCCTTCTCGATGAGGGCCTGCACGAAGGTCAGCGACTGCTCCAGGGCGTGCGTGTCCCGCGAGCACGTGTCCAGGATGCGGGCGCCCAGCGTGATGTTGGGCAGCAGGTCGGGGTCGTTGTTGATGCGGTCCAGGGCGAAGAGCATGGCCTCCAGGCGGTGGATGCCCTTCTCCTTCTTCAGCTCCCCGCAGGCTTTGCCCTCGGCGCCCCGGCCGTGCACGGGGAAGAGCCCCCCGAGCGTGATGTCCCCGTCGATGCGGATGGAGTTCATGTGCGGGTAGCCCTGGCCTTTGGGCTTGGCAGCACCCCCGGGCGCCCACCCCCAGCTGCAGGCACTCAGGAGGAGGCAGAAGGACAAACGCTCCATGCAAAAGTGACCCCCGCTCATCGCCAAGGCCGTGCTGGGGCAGAGCGCGGGCCGGGAACGCGGCGCTCAGGGGGCCGGGCTGGGCTGGGTGGGTGGCATGGCTCCCGAGGGATCCGGCTCCGTCAGCGGCTCCCCACGGCGCTGCCGGCCCCGGGGGAGCAGCGGGAGGTCGGGATGCAGGAGGGTGTCAAGGTCTGCATGGCTACACCAGAGAGGAGAGGCAGCAGCAGAGCCACGAGTCCGTGCAAAGCTTGGGGTCCTTCCTCTGGAGACCTTGGAGGGATGGGAAAAATGGGAGAGAGAAATTTAGGCAGGAGCAGGAAGAGGACATTGGCTGTTCTGGGCTTTCATCAGGGAGATGGTGGAAATAAGCACAGGGGATTATTGCAAAAAATAGATTTGGGATTCGCTAGGTCTTGGATTCACACCAGGGGTTTTAGCTCAGCCCAAATTGCATCCGGGCAGAAGGGCTTGTCAGGGCCTTGGGGACACTGCCCCACAGAGCAGCACAGCTCAGAGGGGCCTTGAGCTCCTGTTCCAACCTGTCCCTTCCTAAGGGAACTGAGAGGGTGTCTCAAGACACTGCTCAGAGTGTGGCAAACTCCACACACACCCCCAGCCCTGGTCACTGCCTATTCCAAAACACCCCTCCTTTTTCCCAACAGGTTTTTCAGTCACTTCCACAACCCCACTTGCCTTGAGCCCCACGAACCGAGGTCTGCATCCTCAGCTGGAGCCAGGCGCTGCCAAAACCCAGCGTTCCGGACCCGAGTCACAGCCCAGAGCACCGCGCTCCTGCCGCTCTCCCTTCAGGCCACTGATTCCTGAACCAGCGGCTGCTTCCGTTATCGACGGCTTCCAGCAGCACATATCGACAGCACCTGAGCTGCCCCCGCCCCGGCAGCACAGCCCCTGCCTCAGTTTCCCCCCGAGGCAGGCTGGCTCTCATGCCCATCCTCCCAGCAGCCGCTGATGGATGCTGAGGGCAGCGCGTGATTAATGCAAGCACCAAAAGCAGCGAGGAGCCGAGCAGGCAAATGCATTCCCCAGGCAGGACGAGCAGCAACAGTGAGACCAAGGAAACAGCTTAAATTAATCTCAGCTCAAGCCCAGAGCTGGCACCCAAGCCCAAGGCTGCTGGACAGAGTCTCACCAGCCCCAAGGGTGCTCCTGCTCCGCAGCCATCCCAGCCAGGAGGACCCTGGCTTCAACTCACCTCCATAAATTATGCACCTCTGCCGCAGCAGCCGCTTGAAGGCCCATCTCCAAAGCGATTCTGACAGCCGGGGCTTTTAAGGAACCAGAATTACCCGGTGCCCAGCTCTGTGCTTCCAAAGGCAGGAGGTTGGGAATGCCGCAGCAAAGCCCCCGCCCCAGCCTGCCAGGAGAGCCCCTGGGAGCACAGCCCTGCTGGGATGGGGATCAGGGACAGGGATCAGACCTCTGCACGGTGCTGTCCCCTCTGCAAGGACCACGCCATGCATCAGCAGTGGGCACGGAGCAGGGGAATGCTCCTGCACAGCCTGGGAGCAGGTGAGGCTCTGCCCGTGCCGGGGAGGAGGAGGATGGGGAGACGAAGGGATGCTCAGGCACCACAGCTGCCTTCAGAGCCCCGCACCAGCCAAAAGCAGGTCACCTCTCCCACCCTCATCCCTGGAGCTGCAACACTTCTGCCCATCAAAGGTGGGATGCTCACACCATGGACCCGCTCCCAGGAAAACCCTCAGAGCCCACGGCAGCTCCCGCAGAGCTGGCAGTGCCCCCAGAGCCCACTGCCTTTCCCTTTCTTCTTTCAAGCTTTTTCCCTCTCTGTTCTCTCCCCTTTGTGGCTCCTTTGATCATATAATCTGAACGAACTGAAGGTAAAAATATCACGGCAGGCAAGAAGAAAGCACAAATAATGGGGAGAGGAGGAGGGAGCTGGTTCGGGGAAGATGGAGCCAGTTACCCAATGAACCCCTGCTGCAAACAGCCCAGGAAGGAGTGACAGATGAGCACCCCTGTGCCCTCCACCTGCCCCCAGCAGCTCCTCAGCCACACACAAGTCGCTGCTTCCACACAGCCCAGACCTTGGTTCCACCGTGCCTCAGCCTCCCCAAAGCAGCTGCTCCACCAGGGGCACATCTGGAGGGAGGTGCACATCTGGAAGAAGACACCTGCCTACAGCAGGTGCTCACGGAGCAGGGAACATCCTCACCCACACGCTCCAGGCAGCGAGAGGCCACAGCCACCTCCTGCTCCACCTGCACGGCTCCACGAGGGTGGCAATAACAGGGTGGGATCATCCCTCAGCATGGTGCTTACCCCAGCCCCGAAGGAAGGAGAAATTCTGTTTTCTCCCACTTCCACCAGCACAGCATTGGTGAGGACAGAGCCCTCCCATCCCATCATCCCAGCTGTGCCGCAGCCCGATCTGGATCTGGGAGGTGGCACAAGCACCAACCAAACCGAGCTCTCCAGAGCCCGGGCGTGGGTCATCCCCTGCCCGAGCCAGGGTGGGCTGAGCAGTGCCAGGGCAGAGGGAGCCGCTGCTGCTGCCCCAGGACAGGCAGAGCCCTGCAGGTGCCGGCACCCCGGACGTGGGGCCGGGCACGGTGGCATCCTGCCCCCCTCTAGTGGTGGCCACCGGGCCACCGGCATCGCCAGCCACGGAGAGCCCTGGAATGAACAGGAGAGGGCTCGGCTGGGCAGGCGAGCCCCTCTTGGGGCGACCTGGTCTGGAGAAAAGTGTCCGTGCCCATTTCAAGGGCTGGACCTGGATGAGCGTTAAGGTCCCTTCCAACCCGAACCATTCCGTGATTCCATTAAATCAAACTCTGATTAAAAATTCCCCCACATCACAGAGATCTCCTGCTGCAAAACCCTCTCCAGTGCCTGGAGGAGCAACCAGCCACCCCAGGCATCACCTCTGTGGCTCCTTCCTGAGCTCCTGCTGCACATCCCTGCAAGCACTGCCCAGGCTGGACTGTGGTGGACACACTCTCAGAAGACCCCACTCCCCAGAGCTCAGCCTGCAGCAGGATCTATCATCTCCCAGTTCAAAGCCAGAGCATTTTCTGGGGCTCGTTAAACCCAGCAGAAGCTGAGCTGGTTACAGCTGAGGAGATGCAGCAATAATCAGCCAAGAGCACACAGCACTCACCTGCACCCATCCTCAGCTGCTGAAGAGCCCAGCTCCACCAGCACCAGAGACTCCAGGCCAGCCCTGGCACTGGGAGGGCTGCGCCAGCTTAAGCCACAATGGTTCCTACCAGCTCCACAGCATCTTTTTGAAAATCAAGGCTATTTCTTTCCCCACCTGCTCTTCCTCCAGCAAGCAGGGCCAGCCAGCAGGCAGCACAATATCCCAATTAGTGTACACTCACTCTTCCCGCTTGCAAGCAGCTACAGGGTACTTCACTTGGCTCCTGGTCTTTTTAATTGCAAAAGCGCCATGAAATAGAGCAGAATTGAGACGTGGACAGAGGAAGGGGATGCCAGGTTAAGTTCTCTCCCCGACAGGCAAAACCTTAAGTATTCAGGTCCAGCACCCCGGTGTTCACTCAGAGAAGCAAGGCCACGGCTCAGCAGGCAGCAGTGAGCAGAGACCCTGGATTGTGCCATCCAAACCCCCCCAGTGAGCTCCAAAACAGCCCCTGCCCAGCAACCCCTCGATCGAGGCACGAACCGATAGCACAACACTCACACAAGCCCGAGCCCATCACCAAGGTGCCAACTCGTCCTCTCTGCAACCAGGTCCTGCCAGCACCCGGCTCAAAGCCCCACGGTGGGGAAAAGCTGGGCATGACCACCCACCTCAGTGCCCCAGAGCATCTCCTGAAGGATGCTGAAGTCCAACCAGAAGTGCTCCCGTAGGGCGCGATGAGATCCAGGGAATATTTATCACACCATATTTATATATGCCCTTAACTGCAGCAAGCCCTCTCCTTCCGCCTCCCTCCCGCTGCCAAGCAGGTCAGGGCTAATCCCTCACTTTGAAGGATGGGATGGCGCGGCAGGGGGGGAAGGCGAGCAGGATCCAGCCCCGGAGCAAGCGGAGAGAGAGCAGCAGCTCACCTTGCGGGCAGGCGGCGCGAGGCGTCCGCGGGCAGCCAGCGCCGAGCTCCAGCGGCAGCGAGGGAGGGAGGGAGGGAAGGAACTGGTCCCCGCTCCTGCCACGTGCAGCAGAGTCCCGCAATTAATTTTTTATCGCCATCTGCAATTTGGGCCGGTGCTGGCTCTGAGCAGGAGCACGGCCTGACTGCCGGTGCCCGGCAGCGCCCGCGGCAGCGCGCGGTGTCCCCGCTCCCCATCACACCCACGCCCCGACACTGCGGTCTGGCAGTGCCAGCCCCTGCCCACACGCCCTCAGCGGCGACTCCAGAGACCCCCATCCTGATCCGGGCTCGGTGTGGGGCCATCCAGGGAACTGCAGGGAGGAAAACCCTCCGTGAAACGCAGCGCCCGGGAGGAAGAGCCGGTGCCCGCAGCGGGCGCGAAGCCGGGGAGGGCGGCGGACGCGGGTTCACGTATGTTATAATTAGGACCTGCCACTTCTTCAAGCCGTTGCCTTTCTGGGAAGAGCTGGAAGGGGGTGGCTGAGCTGACAAATCCATCCTCCTCCTGCCTGATGCCAAAGTTGAAGCACGTGATGCTCTTTTTTGGGGAGCCGTTGGGCTCCTCTGCAGGGCGATGCTGGCCCCTGGGATGTGGGGCCAGGCCACGGCTCCACTCGAGCTTGGATTCCCATGGGAAAATCCCCTTGACGCTGCTCCAACACGCTAGGGTGCAGCTCAGCACCCCTAAGCCAGTGCTTGATGCCGTCCTCAGAAGGGTTTTCCTGTAACCCCCCAGCCTGGGGCAGCTGGAGCCACCTCTGCCCGTGGGGACCCTCTGCCATCACCCACCAGGAGCACTGCCCCTGCAGCCCAGCCACAACCAGGAGGGATCTCTGCACATCCCATGGGACCGAGCCACCCGGAGCAGAGGTGGCAGGTCACAGGGAAAAGGGTCTTGTCCCAGCTCTCCCCCGGCACACTCCAGAGCATCCCCCGCTGCCTGGCACGGATAAACGCTGCTTACAGGGCACAAACGCGGGGAAGGAAAGGAGCTTTTTTTTCTTTTGGCAATTCTCGTGGTGTTTTCCCGAGCTCCTCGCTGCATTCAACAGATCAGCTCTGCTCCTTCTCTTCATCCTTCCATCCCTCCGCCCCTCCCCGAGCCCTGCCCGGGGCACACGGCCACTGCCGCTGGGCTCCTGCGGTGACCGCCAGCCCTGCCTCGTGCCACCCCCGAGCCACAGGTCACCTGCAGCGCGATGGCGATGGCAAAGGCGGTGACTCACCCGCAGCTTCTCCGTCGCAGCCGCCGCCGAAGGCAGCGGGCATCCCCCAGCGCCGGAGCTGCCCACGGAAAATCACCCGGCTGGCAGAGCACGGCAAACTCATCGCACCGAGGGGAGGAGGAGAAGGAGGTGGAGGAGGAGGAGGGCTGGCTCGGCTGCACCCGGGCAGGCAGTGGGAGAGTTCTCCGGTTTATTCTCACGGTTGCCAACTTCCCCAGCGGCTCCCGACGCCTCGGATCCGCTCGACCGGAGAGCGCCAAGGAGCGGGAGAACGCTCGGGAGAGGAAACCGACCCCGTCCGCCCGGCCCAGGGCTGCCTCCGAGGGGTCGCTCCGGCGCCGAGGAAGCATCGTACTCCCCACAGCCCCTCCGAGCTGGCAGGGGAAGCGCCTTCAGCCCCTGGCCGCTCTCCTGTCCCCCCTGCCCTGCCCTGCGGCGGCTCTGCGGGCGCTGCCCGCTGCGGCGAGGCGAGGGCAGCCCCCGCCGGCGGCTCGGCCACGGTCACGGCCACCCACCCCTGCCCGCTGCCCGCTGCCCCGAGCCCTGCCAGCCCCTCCGCCCGGACGGGCCCCCAGCTCCCCTCCCGGAGCCCTCGCCGGGCAGTGGGCACCTCTGGGGACAAAGGTGGCAGGTTGGGGACCGGGACAAGGGATGCCCTCCGTGCCCCTCGCTGTGGTGGGGGGGAGCAGCGGAACGAGGAGGGGGCAGCGCTCCGCAGTCCCCAGCAATGAATAATGCCGTGAGTGGGGGGAGCGCTGGGGGTTCCGGGCTGCAGCCCCCGCTGTCGCAGCCCCCCCAGCCCAAAAACAGAAGGAAAGGCGGAAAATTCTCCGGAGCGCTGTGGAGGGAGGGGGGAGCGGCGAGGCTGCGGGGAGGGGGAGCGGGGGCGCTCCAGCCGCGGGGGAAGGTGCGGGGACACCGGGCGTCCCGGGGATGCTCCCCCCGCGCCGCCCGCACTTACCCGCGGGCAGTGCCAAGTTGGCGGCGCCGCCGGCCCCGTCTCCGCCCGGTGCCCGGTGCCGCGATCCGCCCCGGCCCGNCGAGCGAGCCGCAGCCGGGCGGGACCCGCCGCGCTCCGCGCACCGCAGCCGCGGCGAGGAGGAGGAGGAGGAGGAGGAAGAGGTGGAGAAGGGGGAGGAGGAGGGGGGAAAAGGAGGAGGAGGAGGAGAGCCGGGGCCGGGGAAGTTTTGCATGAAGAGGAGCTGGGAAGCCCGCCGCCGGCTTTGCCAGCCTCTTAAAGCCCTAGCGCAGCGCGGGGACCCCCGCCCCGGCGGACCCCCGGCTCCTGGGGGAAGGGTCTCCCCGCCAGGCTGCTGAGGGTCTCCGGCTCCCTGCAGCGACAGCCATCCTCCAGTTCCCTTTTCCAGGTGGGAGCAGCTCCCGCAAGCAGCGACGAGGGAGGATGCTGTCACCCCCAGCCGTTGCCCTTCTTTTCTCCCTCCCACGAAGCGCTGCCAGCCCCCCGCCCCGCGGAGCTCCTGCCTCGCCTGCTTGCCCTCAATCCCCCCGCCGGGCCCCGCGGAGCCAGCCCGTGGTGCGGTGTCGATTCATTAATCCAGACAAACACAAGCCCCTGGTAATGGCCATTGACACATTAACTGCTGCGATCCATCACGGTAATGACACGGTGGCGATCGCTCGGTCACCTGCGGGCATGCGGGGCTGCCGGAGCTCCCAGCCCCTCCTGGGGGGACCCATCCGCGCACACCAAGCGGGGTCCGGCTGTGGGGAGGGGGCTCTGTCCCCTCCCAGCGCCAAAAAACCGAACACGGGCCGCAAACACACAATTCCAGCCTCATCTGCCCGGAGGGGTGACTTGTGCTGCTCGTTTGTAAAAGCGAAATCCCAGCCGTGGTGAGGGTCAGCCAGGGCCCAGGTGGGCTGCTTGCCCTCGGAAAAGGCTCCTTTTCACCCAAATCCCGGTTAGGAGGGTGGAGAGGAGCCGGGTTTGCCGAAGCACTCGGGATTGCCCTGCTCCAGAGCTGGGATTTGAAAGAGCCTGGCCTCCCCAGTGGAATGCAGCTCCTGAAAAGCTGCCCAGCCACCCTCCTGCCACTGGAACGTTCCCGTGGATCCAGGTGCTCACGGGATGCTGCCCAGAGCTGCAGAGCCACCAGGCTGTTGCAGTGGTTTTGTTTGACTCTGCTCCAGTGGGACAGAGAGGGGGGCATAGCCCCACCACCCCCCGTGTGAGCATCCTCAGCGCTGATGCCAGGAGCTGAAACCAAAGGAAATCTGCGCTGTGCTCAGTGGGGAGGGGATATAAAGACCAAGCCCCTGGGAGGACAGGACCCCCTGCCTCCCCAGGTCAGAGCTGAGGGGACTCCAGCCACCACAGGACAAGCCAGGCACAGATCCCTTGCCAAAAGTAGCTTTTAGAGGCACCCTAAGGTCAAGGTCCCTGCTCCAAATTGGGTGAAGCCCTCGGCTCCTGGGGATTTCTTGGACATGTGTTTGCCTTCAAGGAGAAACAAGGGTGCTCTGCTCTCAGTCTGGGCTCATGAGGACTCCAGGCCTCCCTGCTCTGGTCTTCCCACATCCCAAAGAATCCCTGGGGGAAGGTGTCTGGGATAAATGATGGAGAATTTTGGCTGAAGCACCACCTGAGCTGCTCTGGCAGCTGGCTCATTCAGAAGTGCCTCACTGCTGCCCTGGCTCTGGTGGAAAATTGTAACCCAACCCTCCCAAAGATCCAAGGCTCTGAATCCCAGGGATTGCAGGATGCTCTTCCCACCATGGCTGAGCTGGCAGTGCCTCTCTCCTCTCCAAGCCTCACGGCCTGCACGTCTCCCCTGCTCACAGCCTCTGCCAGCCAGAACCCAAAATACCAGCACAGCGCTCGTGTCACCAGCGGGAACGGCAGAACCCAATTAACATTTGGAAATCCAGCTGAGGCTGATGATCCCCCCGGCACAACGGGAAAGGCCAGGCGTGGGGCTGAGAGGAGGGGAGACACCCCGGTGATTGCAGGGGTGCAGCTCGCCTCTGGGGTTACCCCCAAGCAGCAAACCCCACAAAGGTCACTGCGAGGGCTCCTGCTCAGTGCTGGGGTCAGAGCTGATCAAATCCTCCAGGAGAGCTCGATGCCATCAGCAAATGGACACGGAGAAGCCCGCCAGGATCGATGTCAGCTCTGCAGGCTCGCAGCCAGAGGAGCTGAGCCAGTTCCTGGTCCCGAGGGCAGGGCTGGGGCCCGAGTGGTTCCCAGCTCCGTGCTCCCGTTCATCCCGGCTGCCCCAGCACCTCCAGGACCCCAGCAGCCTCTCCTGAACTCCCAGGCTCACAGGATCCGGGCAGGAGGCTCTGGGTGCCCTGACCCCACTCATCCCAGGGAGGAACAGCCCTGGGCTCGCAGCTCCCACTGCCCTGGCCCCCAGCCAGCCAGGAAGGTCACCGTGTCCACTGCTGAGGCCACCAAGCGCCAATCCAGGAGACACAACTGCTTGCAATTTGATTTTTTTTTTTTCAAACCACATCTTATGGACTGGACATTCCGGCTCAGCTCTGCAAAAGGGCTTTGAATAATTTATGGCCCAGCCACCACCTCCTCCTCCTCCCTCCTCACGGGTCACTCCTGTCAAAGAGATGGAGGCTCAGGAATCACACCCAGCCCTTTTCATCCCGGGGCCTGCAATTGCCTTGGGTGTGAATTCCCTCCTGGATAGAAGGGTGCGGAAAAGAAATCTTTAATTCAAAGTGAAATATTAATAGAACTGTAATTAGCTGTAATATCTACACAATTAAAAAGCGGGAGGCCCGGCAAGAGCTATTTTCGTGTGTATTTAAAGAAAAATAAGTTTGGAGGGGAAGGGGTGGGGGTGGCTGGGGATGTTTTTCCCAATTGTCTGAGGGAGAAACGTGGCCGGGAGGAGCAGCAGCACAGGGACACAGGGCCTGCAGTGCTGCTGGAAGAGGAAGAAATAAAAGCACAGGTCAGAAGAAAAGAAAAGAGCAGAGGAAGGATTTGAGGAGGAAAAGGAAGAAAGAAGAGCCATCATGACACTTTTGTGCTGCTCCTCAGGGATTTTGCAGCAAAGGGAAGATTTTCAGTGACGTCAGGCAGAGCTGAGCCACAGCCAGAGGATGAGGATGGGAAAAGTCTCGGTGGAAGTTGGCAGGGAATGAGCGGGGTGACCCTGGCTCAGCCCCCACAGACATTTTCCAGCAGGAATTGCAAAAAAAGCCATCAGCTCACCGAAGGGACAAACAAAACTGCAAAACAAAACCAACAGAACAACTCAGCTCGGCCCCTCCAAAAACAGCTAAATAATAGGCCAAGCAGGAAAAAAAAAAAAAAAAAGCAGCCTTGGATTTCTTTCCTGAAGAAAGAGACTCCCACACAGCCCCAGCACATGAACGTGGGTAATAGATGTGGATCTTTCGAGAGCAGGAACGGCACTGCCTGTGCTCACACGGGCTTGACATTCACACGTCGGGTCCGTGCCTCTCCCGAGGAGTGGGGATAATGGGATGCCGAATGTCAGACCACTTAAAAATATATATAAAACTCATTATACGCCTCATGACTAACAGGTCTTGATGGGAAAAGTTGCATTTTAAAGAAATGCGGGGAGAAATAGAAAAAAAAAAAAAAGAAAAAGCCCGTCCGGGCTTGCGGGGAGGAATTAGCAATGAACGAGGGATGATTCGGCTGCAGGCTGGGAGTGATAACAGCTCCTCCTCCTCCTCCTCTTCGTGAGGAAGGCTCCTGTGCCTGTGCCAGCTCCCTGGCAGCCTTTCACCTGCTTTGGGGGCTGTCAAGTTCCCAGCCCAGGGTCCTGCCAGGCACCCGCAGCCCCCAGCTGATGTGGGACCCCCGGGGAAACCCCAGGTGACAGCAAGGAACCAGCCCTGCCTCTCAGGGGCCACCAAGGGGACATTTCTGGGCTTCTGGGCTTTTCCCCCACAGCAGCAGCGAGGGGATGGAGCGTACTAGGGAGCTGCTATCGAGGCAATGCCTCTGTCTCTCCCCAAACCTCCCCTTGCTGCAGCCTCAGAGCCTCTTTTTGGGGGGTTATTCCTCTTTCTTGGGTGTTTTCAACCTAAAAATCCCGCTCTGTACCTCCCTGCTGCCGTGGCACGAGGAGAAAGGGCCCGTGCCTGGCTGTGGGAGCCCGAAGTGGAGCAGCACCATCGCTCTTCTCCTCTACAACACTTCCACCTAATGGCGAGAGAGATGCTGAGGAGACGCCAGGCTCACACAGGGACAGCCCAGGAGCAGAGCAGAGGCCAGCACAGCTCAGCACAGCGATAGACCCCACCAGCCTCAGCCCCCAGGAAAGAAAAGCTGCAGCTTTGCCCCCCGGACCGCCCCCCTGAGGTGGTTCCAGCATCTCCAAAAACGGGGAGTTTTGTCAGCTCTGTGCCCTGGGCTGTGTCCTGCCTCCCTCTGGCTGCTCCAGCTTGGGGAAGGAGCAGGGGATTTGGGAGCCTTGGAGCCCAGCCCTGCACCCCGCTCTGCTGCTCACAGGAAAACACAAAGGCTGCTGCTGGATGTGCCCTCCAGGCTCATCCACTCTGGAACTGCTGAACTGCCCCCATCCCAGTCAGAAGCTGTTGCTTTATGGAAAAGGAGGGAAGGGCTCGAGCTCAGGGACGTGCTGAGTGGCCAGAGGTTATTTTGGGCAGTGATTACTCCAAATTTGGGGGTTAAACAATACAGAAACATGAAAAGCTGAGGCACAATGTTCTCCTGGAAATCCCTCATCCTGCACCATCAGCAGCTTTTTGTGCTGATGCTTCAGAGAGAGCGGGACCTGCCCCCAACCAGCACCAGTGGTGCCACCCTGCTGCCATGGACCAACCTTGCTGTTCTGCCACCAATTCTGTTTTTTAAAGCCAGAGATGTCCCCCTGTCCCCAGTGCAACCTCCCAAAGGCACAACCCTGTCCCTCAAACCTGGCATTGGGAAAGGAAAAAGGGACAGACAGCTCTGTCTGCGTTTCCATTTGGGTGCAGGAGGGGTTTTTTATCCACCCCCAGGGATCATGAGCAGCTGGAAATGTTTTCTTTAAATCTCAAAAAAAAAAAAAGAAAAGAAAGAAAGAAAAAAAAAAAGAAAGAAAAGGGAGAATAGGGAAGGAGAGAGAACATTTGCTGGTAAAATTAACTGTGACGGCCAGGCAGCACACACTCCTTCTGCACCCACAGGACAATTAGAGGAAAATCTTTACACCTTAACTAACACAGAAGGCAGGGATGGCATGGAAGACAACCCCCTCATTTTTCCCAAGCAGCCATGCTGGAGCAAGGTGGCAGCAGCAGCTGGGATGCAGGACGTGGGCAGGGGACAGGGCAGAAGGGAGAGGAGGGCAGCTCTGGTGAGGGACTGGGACTGGAGAGCCACGGGATGCTGGGTGGGCCCAGCATCAAGCACCAACACCTCCATCACCCATCCAGGCATAAGGAGATGGGGGAAAGCAGAGGAGGGCTCCATTCCTTGCTTGTCCCCTCCAGGTGTCCAGGGAAGCTGCTGTACCCCCCTCACACACCTCCAGACTGGCAGCTGAGCACCCATCCCACATCCAACCCGTGCCAAAACTGCCCCGCTCACTCTGTGTGCACCAACCTGCTCTGCCGGCGAACAAACTGCCCCAAACTGGGATGGATTTGCACCAGAGGCTTCTCCAGCATGCCCTGGTTGCCGCTGTGGCGGGGAGTGAGGGGCACACCTTCCCCAGCAGCCAGGGAAAGGAGCCCCAGGTAAAGCCCCGCGGTGCCAGCCCGGAGCCGACCCCGGCGAGCAGCACCCGTCTTCTCTTCAGAATAGAACCTGACACCCTGTTGGTCAGGCTATAGGCAGCAATGCAAATCGGAATGGCTGCAGTCATCCCGGAGTGGCAGATGTGGTTCAGTCTTCCTCTGAAAATCCAGTGGAAAGGCAGCTGTTCCTGCAGGAAATACAGAGGAAAGGCCGTGTTGATGTCCCAAACCTCAGATTATATCCAGTCAGGAATGCTTGGCTCCTCCCTCTGGGCGGAGCATCTCACAATGGGGTGCTGTAATTTTATCAGTCCTGCAGGGACATTAACAGCCCATTAACAGCAGATGTCTCCCTTGTTTTGTGGAAGAGACAAAGAAAACTGCCCAATTAACAGAGGATAACTACCACACCTCTAACAGATGGCAAATTGAACACACATTGCCTTGCAATCTAGAACATCCCCCTTTTGCCACCATATAAGAAATTTCAAGTGAGTAAAACCCCTCTTTTTCCAGTATTGTGGAATACTAAGGGTTATGCCATTAAGGTTAGAATTAGAGTTTTTACGGGCTTGAATTGAGAAGGAAAGTTCTCCTTGTTCCATCATATAAGAAATTTAAAGTGAGGAAAACCCTTCTTTTTCCAATATTTTGGGGGACTGGGTTAGGGTTTTTAAAAATACCCTACTTTTAAAGAATGCCTATAACACCCCTAAAATCCTCAATGAACCTTTAAAAATCCCTAAATATTCCTAAGAGGTCTAAAAATACCCCAAAAATCCTTAAAATGCCCTGAAAGGCCCTAAAAAAGTAAAAATTCCCTCAAAAACCCTAAAAATATCCTAGTCCCAAAAAAGTCCTCCACATACCATCAGTAGTCCTAAAAAACCCTAAATTTTTTTTAAATAGTCCTAAAAATGCCCCAAGAATAGCCAATAATACCCCTGAAAAATTCTAAATTGTACTAAGAAAGCCCTTAAGATACCCTTAAAATATATTTTAAAAGCCCTGAAAATGCCCTAAAAGTATCCTAAACATTCCCAGAAAATTCTTTAAAAACTCCCCCCCCCCCCAAAAAAAAAAAAAAGGCAATATCCTTTAAAAGCCCTGAAAAAAAACTTTAAAAACGAACACAACCTGCAGCAAGCTGTGCAGCCAGGATCAGAGCCAGCCTTGGCCAGGGCCAGGTCCCGCAGGAGCTGCTAGCCCCGGGGAGCCCTGGCAGCCACAGAGCCCAGCCCAAGCTCCCATGCCAGCACTCGGATTAAAACTAGGGCTGGACTCAGAAGCACCTGAGCCTGGCAGGAAAATACAGGAGATTTACACAGGCACCCTGTCTCCTTTGTGCCCCTAACCCTCAGCGTCACCTCGCCACCTGCCAAGAACCCCTTCTTTGCCCATCAGCCTGCAATGGCTGTGCATCACCCCCAGCCCCCTGACACTGTCCCTTGGCCCCCTGACCTTTGAGAAGATGAATTGTAGGAGAATGGAGATGGTGCTGAACGAAATCTTGCCCCTCATGAGATGTACAAACAAAGGATGGGAACACACATGCACCTAACAGGTCACAGGTGTGTCCAAAGAGCATCATATAATGACAAAGTGGGTAAGCCATGTTAGAGGAGAGATGCAGCTCGCTTGCAGCTGTGAGGAGGAAGGGCCAGGTTGTTGTGGAGTCTGGGCTGGTGAGTTTTGTTTCCCAGGGAAAAAGGCCGGTGCTGGTGTCCAGGGCTCCAGGCACACTGCAGTACCCCTAACCCTCAGCGCCAGCTCTCCACCTCTCCCTCTTTGTCCCGCAGTGTCTGTGTGTCACCCCAAGCCCCCGACATTGTCCCTTGGCCCTCTAACCTCCAGCGGGCACTCTCCGCCCTGGCAGGGGTGGGTTTTAGGGTGAGGTTAAGGGCAGCAGTGCCTTCCTGTGGAAGCCACGCTCACTGCAGCCGTGCAGCCGAAGGGATCCGGGCACAGGGCATCCCTGCAGCCCGGGGGATGGGGAGAAGGTGTCTGGAGCAATCATTATCCTAAATAAACACACACACACACACGGCTGCGATGGTGACTGTCCCCTCCAGCCCCCAGGTGTGGCACAGACCCTAGGCTGCTTTTACTGCTCTGCGTTTGTTTAGGGTTCTTGTTATTGTTATATTTAGCATTAGGGTTTGGGTTAAGTTTAGGGTCAGATTCAGAGTGCAGGTCAGTGTCAGGCTCAGCCTCTGGCTCATGATTTGGGTTTGGAGTTAGGATTTTTAAATTGAGAGGGAAATCTCCCTTTTTCTATCCTACCAAAAATTTAAAGTGAGGAAAGCCCCTCTTTCTCCAATATTTTTTGGGGCTAGGTTTGGGTAAGGGTTTGGCCTCTATGCGTAGGCTTAGTGTCTATGTTAGTGTTTTTTAGGTATTTTAAGTCAGGGGGTAAATCCCCCTTTTTCCATCATATAAAAATATTAAAGTGAGGAAAACTTTTCAAATAGGTTGTGGAACTGAGTTAGGATTAGCGTTAGGGTTAGGGTTTTTAAGAGCTTGAATTGAGGGGGAAATCACCTGTTGTGGTTTGAAATCAAAACCGATGAGGGACTCCAAGTCAGAAATACAATTTATTCAGGAAAAAAAAATTAAAAAAACAAAATACATGCAATAACACTGTCCCCTCCAGCCCCCAGGTGTGGCACAGCCTGAGCAAGCAGTGCATCTGCCTCCCATCAGCTCGTGAAACACAGGTTACACCTCCACAGCCCCCTCAGGACCCTTCCCTAAATCTCTTCCCTGCTCCAGCCTCTTCCAGCAGGGACCCTCCAAGAAGCCACATCCTTCTATTTAAGGGCGGCGTGGGTGGGCTCCTTCGGGGGCGTTCTCTCCCACCCCGCAGGGACTCCGGGGCCGCTCGTCAGGGATGGGAACAGCGCTGTCCTCCCCCGGCTCCGAGTCACGGGGAGCCGCCCCCCAGCCCGCAGCCGCCGTGTCGTGACGCTCCCCTCGAGGGGAGCCCCGCGCGCGGAGGAGCAGTTGCCAAGGGAGCCGTTCCCCGGGCCCCGAGCTGCCTGGCAAGGTGGGTGACAGCCCGGCAAAGTCCCACCCGGCTGCTCTCATGATGGATGAGGGGGTACCGGGGCACGGCAGCACGTGAGGAGCACCCTGCCCCTCAGTGAAGCCTTGAAGGTGATTTACCTGGGCAGGGGGCGTGGGGATAACCACGGCCTGCTCCCCACACTGTGGGTGAGGGGGCACGGAGGGCTGGGGTGCTCAGCCCCATGGTGCCTTCCAGCCTCACGGACCCCGCCTCGCAGCCCCTGAGCCCCTTGGTGCCCCCAGAGCCCCCCTGGCAGCCCGTCCCTGCCATTTGAAAGATGAGCCCCTGGCAGAGCCGGGCCAGGCACTGAGTAACCGGAGCCGGGAAGGAGCGGTGACCCCCAGCCCGGCCCGTTATAGCCGGCCCTAATCCCAGCCCGGCTGGGTGTCACATTCTCCCGGGAACGGGAGAGCTGCAGGGACACGCCACGTGCCTGGGGGTCCCCTGGTAGGGACAAACCCGCTGTCCCTGAGCTCCGGGGACAAAGCAGAGGGCTCAGCCCTGCAGTGGGGTCACCAGCACCCCCAAATGTCCCTCCCCAGGGGACCAAACACCTCTCCGTGGGCAGTACTGGAGGAGGAACGGGAACGCGCCCCAGCCCTGCCCCACTTTGCCCCCAGCACCGTGCTGCTGCCGGTGAGGGATGCTGGCACCCATCCGGGATGGCAAGGGGAGGATGTGGAGCCTTCCCTCCATCCCGCTCCACAGCCGGAGCCTCTCCCCGTTAGGTGGCAGCAGGAAACCACAGCGCTGGCTTTTCCGACCTAAATCATTCCATAATTCTGCGATTCTGGCTACGTGGGAGCGCGTCCCCCGCAGGAAAACCTGCCGGTTCCATCCGAGGACGCTCCATCCCGCCCTGCCGCCTCGGGTCACTCACTGGCCATTGGGTGACCCTCTGCCCGCCCTGACCCATGTCCTCCCGAAGCCCTTGGGTCAAACCCCCAGGCCATGGAGGGGACACGAGCAGGGCTGCTCCGGCTCCCTCCCTTTTACCAGCAGCCAGCTTGGCCCCATTCCCTGTCCGGCATCGCCTCCCGTTGCCATTCCCCTGCCTGTGTCACCCCACCGTGCCTCCGGAGCTGAGTCACCCCGGTGACCAGCACCTGAGTCACCGCGACGAGGGAAGTCCGCCGGTCCTCGATGCTTTTCCAACCGGAGCTGAGTAAACGGGAAAGTGCCAAGGAATTTGGCTGGGAAAAGCGTTTTCTTGGAGCCCCTGGTGCGTCCCCTTTGTCACAGTGGACTCAGAGCCGGTCAGGGAGTGGGGGCTCCTTCCCTGTCATACAGAGAGAGATTCCAGGGCATGGAGGAGCTGGGAAAGGCTGGGAAAAGCAGGAAAAACATCCCCTGTCCTTGCACCGCACGTCCTCCAGCCCCCTACAAGCGCCTTGCAGTGCATCCCCTCACCCCTCCTTCGCTGCCCCGATCGGATTTGATGTGCAATAAAATACCAGGCGGCCAGACCCCGCCGCGAGCCCGCCAGAGAGCCCTCGATTAATGACCCCTCGCATTCCCCTCCAGCGTCCCCGTTAATGATTTACAGCGGCTCCTCCGCGGCCTCCCCCCTCCCTCCTCCCCCCATCGGCACCCCCAGGCCGGAGCAGAGGGGAAGGGGCTCCGGGGAGCTCCCGCAGGGTTTTTCCTCCCCCCTGTCACATTCCCTGCGTTGGGGACACCGGAGGTGAGGGAGCTGCCACCACCCCCAGCGTGGCTCATCCTTGCACGGGGGAATGGCACAAGGCTCCGTTGCGGGTGCTTCCCTGATTCCTGCCACCCCCTTCGTGCCCCGCGGGACCCCGGGCGGGCTGGCAGCCGCCCCCCACCCACCTGAGCCCAGCGCACATGTGGCGGGGTGTGGGGGGAGCGGGGCTGCCCCCCGCAGCAGCCCCAGGCTTTGTGCTCCCGGCACGCAGCCCCGAGGAGGTTTCATGTTACTGGGAAACTGGGATGGCGGGATGTTCCCGGGGCAGCCCCGCAGACAAAAGGCCATTGTGCAGCCGCGCAGCCATGGCTGCAGCCCCGGAGCATCCCGCTCCCTGCCAGAGCCAGCGGCCACCCCAGCCCAGGAGGTGCCACAGCAGGCACAGGGGCCTGAGCAGCTCCCCAAAACTCATGGGATGCTCCAGCATGGAGTGCCCAAGCTGGAGCACCCCAAACACAGCCCATCCCCATCCCACCAGCACCCAAAATGCATCCTCTGCATCCCAGGCGACAGGAGTGGCACTGAACCAGACCCTGCTGGCACCGAGTGGGGGGTGACGGGCAGGGACATGTCCCCACAGGTCAGGACGTGCCGGTGAGGGGCGGCTGAGCCTGAGCCGCTTTCCAGCCCCACCGGCTGATCCTGCTCGCCCTGTGGCCGCCGTGGATCAGCCTGTGCTGGCTCGGGATCATCAGGGTGCAGGGAGTTATTTATGTGCATTTCCCGGTGCGGGGGCTGTGCTTACTGCAGCCCCGAGCACCCCGGAGCAGGGCGGGGAGCACCTCCAAGTCCTTCTGCTCCCACCGCCACCAAATTCTCCTCTGAACCCCCAGGTCCCGCCGCGCCCCATTAACCGCAGTTCCAGAGTCCCTGCGGGTGACAAAGACACCCGCTCGTAATTAGCCAGGTGGCCCTTCTAATCACCCAACAACCTGAGCTGACTCAGAGGATCGGGTTTCCCCTTTCCCAGGGAAATTAGCAGGAATTAGGCGCCCAAATCCCTCGGTGGCAGTGCCAGGACGCAGGGCAGGATAAGATGTGTGCCACTCGGGGCCACCCTCGCGTCCCCCATGTCCCCCCTGGGTGCTTTTTTGGGACACATGATCAGCACCTGCGGTTCTGAGGAGCCCAGGGAGCTGGGGGTGATTTCAACCACTTTTTTTTTTTTTCAGGGCACTTTCCAGAGGTGCCGCTTTTCCCAAGCACTGGGCACCGGTTTCACCATCAGCTCTCCTCCCGGGCCTGAAATATCGGCTAAATAAATGGAGATAGGAACTAATTCATGCGTGCACGCCCCATTTGCAGCTCCTCGTGCACCCCAGGGCGCTGGCCTGGGGCTGCATCCTGCAAACCCCGGCTCAAATCTGCAGTTTAAACCTGTAAATTATCAGGTGATTTAGGAATTTGTCCCCAGAATGGGGCTGCGGGAAAACGCTGCCCTGGTGAGAGCTTAATCTGCTCCAGGGGTGACAAGAAGGAAGGAGCCATTTAATCAAATCAACAGGCCTGTTTTGGGGTGGCTCCGGGGCTGTTTGGCCACATGGGGCTTCCTCAATGGGGCCATCGGGGAAACAAAGCCGGCAGGGGAAACAAAGGCCACGGCCGTGTCCCTGTCCTCCCGCGCCACGGCCGGCCAGCCCTGGGGACACCGGGCCAGCCCTGGGGACATCGGGACAGCCCTGGGGACACCGGGCCAGCCCTGGGGACACCGGGCCAGCCCTGGGGACATCGGGCCAGCCCTGGGGACACCGGGACCGGGCCAGCCCTGGGGACACCGGGACCGGGCCAGCCCTGGGGACATCGGGACAGCCCTGGGGACACCCGGACCGGGACAGCCCTGGGGACACCCGGACCGGGACAGCCCTGGGGACACCGGGCCAGCCCTGCTCGCATCCCGGTGTGTTCGGGACGCCGGGGCTGCGCGGCTCCGGGCGATGCCACCCGGCACTTGGGGATGATAAATAATTTGTTTCCCCGTTTCAAGCCATTTTCAGCTTCTTCTCTGGCTGCGGGATGGGGGAGCTCGCCCAGCCCTGCTCCCAAAGCCACCCGGCCGCGAGGTATAAATGAGGAACCCAAGTGCAGAAAAAACAAAAGTGAAAATGTTCGTCCCCGAGCGCAGCCCTGGGCTCTGCTCCAGCCCCGTTTTTTTTTTTCTTTTTTTCGCTGTTTTGCCCTCCTTGCACGTGGCTGTGTGCCTGCACCTGGCTGCTGGGCCATCTCTCTAGTTCTGGGGCACCCCTGCAGCTCTGTTTTTATTTAAAGAGCAAGTGGTCACCCCACGGGTGAAGCCGGTGTGGGGGGACTCCAGCGTGGGCTCGGAGAGTGGGGGGCTGCCAAAACTCTGAGGGATTAAAGCAGAGCAGCCCCGGTCGTTTGCAGAGCTGGGGCTGCTGCCATTCACGAGCAGTGCACAGTAAATAACGAGGGATATTAATAACAATGAGCCTCTGCCAGCACACAAACCAAGTTCCTCATTGGGCTCACGGCAGAAGGGGGAAGCCTGAGCAGCAGTGTTGGGGTAAAAATCACCCTGGCACGTCCAAACCCAGGCAGGGCTGCCTGCAGGTGGAGAAACGCCGATTTTAACCCAAAAAAAATGGGTACTTGGGGCCTGCAAACAGCCCCTGGCTGGACACAAGGCCCTGGGATGGGGGAGAACCACCAGGGCTTGGATCAGGAGGTGCACAGGGTGCAGGCAGGGTGTGCCTGCCCTTCCTGCAGGTGTTTGGGAACAGAAACCCCCTCGCTGGAGGGTTCTCCCCCATCTTTGTTTCGTTTTTTAATTGTGAGAAAGGGACACTGCTCCGATTGTGTTTTAGGCAGGGGAATTTGCAGGGGATTTGAAAAATCCAAATAACAGTTAGCAGAAACAAGTGCCCCAAGCCTGGCTGGGCTTGGTTTGTTTTTCTTCATAAACCTTCACTGCCAGAGCAGTTTTGCACAGGCAGATAATGATACTTTCACATTTCATCTTCTTAAGGGTCTCCTTTTTTAAAAAATATTTTAATAAAAACTTTTCTGAAGCTTCAATACAGCAGTCTGAAGTTCAGATCCTCACTTCAGAGTTCAGCCCTTAGAGTCAGGATGGTCAAAAGCACCTCAATCGGTTTCCATTAGATTTGTGATTGTTGTTTGCACAGGAGCTCGCAGAAATTCTGCACAAGGGGATGCTGAGCTCTGGATTTCCTGGGATCCCATCAAGGAAAAAGCACCACAAGACCCCAGATGCTCAACTTGTGTTAGAAACACTCTCCTGACACGGCTGAGTTTTGGGGTACCTCTTTGCAGCTGACTCCAGGCTGACCCAAACCACTTCCAAACCGACCAGAGGAATTCTGATGGAAGCTCTGCAGTTCAGACTGAGCCCAGGAGAGCCTCGGGGCCCCCCAGGAGCCCCCAAACCCCACTGTGCACCGAGCAGAACCCGCTCCCACACCAGCCCCCCCTTTCAGCAGTGGTGCTGCAATAACACATTAAATTAATATCACAGCACCATCCAGGTGATGCTGGGGACCCCGGGGAGGGAGCCCCCACTGCTGGTGCCTCCACATGGGGAGCAGAAGCTTTTGTGGGGGTTGAGCTGGTGAGGAGGCAGCAAACAGAAGGAGGACCATGCTCTGGCCATCAGCACAAGGTGATTGCCCCCACGGGGCCACCAAACCCCCCAGGCCAGCCCAAAATACAGAGCCGCGGGTGCTCCCATGGTGGGGGGGTCACCCAGCCACATTAAATTAATATCACAGCACCATCCAGGTGATGCTGGGGACCCCGGGGAGGGATCCCCCACTGCTGGTGCCTCCACGTGGGGGAGCAGAAGCTTTTGTGGGGGCTGACCTGGTGAGGAGGCGGCACACATGGCCATGGGCACGGGGTGACTGCCCCCACGGGGACACCAAACCCCCCAGGCCAGCCCAAAACACAGATCCGCGGGTGTCCCCACGGCGGGGGGGGTCACCAATAGCGGGGTCACCCAGCCGGCAGCACCAGGGTGCCTCCATCCCCTCCGGCCTGCAAGGGGACGCTCCGCGGGCACGGGGGAGGCTCGGGCGGGCCGGGCCAGGGGCGCAGCCCCGCCGCAGCGCTTTGAACGGCCCTATCGCTCCGGGCCGCGCCGCCCCGCGCCGCCCCCGCCGTGATGCGGCCCCGGCTCCGCCTCCCCCGCTCCGCCGGCGCTGGGAGCTCCCTTCGCCTCTTTGCCCTTATTTAATTTCGAGTGTGATTTTGCTATTTTTAGCAGCTGGATCCCCTCCAGTAAGGCTAGGAGCTCGCTCCGGTTTTTTGAATTTTTTTTTCCCTTTCCCCCTCGTTCCCTGCAAATGATTTTGACCCAGCTTCCTTCCTCCTGGAGCAATTTTTTTTTTCCTCTCTCTCTCTTTATTATTTATATAAATACGCGGGGCCTGGCGGGGCCGGGGATGCGGGGCTGAGCCGCAGCCTCTCTCTTCTCCTTGCAGATCCGCAGTCGCCGCGGGCGGGGGGTCCCTTCGCTCCGCAACACAGACCCGCCGGGAAAAACAAAACCACCGAGCCGCCCCCCAGAACCCACCGCGGACGCCCGGCTCGGGGATCAAGCTGCCTGTGAGTGCCACCTTCCTCTTCCTCCTCTGCTGCGGGGGGCCGGGGCTCCGCTTCCCCTCGCCGCATGCGGGGCACGGCCGGGCTTTGCAGGGACGCGGCCGCCTCGCGCTTCGCTTTATTATCGGCGTTAATTATCGCTAATAGCAGCGTGGTGCACCTGGCGGAGCGATGGGATGGGGGGAGGACGGGTGGGGGGGTCGCCGGAGCTGAGGGACTTTGCTGCACTTGGTGGTGGCGGTGCAGAGGGCCCCGGGCCGGCGCCGCGCAAGGTGCGCGGGGCCCGGCCGAGCGAGCGCGGCCCGGCCCCGCACACGCGGCTCGGGCAGAAGTTGTGGTGCTGGGGTTCAGCCGCACCCCAAAAACCACCCCCCTCCCCACCATGGTGCCCCCCGCCTGCAGCGCCGGCTCCACGAGGGGTTTTATTGCCCGCCCCCTCCCCACGCCAGGACAGGGGCTTCACAAAGCCCTGATGGTGCCCTTCCTGCCTCTTTTCTTTCTCCCCCACCTCCCTCCTTCCTTTCCTTTATCACTTCCTTTTATTATGCATCCCAGGAAGGAAGGGGGGGACTTTGCTCAATGGCAGCCCCCGGGGTGGGGTTCGGAGCAGCCCCGCGGCGGGGCTGTGCTGAGGAGGAGCCCGCACATCCCTCCCGGCCCGCACCCCTGCCCAACAGGCTCTTCAACTTCTGCTCCACGATTCCCTTCCCCTCCTCCTTCCCCATCCCTCTGCCAGGAGGTGCGGCTGGGATCCTTCTCCAGCTGCCATCAGGCTGGATTTTCTGGGCGTGAAGAGCTTTTATATATATATATATATATTTATTTATATTTATTTTTTTAAGATCTAAGGCCCCTGCCTGTCTCCCCACTTCTCCTGGGCCAGTTTGTTTAATCTAAGAGTAGGTGGTAGGAGCGGGGGATTTGTGGGGTTATCGGCACATCAGAGCAGCGTAAGCCAGCGCAGGCGGCTGGGAAGGCAGGAGCAGGCCCGAGAGCAGGCGGGAGCATCGCTCCGAGGGGACAGCCTGGCCCTTGTGCAGCCCCGAGGTGCCTGCTGAGCACATCCCATCTCACCCCGTGGAGCAGAGGCAGCGATGAGGCCGGGGGAGGAGGGCCCGGCGGCTCAGCATCCACAGGGATGGAGAGGGGAGGAGGTTTCCTTCCCCCAGCTCCCTGAATCGAGAGAGGCAGATGTGGCCCCTCCACCTCCAAACCGTGCAGAGATCTCCCCCCCCGGCCGCGGGGAGCCCTGCGTCCCCCACCGATTCCTCCCTGCCTGGAAAGGTTTCTCCCTCAGCTGCTTCCTCTCCTCCATGGCAACCCAGCTGCTCCCTCGCTGCCTGCCTGCATGGCTCTGAGGCGTGCGAGCAGGGCCGGAGCTGCTCCCGCCATGTGCCCGGGCAGGTGCTGCCGAGCCGGGGGCACCGCGGGGAGCTGGGGCTGGGCTGGGCTGGGGAGCTGCTGGGCTGGCAGAGGAGCATCCCCCATTTCCAGCGTCCTCCTTCCCACCCCGCTCTGCCACAGCAGGGCACGGAGCCCCCCCCGAGTCCCCTCAGCTCTGGAGCCCCTGCAGGGAGCTCTGTGGTGAGATGAGGGATGGGTGGGTGGGATGCAGAGGGGTGGGTGGGAGGTGCACGTGCTTTCCCCAGTACCAACAACTTTGCAGCAGCAGCTGCTTTTGGAGGGAGCGGGGGGCAGGCCCAGCAGCACCCCCGTCCCATGGAGGGTCCCCTTGGTATTCCCAGCTGGGGCTGCTGTGGGGTCTGCTCCCTCCTCCAGGGGAGGAGAGCCCAGCAGGGTGGGGGCCATGCTGGGCCCATCTGTTTCCAGCTGCAGGAGGGGGCACGGAGCAGCTCGAGGCTGCTCTGCCTCTGACAGAGATTGACTTAAAAAGAGACAAAACCCCGTCCCAGCCCGACCAGCAGCCGGCCCTTTGCTGGCCTAAATCTAAACCATACTTCTTTTTTTTCCCTAAGAGACTCCTTGAAGGGCTCTGGGATGCTGTGAGTAATATTTTCGGGGTGTTTACACTACGGCATGGTTTCTGTCTCCCAAAAAAAAAAAAAGACTCCGAGGGTGGTTTTTGTTGTTGTTGTTCTGCACTCATGAGTCACTTCCAGAGGGGAGCAGGAGCTGACGCCTGTTTTTTGAAAAGGCTCAGAGGTCTGAGAGTGGCTCCTCAGGCTGCACGTCCTGCCCACACCCTCCCCAGTGAGGCTCGGTGTCCCAGGGGGCTCAGCACCCTCTGCCCCCACAGCCCCGCCATCCCAGCTGCTCCAACACCATCAAACGGGGATCAGTTCCTCAAAAGTGAGCATTATTATCCCAGAGGTAGGAGGGTGCACACACAGCCTGGGCACACAGGGCTCTGTTCCTGCTGGGAAGCCTCACATCCCCACCCTGGGCAGGTGACCCCAGCATGGCCGTGGTCACCCCACCTGTGTGGGGTCACTGTGAGCAGCAGGGCTGTGGCAGCAATCCTCCTCCTCCCCACCCCGAGCCCATCCTGTCGGCTGCTGGGCACGGAGCCACCCCCACAGCTCTGGAAAAGCAGGTTTTCCCTGTGCCCCTGGGAAGCAGCAAGGTGGAGAGGGGAAGATGGAGCCTTTTCCTTGGTGGAATTGCTCCCAAGAGCCAGGGAGAGCTGCCCAGCCCTTTGGGACATGCACAGGGGAGGTGACAACCCGGTGTCCTCAGGTCAAGTGCCTGTCCCTAACCCCAGCTAGGCAGCGGGGCAAGGGGTGCAGCAGTGCTGAGGGTGGGGTGGGGAGCAGGGCTGCAGGACCCTGAGCCCCACTCCAGGGCCCTGGCACCCTCCTAGGGACACCCAAGGTCCCTAATGCCACCACTCACCCTGCCTCAACCCGCCAGTGCCAGCAGCACATCTGGGATTTCAGATTAAATCTGGAGCCACTCTCCTTGAGGAAAGGGGCCAGGCTCTGCAGGCAAGCTGCTGCTCCCCAAATGCCAGAGGGGACCCCAGGAGCTGCCCAGAGGGTGGCTGTGCCATGGGCTCAGGGCACTGCCCTGCAGCCAGGGCATTTTGCTGCCCAGCCAGTGCCAGGAGCATGCAGGGGGCATCTCTCCTGCCCCAGCGTGAGGGCTGGGGGATATCACGGCTGGCATGGTGAGCCAGAGCCGTGCCTGACTGACCTTCCTCCCTCCCACTCCTCCTCCTCACCCTGCTGGGACAGACGATGAGTGAATCCAGCGCCAAATCCAGCCAGCCCCTGGCCTCCAAAGGGGAGAAAGACGTGTCGGAGAAGAGGGGCCGAGGGCGGCCCAGGAAGAAGCCGCAGGTACGTGGGGGCTGTGAGAAAGGGGGGCTGGGTACCCCCAGGGTATGGGGCAGCAGGAAACCCCCCCATCCCACACCTGCACCCCCAGTGCAGCCCTGTTACCCCTTTGGGCAGCAACACCTTCCTGGGGGTCCCCAGAGCCCCCCCAGAGCTCCTGGGGGCTCTCCTGCCCCTCCCCAGGCCCTGCTGAACCTGCCTTTGCAGACAGGCTAATTAAAGCCCCATTAGCAAAAGCTGCTCAGAGAGATAAGATGCTGCTGGAGCCTTTATAGTACCAAACCCTGCTCATCCTCCCCCCGAGGTAGGTGGGGTTTGTGCACGTCGTTTTCCTGCAGAAAAGGTGATTTGTGGCTTCCCCGACACTTCCTTGGCTGCAGCACCAGCAGGGTCTGGTCTGAGGGGCCGTGGGGACCATCCTGCTGGGCTGAGTGGGTGATGCTGGGGGTGGAAAAGGTCACGTATGCCCAGCTGAAGGACACACAGGAGCCTGTGCCTGGCGTCTGACCGCCAATCCCAGTGCGACCAGTGCTCCCAGTACCACACGGGAACATCCCTGCCCTGGCTGGGGACAGCAGGAGTGCCAGGCTGGAGCACCCCAGGGTGCACTGGAAGCCACTGTGGGCATGCAAACCCCCTGTGCTCTCCCTCCAGCAGGAGCCCAGCGAGGCCCCGACCCCCAAGAGACCCCGTGGACGGCCGAAGGGCAGTAAAAACAAGGCCACCCCAAAGGGCAGGGTAGGTACCTGGCACGGGGCTGCTCCAGCTGGCTGCTGGCACCACACGTCCTGTTTGAGCTCAGTTATGGACAATTCAGGGCAGATCTGCCTCCGAGGTGGGGATGTGGGGAGGAATCTGGCCCGAGGAGGGTGGGGGAGCTGGGGGCTGTGTGTCAGCACCGGGACACCCGAGATAAACCTGTTTGCAAGGCAGGCGACTCACATCCTGCACCCACTCGTGACTCACGGGGCATCCCGGGGCTGGGGGGGCTCGGGGGGCTGGCAGCAGCGCCCCAGGAGATGCCACGGGGGTGATGAATCCAGCAGTCACAGTGGGAGGAAGGGGAGCACCGCCCACCCCTGCCAGCAGCCTGGGGACAGCCTGACCAAAATGCCTTGTTTTGTTGTCCTGGCTCAGAAAGCTGCAGTCACACCAGGGAGGAAACCTCGAGGGCGACCCAAAAAATCGGTGAGCGGGCTTTTTTCCCTTCCCCATCCACCCTGGCAGGGCGGTGGGCACTTTGGGGGCACAGCAGCTCCCCAGAGAGCCCCATGAGTGCGGGGTGGGGGCTGTGGGGTTGGAGGAGCTCAGAGCAGTTCAGCAAGTAGGACACTGCACTGGGTGGGCTCTGAAACCTCTAGAGGTGGGGGTTTGAGGAATGCTGCCCACCCCACCTCCCCATGGGCCCGAGAGCAGTGCTGCCTGGCTGGTCCTGCCCTGGGGACATGCTGGCACTCGCCTGCCCGGGTCCTTGCACAGCATTCCTGCAGCCCACGGGTGCAGCCACCCCCTTCCTTCCCTGAGCTTCCCCTCCTCCATTCCATTTCTCCTCCTTTCCCCCTCGGTTCACAGCTCGGGCAGGTGCCAGGTACCCGGACAGTTTCATCTCCTTACCCTGTCCCAGATTTTGCTCCTTTTCCCACCGAAACCCCCCGCAGAGCCGAGGGGCTGAGGCCAGCCAGGGCTGCAAACCCGAGGTGCCACCCTGGTGTCTCCCATGCCCGTGTCACAGTGCCAGGGGCAGTTTGGGGACCCCAGGGCGTGCAGCCAGCTCAGGGGGGTGTGGGAGGAGCCTGTCCCGTGCCAGCGGGGCCGTGCCGGGACACGATGTCCCTCTCGGTGGCGTTTTTGTGAATGGAGAGGGAGGAAGCGGGGGCTGCTGTGACTCAGGCTCACTCAGCCCTGAGTCACCGCCGTGTGTGCGGGGTCACGGCCTCCCACACCGGCCTGGGGGCTGGACAGGGACACCCGGGGCTGGCAGGGACACCCGGGGCTGCCACCACCCCCCCGGTGGCCGCTGGGGACCGCGGTCACGCTCGGAGGTGTTGGTGGGGGATTGCTCTGCCCTCCTCACTGTGAGCCCACCCGAGGGCTTCTCACCTGGGATTTACCTCCGAGCTGGGGTCAGGGCCAGTCCTTGCACCCAGGAGGGGTCCGTGGCTCAGTTTCTCCCTTTGCACCAGGGGTGTGGTGAGCCTGGGCAGCCCTGGGTGCAGGGGCAGGGCAGTGGGGCTGCTCTCCCTGACACCCCCTGGCCATGCTCCTTTGCCTTGCAGCAGCAGGACGAGGAGGAGGTGAACATTTCCCAGGAGTCATCCGAGGAGGAGCAGTGACACCTCCCGAACCGGCGCTACCTCATCGCCCCGCAGCGGCCGGGGGGGAGAGGGGCGGGGAGAGACCCACCGTGCCGCCCTGGCTCCCTCCTCCTCCTCCTCCCTCCTCCGCTCCCTCCTCACCCTCAGACAACGGCAGCACTGGAAAATGGCCCAACCCGGGCGGCCCCCGCAGCCCCCGCCCGGGGGGGGCACCTGCCCCAGCTCCCCCTCCCCAGCCCTGGGGGAGCCCCACTGGAAAGGGGGATCACGGCAGAGAGCCGGGGCTGGCACCCCCCACCTTGGCTGCCCCCCGCGCAGTGACCTCACCCCGCCAAAGTGGGTGCTGGCTGCCCCCCCAGCACTGGGCTCTGCCCTGGGGCCTCTGCAGGGAAGAGATGGGGGGGACAGTGAAGGTGAGACCCCCCCAAAATGCATCAGACCTTTGCTCTGACCCTGGGCAACCCCTGTGTCCCCCCAGTCCTGGGTGACTGCACTGTGTGCGGGAGCAGCTCCCACGGGGCCCGGCGCCCACCCCGGGGTGCCCACCCCCAGGGGTGCCCGTCCCCAGGGGTGCCCAGGCACGGCTGGCTCCAGCAGCCCTCTCCCCATAGGTTCTGGTATATATATATTTTTTTTTTCGTTTAGTACTTTTTTTTTTTCCTTTCATTCACAACTACCTCTGGATATTTAAGTTCCACGCTCTGAACTCACAGACGTGCTGCTGCGCTGCCAGGGCACCGTGGGCTCGCTGGTTCCTGTTTTTGGGGTGTTGCTGGGGGCTGTGGGGTATTTTTTTTTTTTCCCCTTTTTTTTTGGGCTTCATTTTTCTTTTTTTTTTTTTTTTTTTTTTTAATTGTTATTTTGAGGTCTAGTTTGCTCTGCTGCTTCAAGGGATCGAGGCTGGCAGGGCAGAGGTGTGGGGGGACCAGGGATGCTCCCCCTGCCCCTCTGCCCCGGCACGACGGCTGCAGCGGGACCGGAGGTCGGTGCCGGGCGGCCCCGGCGGGAGAGAATCGGGGTTTGGTTTGGGTTTTTTTTTTTGGTTCACTGTTAACGACCTTTTGGGTTCCTATTTGCAGTTACTTGAATAAAACATTTTATGGATGTTTGTGAGCCTCTGTTCAGCCCCCAGGCATCTCCTGCACAGGGACATCCAGCCATCCACGGGGATGAGCTGCCGATGGAAACACAAACAGGCAAAGCCCTGCTGCCCCCCAAATTCCCACCCAAGGCCAGGAGCCCCCAGCCCCACTCGGAGCCCCGGGGCCAAGGCAGAGACATATTTATTTACCCCATCTTCCCCCAGGTATCCCGTGCCAGCAGATATTTATTTACCCCATCTTCCCCCAGGCATCCCGTGCCAGCAGAACCTGCTGCTCCCTGCCAGTCTGCCAGCCCCATAGGCCCCTCCTGGGCTTTCCAAGGGGCTGCTGGAGCAGCTCAAGCAAAGGAAAAATGGCAAAACCAGGCACTGAGGTAGGAGATGTCCCATCCCGGTCGGTGCTCGGAGGTGCGGGCAGCAGCTGTGGCACCGCCGTGGGCACAGGCTGCCCGTTGTGGCTGATGGCACCAGTGCTGCTCCCTTCCCTGCGGCGGGCAGGATCCGGTCCCGGTGCTCCAGGCAGGGTCAGGCCCTCCAGTCCCGGCGTGGGGGCCAAGGGGGCGGGGGTCCCCCCCAGCCGGGCACCACCTGCAGCACAAAGGGACACAGCTGCAGCCCAGGGCATGGCGGCGAGGCACTGCCCTCCCAAAAACCTCTGCGTTACACCCAAACCCTGACTCCCTCGAGGTGGAACTCAGCATTCTTGGAGGTCTTTCCCAATCTCAGTGATTCCCAGAGTTCCCTCAGGACAGGCATCTCACTGCTGCTCCTTCAATTTTCCAAGGAAAAACGGGATAAGCGCCAATTCCCAGCCCAGCTACCCACCTGAGCCTCCTCAGCCTCCACCAGCAGCTCCTGCTCGGACTCGGGGGGCTCCTCAGCGGGGTCGTAGCTGTACATGGGCAGCAGCCGGTGCCGCAGCCGGTCCGACCTGCCGGGGGTCGCTGCTGAGCGCTGCCCCCGCAGCCCCCCGCAGCCCCCCGCAGCCCCCAGCCCCGCTCACCTGCGCTTCTTCTTCACGTACATCACCTGCGGGGAAAGGCATCAGCGGCGCGGGCTCCGCCGGGCCCCGCGCCCCCCGTGCCCCCCGCCCGCCCACTCACCGCGGCCAGGAGGGCGCCCAGGAGGGTGAGGAGGAGGAAGGGCCCCAGCACGGAGCCCACCAGCGAGTCCCCCGCCGCGCCCGGCGCTGTGGGGGCCGTGGCGTTGCTCATGGCCCGGCGCCGGCTCCTGCCCGCATCGGGGGCGCCTGCCCGGCACCGGCGGCCTGGGAGCGACCGGAACACCGGGAGTGACCGGCACAGCGGGAATCCACCGCCTGGGAATGTGGGAATGACCCTCATCCCGGGAATGAGCCGCACCTCGGGAATTCACCGCCTGGGAATGACCCGCACCCCGGGAATGACCTGCACCCCGGGAATGACCGGCACCCCGGGAATTCACCGCCTGGGAATGACCCGCACCTCGGGAATGACCCCCATCCCGGGATGACCTGCACACCGGGAGTGACCCCCACCCGGGAATGACCCTCATCCCGGGAATGATCCGCACCTCGGGAATAACCCCTCACGCCAGGAATAACCCACCGCCCGGGAATGACCCGCACCCCAGGAATGACCCCCACCCTGGGTACCCACCGCCCGCAATGACCCGCACCTCGGGAATGATCCGTACCCCGGGAATGACCCGTACCCCGAGAATTCACCACTCGGGAATGACCCGCACCCCAGGAATGACCCCCACCCTGGGTACCCACCGCCCGCAATGACCCGCACCTCGGGAATGATCCGTACCCCGGGAATGATCCGTATCCCGGGAATGATCGTCACCCCGGGAATGACCCGTACCCCGGGAATGACCCGTACCCCGAGAATTCACCACTCGGGAATGACCCGCACCCCGGAAATTCACGGCCCGGGAATGACCAGCGCACAGGTAATAACCCACCTCCCGCCCGGTGATAACCACGACCCGGTCACGATCCCCGCCCGGTATCACCCTGTGCATAGGGGGGTCACCCCGCACCCCCTTCCCCGCAGAGCTGCGGCTTGGGGGGGGGATCCTCCTCCACCAGCGGGAGGACCGGAGGGACCCCCGCACTGGGCTGTGCCCGGGACGCCCTCGGACCCCCGACCCCCATCCCAGTCCCCCCCTTTTCCTCCCGGTCGGGGTCGGGATGCCCCGGGGTCCCCCCTCCCCCCCCCACTCCGGGGATCCCCCGCGGCAGGGGGCGGGGCCAGCGAGGTAATGGGCGGGGCTTAGGGCGGTGGCCGCGCGCGGCCGGCAGGGGGCAGCAAAGACCGGGCGGGGGCGGGGCGGGAAACGGCGTGAGGGGAGAGAGGGAACGGGGCCGAGAAACCGGGAAAAACGGGAAAATGGGAACCCGGAGAGCCAGGAACGGGAAAACGGGGGGGGAAATAGGGAGAAAGGAGGAAACGGACCCCGGGGGGGCGCACAAGGAAAGGTGAGTGGATAGATGGAGGGAGGGATGGCCAAAGGTGAGTGCCCAGGTGGGGGTGTGGGTGAAAGGAGAGGGATGGATGGTGGATGGAATCCATGGATGGATGATGGATGGATGGATGATGGGATTTGTGGGTGTGGTGGCAGACAACCATCCCACAAGGCGGGGGATTCCGGGGTGCCAGGAGCACAGGCAGGGTCACCCCCGCTGGGGGCTCTCGCTGTGGCCGCTCCCCCCCGGCCGGGCCCGTGGGGACTCTGGCACGGCGGTGACGGTGCCAGCAGTGTCACCCACAGCGCCCCAGCCCTGATCCCGGCCGCACGGCTAATCCGCTTTGCCCGCGGGGACCAGATGGTGCCGCTAAATGGGTCAGGCAGGAGCGGGGAACACCAGGAGCACCGGGCCCGCCGCGCTTCCCAACAGCCGCCAAAAATACCCATCAAGGGGAACGGGGTGAAAGAGGAGCCTGGACGTGGCGGGGCTGGGGGCACACGGCCCCTGGGCTGGCAGCAGGGCAGGGCTCAGGCACCGAGGAGCACCCAGAGCCGCCTGAGCTGGTCGGGAAGGGCAGCGACTGCTCTGCAGCCTCTGGGATGAATTTGTCCATGGCACAGCCAGCTGCACCCTGCCTGCACCCTGTCTGCACCTCTGCCTTCACTTCTGCCTGCACCTCTGCCTGCACCTCTGCCTGCACCTCTGCCTGCACCCTGCCTGCACCTCTGCACCTCTGCCTGCACCTCTGCCTGTCCCAGTCCCTGCACTGCTGCCCTCTCCTCCTGCCCAGCCCATGCAGGGTTATTTTCCCCTCTCCAGACCAGGAAAAGCCACCAGCTGTCCCGGGAGTGGCCAGCCGCTGTTGTTCCCCATGTCCCACTGTCCCCAGGGTCCTGCTGACCCCACTCTGCCCAGCAGTGGCACTGCTCTCCTTGTGTGTGTGGACTCCCCCTGCCCCAGAGACCCTTCCCAAACCAGCCCCTGTTTATCCTGCAGTGGGGGAACCACAGAGCGGGGCAGGACCCCCAGTGCCCCCCAGCCCAGCACGGACCCCTCGGGAGCCTTCCCCGCTGCCACCATCCGCCGCTGCCCGTCCCCTCCCAGCCGAACCCTGCTGCGCCAGGGCTAAAAATAAACCCATCCATTTCTAGGAAAGCTCCTTGGAGAGCATGAGCGAGTGGGAGCACATGGCCAGGAGCAGCACGCGTGGTCTGGGGGAAGCGGCATCCCCGGGAGAGACCGGGGGTCACCAAGCCCAGGACACCTGCAGCATCCCCACATCCCGCGGGGACCTTTATGATTTACCAATCCGCTGCTTCCCAGAGCACCCAGATGAGGGAAAAAGGGGAATCAAAGAAGCTGGGGCAGCACAGGACCTGCTCATCCCTGGAGAAATCTCCGCCTTGCTGACCTTGGGGTGGGGAAGGATGTCAGGGGGGCTGAGGGCAGCATCGCCGCCCACCCTGGGGACACGGCACCTTCGTGCCCGGGGTGTCAGCCAGAGGGACAAAGCCGGAATAGCAGCACAGGGTATTTATTTCTGCCCCAAACCCCGCTGTGAGCCATCAGCCCCCTCCCCTGCGCTCCTCGGCCCCCAGCACATAACTGGGGACAGCTTTGCCGAGCCGCTAAGCTCCCGTGTAAGCAGCTGAGCGCGAGCGGCCGGATTTGCAGGCAGCGCATCCCTCGGGCTGCTCATCCGCGCAGAAAGGCCGGGCTGCGGGGCCGGGTGCCTCGCCGCTCGGGCATTAACGCGGATTAATTCCGCACCGCGGGGCTGTGGCACCCCAGCGCCCTGTGCTCTGCGGGAGGAGCCTGGCCGCACCCAGCTCCCAGAGGGAATCTGCAAAGGCCCGCTTAGGGGTGGGTGTGCACACCGGGACACGTTTGTTTCGCAGGGAAATGCGGGAGGTCGCTGCTCTGTGGAGCAGGCAGCCCCCCTGGCACCACTCCGGCTCCACCCGGCCTCTCCCGCAGCTGTTCTGTGGGAAGGATTTTGTGGAAGAGGTGGGAGCACATTCAGAGGCTCCTCGAGGCTCTGTCCTCAAAATGCCCCTTTTTATTGCGGGGAGCATGTCCCATCAGCGAGCCCATCTCAACACCAGGGAGCCTTCACCTTCCTTGGTGACATCCCTCCAGTTCCTCCTCCAGGCTGTGACTGTCCCAAGCCACTGCAGGGACAGCTTTCTCCTTGGGTGACACCGTTGCCCAATCTCGGAGTTCACCTAGGAAGCAGAGACCAGGCAAGAGGCAGAGCCGTGTGAAATACTGGCGTGTTTATTGGTTGGCACTAGATTACAGCCCACACTCTCGGCAAACTGGCACCCACCAATTTCATTTTTTCCATTTTTCACTCTTTTAAAGACAGTGGCGGCCTCCCTCTCACACACAACTCAACAGAGGAAACCCCTCGTGACAGGACCCACCCAGCTTCACACACGGAGAACCTTCCAGCCTTTCTGGAGACACCACAGCTGAGAGGTCAGAACCATGCAGGGATGTCCTGCACCTGCCAGCCAGCACTGAGCAGAACACCTGCTCCTGCAGGTGAGGTCCAAGGTACCAGCTCAGAACAAAGCAGAGATGCTCAAACCCCCACAGCTCTGACCAGCCATGGACAGTCCTTGTTTTGGGGAGGAATGGAGAAGCCTCAGGCAAAAATGCCTGTGGACAGGAGGCTGGACAATGGACGCTGGTCATTCATCCCTCAGATGGGTCTGGGGTCCCCTTCTCCTGATTTGGGGGGACTGCCAGGAGCCCCCCATGTACACACAGCTCATGGAAGGACTGAGCAGCAAATGCAAAGTGATCATTCCAGATTTTCTGATTTAATAAATATAAAATAGGACACACAGGAAATTCAACAAACACTCTCAGACCTCCCCAGGTTTCTGAGGCAATTCTAGAGCAAATTCATCAAGTATAACATCAAAATTCCCATCTTCCCACCAAAAAGAAAACCAAACCAAAAACAAAACAACAGAAAAGAAAAACCTCTATGGACTAGCACCAAAGAGAGATGTATAAATCTCCTAAATACAACTTCAGTCCAGTTCAGTTTCTTTTTCACCACCTCAGGTTTTTTTTTTCCACCAGCTCCACTTTAGTTTTGTACAGACCCCTGACACTATCCCAGCACAGCACCCCAGGATCTCTGCATCCCAGAGCAGCTGGATTAGTTCATTCCAAGCTTAGAAAAGGAGAATCCCACCCTGTGTGTGCCAGGGGCTCGGGGAGCACTGAGGGACACCCAGCCATGAGGTCACCACGTCCCTGCAGGGCTGCAGCCACCAGGTGATGCCGTTATTGAGGAGAACAGAGCCAGGAGGGAAAACCCAGCCTGGGAGCAAGACCAGAGCAGGCCCTGGGTCAGCCAGAGGGAAAAGCTCCTCACAGTCACTGCCTGGGGCAGGTTTGGCTGAAGGTGCAGCTCCATCCTCCCCCAGCACCAGCCACAGGCTCCACTTGGGAGGGTGAAACCCCAAAGCAGCCCCTGACCAAGCCCCAGTGCACAGGGATGGACGCTGCACCCGGCTGTGTGAAACCACAAACAGGTTAATTTGGGACAAAACAGAGAGAACAGGCAGGAAAACCCACAGCTCTGCTACAAGGGGTGCTCGCTGGACCTTGCAGCCTCCAGGATTTTGATCCCTGCTCGCTGTGGAATGCTGAACACAGCTTCTGCATGGAAAAGCTGAGGCAAAGGCCCAAAGCCTCTGCTGGATCCGGGAAGGGAACTGAGGATTCCTGACATTCCCTACCCACATTTTTAGCCACTGAATACTTTGTGGCCACACAAGGGAAACAGCAACACTTGCAGATTCCAGCCCCTTTTCATTTTTCCCTTTACAGAGTTTGCTTTAAGGCACATTCCAGCTCAGGCTGAGCGAGCTGCCTCAGTGCTCCACAGGAGAGCAGGGAAGAGCTCACAGCACCCACCTACACAGGAACAGAGCTGCTGGGAATGCTGACACTGCTCCTTCCAGCCCCAAACCCAGCTCCCAGCTTCCCCCCAGCAGCAGGGCAGACAGCAGCAGGTTTGGGTGCTGCCTCCCCAGCACCCATGGGTGAGGGACCCCCTTCCCCCTTCCTCTTCCCCTCTCCCAGCTGGGTGATGAAGAGCAGCCCCTCCTCACCTCACAGCCCACAGCAGCTTTCAGGACCTGCCAGGAGGGGGGAGCAGAGGGCTGCTGCACCTCCCTGGCTGTCTGGGGACACCCTCTGTGGTAGGCAGCTCCCAGCAGTGCCCAGAGAGCACAGCCGGGCTGAGAGCCAGCTGAGAACTGCTCCCAGGGGATGCTGAGACACAGTGACACCTCACACAGGGGTCAGGCCAGCTGAGGTAAGAATCCCACGGTCCAACACCAGCAGCTTGGAACAGCACCGGTCTGAGCACAGCTGGGAGCTCATCCCCTGGGGCTCGGTGGCCCCGCAGTGACACTGAACACTGCCAGGGCTGCAGAAGCAGAGCCACCCTCCCACAGCTGCCCTGGGCCTCTCACAGACAGAGCAATGCTCAGTCCCAAACCAATTAACACCAGTTTAGGTAAAACCACTCCAACTGCTGTATGAGCTCTGGAGGAACCTCAGCTGCTGAGGAAGATGGGAATTGTGTGGTGCAGGGAGAGGTTCAGGGAGCACAGGGCTCAGGCCTGGTCTGAAATGTGCATCTCTTCCACCAAGGCTGTTCCTGCCCCAGGAGCCATTTCCAAGGCATGTTATGCCCTGTAACATCAGCCACTCCGTGGTAACAGCATCAATCCATGCCACATTAAAACACTTTCTTGGCACAATTTATTTTTTCTGACCCAAACAAATAAGCCATTAGCAAGTCATTAACAATATTCTACCCTAAATTGTCAGTTTAACAGCCCTGTAAAAACATTTTTAGTTTAAAAACAAAAGTGTGCATGCTGCTGATATTAAAACTGCAGTTACTCTTTCAGGAGTACCAGCTGTTTTGTTGCAAAGCATTTTTCCAACATACTAATCTGTACAGTGGAGACCAAGACTCGTTGAAGGCAGTAGATGGCTGTGTCAGGTGCCTCGCAGGGCACGGGGACAGCGACTCTGGGAATTTCTTGGACACTTCCAGATGGAATATTCAAGCCCTTTTGAGAGTTTGGTTCAGGCTGACCAGCACAGAGTGAGAAAGGATTGTACATTCGTCTCTAAGTTGAAGTGAGCTGAACTGGTGTAATTTGGGCTCAATTCCAGACGCTCGGGTTTGAGCTACTCCTTGAATAATGGGCTGTTCCTTACGCGTGGTTTTCCATGTCAGCGATCACTGGCACTGCTTTTGGCCTTGCTACTCCACACCGATGAAAGCAGGGAGAACAAGGAAAGGAACAGAAAAGGATCTTAAAATGAACAGCTTCTTGCCAAACCAGCAAGGATACCATTCCCCCTTGTCCCAGGCTCCATGGATATTTCTATCAGATTTTCATATTGTAAGCGCTTCTCAGGAAGAGAGAAAACTCCAGAACAGTGAGTGTTTATTAGAATATTTTTTGTTAAATAAAGAGCAGGAAAAAAAAGGAAAAAAAAAAAAAAGTACTGCAGATTTAATTTCACATCTTGGCTCTGCTCTGACAAAGGAGAAGTTACTGAACTCAGCAACCACTTCTTGTCCCAAGCCAGGGATTAATTAATGCCCCTCCCAAAACTTGTACCTGTCCCAACCCACCCCCCGACCCCAACCCCAACCCTTCCCATTTTATTTCCCAACTAGACAACACTGTTGGCAAATCAAGACAGCATGAAACTTACAGCAATAAAACAACAAACCCCCAGGTGAGTGCGCCAACGCGTCGGGGAGCCCTCCTGCGCTGCTGCCCCGGGAATGCTGCCTGCAGGAGGCAGCTGTACCTTTCACAGAGGGCACACTCCAAGCACGCTCCACGGTGCGACCCTAAGTGCTGCAGAACCACAGGACAAGAGACTCAACACCCGAATTCTCCCCCCGGAGGCTCCTCTTCGGGGCCGCGCGCGCGGCTCTCCGAGCGCGGCCCGGTGCTCGGCACAAACCCCAAGTGTCCAGCTCAGCACGGCGTAAGGCATGTGGACGAGAGAGACACGAGCAGGACGCGGCGGGAGCAGGGGACAGCGGTGGTGAGCCTGGCTGCAGTCTGTCCGTCCGACCCCCTGCATCCCCGGCTCCCACCGCAGCGACCCGGGCGCTGTTGCAGCGCTGCTGAGGCTGTTTGGTTTTGGCTCCAGACCAGCTCCAGTGCAGTTTCCCTCGGATGGAAACGCAGAAACGTTGGTGGAAGCTGCCGGAAAAGCCGCGGGGATGGCTGCAAGGATGTCTGCAGGTGATCCGAACTCTGCCCTCAACTTCAAGTGTCACTGCACTAAATCGGGAGATACTGGTTGGGGAGTGAACTGGCCCAGCCACTAGCACTGTCACAGAATGTGTGTGTTTAAAAAACAGAACAAAAGGCAAACAGATTAATTATGAACCCTTCTTTTCAGAAGCAGACCAGGATTAAAAAAAAACCTCCCGCAAAATTAAAATGTTAGATCCTCCATCTAAAAAAAAGTTTATACAGACGTGCTGCGAGTAATCCCCACACGGGTCTGAGCAGCACCTTACAGTACAGACTAAGACTTGAAGAGCTGATCTCACATTGGAAGTCTTTTAATTAAAAAAAAAAAAACGAAAAAGTGGCTCTGGCTGGGGTGACACGAAGGGGACACTTGGGACACTTCAGAGCACAAGGCAGATGCGGGGCTGGCAGCCTCCAGGCCGTGGAGCGGAGTACCGGGAAAGGGGCACTTCATGCACAAAATGTATTTTACAAAATACAGATCCAAAAAAAAGAAAAAAAAAAAAAGCAAAAAAAGCCAACAACAACAACAAAAAAAAATCATCCCACCTTGCACTAAATCGCAGCACTCTGAACACTTGCTCTGCCCCAGGCGGCTGCCCATGCCTGGTGTGAGGGAGGAGGCATGGAAACGGGGAGGGGAGGGAAATCCAGGTCTCAGTCTGCTTTAGGGAACTGCTCGGGCAGGGACGTGCTCAGTCATCTGATGTCGGACACGGAGCCCTCGGAGTACGGCGTGCTCATCACCGGGGTGCCGTTGTTGGCCAGACAGCCTTGCCTCAAGGTCTCAAAATACGAGGCCTGCACTGGTTTGTGATACTGCAGAACTTTTATGGCATCCTCTATCTTGAACCATTCCCTTTTCCTTCCTGCGGGCAAAGAGAGAAATCAGCTAGATGCAACAGAATGGTGTTCTCTGATCTCAAGGGCCTCCCCCTCCAACCCCACACTGACAGCTCCCATCCATCCCCAGGGACAGTTCAGGGCAGTACATCCCCCGTCTCACATTTCTTAATTAAAAAAACCATTATTTTACAACTTCTGCAACTTCTATTCAAGCCAGATGCTCATTATATGATAACTCACAACACACACACCAAGCACCACCCAATTTCCATCAGTTTGCAAGTGGACTTCAGTCTCCTGTGGACAGCTCTCAGTTCTTAGTCTTTCCATCAAGAGCCTGAAGGGAGTCATGTTCCATTTGCTGAAATGCAGTCACAAACCTTGTGGCAACAACAGGTTCATTTCCACTTGAGAATCCAATTAAACACAAAGGTTTCAAAGGTAACAGGGAATGATTAACCCAATACTGCTCACATGTATTTCCTCTAGTCTCAAACAGGACAGTTCTTCACCTTTGCTTGGTACCATCCAGTGCAAGAATTAAACACAAAATTGCTGCAGAGGCAGCTGGACACTCAATTGGCTTCTCCTGAGCCACAGAGGTGACAAATCATCAATTTCACCACGACTTTTTTTCCCAGGCAACCAAAGGACACAGCGCTGCAACTTTTCCCAATGACACTCACACACACTCCAGGTCCCAGTGACACTCACACAGACCCCAGGTCCCAGAGGGGTGCTGAGCTGACCTGTGGCTTGCTCCCACCAGTTAATGCACCAAGCTTACCAATATTGACAGAGTCCTCCCAGTCCTCCAACACTTCGGTGACGATGAGTACGTAAACATAAGTCCTGTGCTTCCTGTCCCGGTTCTGGAAGGAAAAGGGGACAGAGTAACAACCAACCAACAGCAACCACAAACCCTTCTAGGAGGGCACTGGGCTGCTGCAAGATGCAAACTGCCCACCTTGGGTGCAGCTCCTGCCACAGCACAACTTGTTCTTAGCTACTAAAAACTGCTGTGTTTTAAGTCAGAGAGGTCTGAAAGTGTTGATAGGGACACCCAAAAGTGTAGTTCATGATCTGTGGACTGATGTGCTTACAAATTAGTTCTTCAGCTGGGAAGGTTTTGACCTATTTCACATGAGTTTGAAGGAGTCAGTGCCAGAACAACAGCAAGAAGAGCTGTATCCAGTATATGTTGATGCCAGGTGTGGCTGTGAGTGCTACAAATAAAGGGGAGACTCCACTCCCCTGCTTTTGGCAGCACCAAGAATATTCAGCCACACCAGTTACCACCAGTGATTTCACTGAAGTGCCCCTTGCACAGATCAGAACTGTGTTTTTATTTACCAGTGAGGTTCACTCCACAACCCTGCAGAGCCATTGTTACTCCAAGATGATTTTTTGCAACAAAATTTCACAGTGTCCACGTCTGAAACTTACCTCAAAAATTCCCACTAATCTTCCTAACGTCCCTTTCACTCCAGCCTAGGGAAGTTCAAAGAGAAAAGAAACATGCTTTAACAACAGCTCAGTACATGTGTCCTACTTGTTGTGCAGGACCAGTTCCTTTAGGACGGAAAGCAAACGCTCTAAAATTCTGCTCGTCTTAAACCAAGACAGTCACAAGGCAAAAAACAGAAATGTATCCTCAATGTCCAAGCATTCCCAGGGTTTTTTTCTCTTGTTTTCCTACATTCAAACAATTTTGAATTCAATCAGGAGGAAGAAGAAATATTTGAGGAGTTACTCCTTGCATACCAATACAGTCCTCGTGACCTGAATCTTCTATGCAGGTTATTACAGCCTGAGCAAGGGGAACATTGGCTTTGGGGTTTGGCAGTTTTACCCCTTCAAAATCAGAGTTTAAGGAAATAAAGTATGTGTAAGATATTCACCTACACCCCAAGAGTGATGTGAAAGCTCCCAGGTATTTCAGGGGTGTCCTGCACACACCTGAAACAAGCTAACATAAACACAAAATGCTGTGATGTGGCCCTGGCAGCAGGAACTAGAGAGGTTTGGATACAACACAAAGGGCAGATGCACACTGAAATAAAGCTCTTGAATCAAGCAGAGGCACAAATCAAGAGATCTAAGCAACAGTTTTGTCTGTTTGAATACTACTGAGGATGTACCACTCCATCACATTTGGTGTCCCTTTTGGCACCTCTCTGCTGCCTCCCTCCCCACCCTCCTCAGCTCTCTGTGCAAAATCCCAGCCCACTCTCCTGCCCTGGCTTTATATTCCCTCTGTTTTATGACTGTAAATGGTTGGAACTCAAGTGCTACAGACAAGATGAGATCTTGCTCCATGATTTAACAGGTCTGAACCAACCCACACAGCCTGGCACACGACCCAGCCACAACTGGGAGGTAGAGTCGGCTCCATCTCCAGCAGCTGGAACACATCCCATGAACAGCCCAGGGAAATTGTGCCTCTTGCAGATGAGATACAGAGATATGATTATGCCAGGCTGCTCTTTTTTTGAACAAAAAAAAAAAAAAAAGGGGTTTGAGTCACATTAATGATAAGACAAATTCTCTGTCCTACTGACCAGCTGCCGCACAGTGCTGTCAGAAAGGAAGAACTTTCTTTAATGAGACAATTTTCCTGATTAAGTTCCAGCCTACTGTATGAACAGGTACCAGAGAATCCAGCCAGAGAACACCTCACTCCTGCTTCCAGGCTGCTGATGTGGAACTGCCCCCGGAGCAAAGGGTTTGGAGCTCCCTCACCGAGCAGTCACAAAAAATCTCGAAATCTTTTTGGTAACGCGCTCCACTTCTAGGAAGTGAATCAACTGAATCTCCCGTTTCATTTTTGGACACCAGCTTTATTGTCTCACCAGTACTTGTGCCATCCTGCTCGGCCAGAGGTGCCTCCCAGCCTGTGACTCTGGGCTATTTCTGGAGCGAGCAGCAGCAATTCCAGGCGGGTCGGTGCCCGCGTGCGCAGGACGGGCCGGGCACAGCCCGCTGACCTTTGTGATTCCACCTCCTGTGCCAACCCAGCTGACCTGCCCTCAGCCCTCTCCCCAGGCATCTGGAATGTAAATGCTTCAAATGCATTTCCCTCAAGGAACTCCTTCAGCGCTGGGATTTATTTTTAGCTCGGCCGTGTTCAACAGGCAGCAGAAACACGGGGAGGAACTGGAGGCTTCCACCTTCACAGCACACGGACAGGAATGCATTAAAAGGTGAAGCATCATCAAATATTTCTGGAAAATAACTGTCTTAAGCAAATGCTCCACCGGTTCCTAGAAAAGGTTGTTGAATTTCTGCTCTCCCTACCTGTAGGCACTGAATCAGAAGCCAGGGATTTTGTTGTGATGGTTTAGTGAACTCTCAAGTCTGACTAGAAATAAATTTATCTCCAGGCAACTGGCCAACCTGGAGACGAAGGATGAGTTCTGCTCAAGCAGCCTCCCAGGCAGTTTATCCCAGCTCTAGTAAGTAGCAGAGGGAGGTGAGGAGCCCTTCCTTCTGTGCTGGTAAAGAGATGATGGAAATAACGCTGTCTGCAAACCAGGATCCTCCTGCTCTGTCCTGCCTGGTCTTATTTGCCCAAAAAGGCACAAAAAACGATGCCAAGACAAACATGTCTCGTAGAAAAATCATGTTGAATTATCATCACACAACTGGAGAAAGCTCTAAGCTTTGCTTCACACACAAACTTCTCATGTGCAGTTGTAAATGGCGACATAAAAGAATTGTTTGGTTCAAAAAAAAAAAACATTGGGCTGATTTTACCAAAGCCTGCAAAACACATCAGCCACTGCTCCTGGGGGCCAATGCCTCTCTCAGCCCATTTTCCAGGTACAGTGGATTTTAAAGACAACATGCAGGACACCCAACACCAACAGGATTGTCAAACACGTGGTTTTGATAGAGCACTGAATTCCCACACCAACAGGAGAGTTGTTGCTGTAGAATGGAACAAACAAATATGGAAGTGGAATTCACAGTCTCACACAAATTTCTAACATAGAAGTTGCTCAAGACACCTGAGAAAATAACCTACAGCTGTTATCACTGACAAGTCAAGCTTGGTAACCAGCAAGAGAACTGCCAGGCTCCTCTCTGGGCTCCCCATCTTCTCCTTTTATATGGGCAAGATTTTCTTGAAGAGTTAAAGCACAGTCCCAGGCTCACCCAGGATTGCAGCAGGGTCTGAATCTTAATTTGCAGCAGATGACTCAGGAATTTTCTCCTTGATAGTAAATTAATGGCCCTCCTGGGCCAGACAATGAGGCAGAGGCAGCACAATTGATTTTGTGGCCCTCTAAGCACTGCAAGTGCTGCAATCCTCCAAGTACAAGGAGAATCCCAGGAGGATCCCAGGAGGATCCCAGGAGGATGCTCCTGAACCCATCAGCAGGGGCAGGAGAGCACCAGCACCAACTGTTCCAGCTGCAGGTGTGGAAACAAAGCAAGGCAATCACACTACAGGATTCCCTGGGAAAGGCACACTCAGGTACAAGAGGCCACAGAGCTGGCAAAATGAGCTTTTTCTCTGCTCTGCTGATCTAAATCAGTGTCCAGGGTTCAGGGGAGGAGGAAAAGGCAGCTCTGGCAAGAGCACATCAGCCACAGGCACTGCCAGAGCCAGCTGCCTGCCCAGCACACACTTCAAACCCCCAGTGCTCCCAGAGGGGTGGGCTAGCAGCTCAGGACAAGCAACAAAAACCTGGAGGAAATGAAGCTTTACTAGTTCTGCTGCTCATGGAACAACTTGTTTTAATAAAGAAAAATTACTGAAGCCATCCAAGAACAGCAGGTTCAGGTTTCAAAGCTGAAAATAAGTTGGGGTCAGATGCAAAAAGCAGCCTGCAGCAACACCATCTGTTCCTCGGGACAGCTTTTATTTCCTTCCATCTGAGCTAAGGAAAATGTGGGTTGGAATTTCAGCTATTTTACTTTGCTCTATTAGGCTCAAAGCCTGCATCTACTACAGATTACTGCTGGGCAAGAGAACTGTGGTGGAACACCCAAATCTTTGCTCTAAGACCTGCACTAGTGAAGGTGCAAATCCCACCCAGGAGGGCTGTGGACACGTTTGGAGGATGCTGATTCCAGGCCAGCTGGGCAAACTCTGCCATCTCAGAGAGGGCCAGACTCATTCATCTAATCTGGTACTGCATGACACCTTTATTTTGTGAAATAGAAATGGAATTCCCTACCAGAATGAAGAACTTTCTGCAATCGTTTTTGTGGAGTCTGAGTACACAGGGTAAGGGACAGTGACTTTGAGCCACCACTTGCACTGGGTATGACCAACGAGGAAGGGTTCAAAGGCCATCATCTCATCATTTATCTGTGGGCCCTGCAGTACTTTAAAAAAAAAATCTTCCCATTTTAGCACTGAAAGATATCAATATCTGTGTTCTAAATCACTAACAAAATACATGAAACAGGAAAGATTATCTATAAAGCATGTTTAGAAGAGGGAAAAAAAAAGTTCCAGCAACCAGATCAAAGCACTGCCGTGATGGACTATTCTTGATATTGGCACCAATTGCCTGTTTGATCACAGATCAAGCACAGATTACCTGGCTTTTGACTCCCATGAAAAAAAGAACAACCAACACTCCTGCAGTGTTATAAAATTTGACATTTATTAAGTATTTAGAGGTCAGGATGTGAAGAATGCTCTAAGTGAAAAAGGAACTGGTGCTGAGTGTCACAGATGAGTGTGGAGGCTTTTTCCAAAGTGGCTCTATAATAAGTTTAAGGCATCTAGTTCTAAACCATGATGTTCACCAGTTGTTCACACCCACAAAAACCCCTTACTCCTAAGCAAAGAACACACTCCATGAGCACCACGACCTGTTTGAAAAGGGCACACACCTTCCACAAGGTGAACTTTAGAACACACGTGGAGTCCCCAGCTCTGTAAAACTGACTACAGCACTTCTCAGCAACCTGTCAAAAAGAAGAGGTTTCCTCTGAAGAGGCTGCTCTGACCCAGAGCTGCTGTGTCTGCTGTCACTCTGCACAAACAATGCCCAACAACTCCAGTCACTTCCAATTTCATGCAGACAACAGGGAGCATGACAAGTGTTGGTACCTGTCCACTTTAATACTTGTGCTGGTACAGACTAATAGAGATAAGGACCACCTCAAACTAGGACAAGGACTTGAACTCAAACTGGGACAGAGGGATCACAGCCTTCACTCAGAATCAACATTTCACTTTTGGAACAGAAAGAGGGAAAAGTTAGGTAACTTTAGATGACAATTATTTCTGCAATAACATGGATAAACCCAAACACACACAGAGTAAAATTAAAATAGTGAATGCAGAAGTTAAAATGTTCATTTAGGGAAGCATGTTTTGGAAAAAAAATGCACATCATGCAAAAGAGAATGAATTGGGAAGAGACAGTCTGCTGTCATCCTGGCGGTCGCAGGAGAGAAGCAAAGAGCTCAAACCTACTCAGAAATCAGCCTGAGCTCCAAATGACCCCAGAACAGCTGGATTCACATGGAAGGGAGAGCAAGGGCTCCCAGCTGGGAGGGTGGGTGCTCCTGTCTTTCCCAGCACTCCTGCTGTGCTCCAACAACATCCCCCCTGCACCCAGCAAAGAGCTCCAAACAGCTCGGGGCTGGGGACGTGGGGGTTAATTCCGTGTGCAGCCCCTCAGCACCAGCACTCGAGAACAGCCCAAAGGGGGAAGGCCTCACAGCCCTAAAGCTCTGCCAGCACCACTGCCAGCTGCAGGGTGCTCATGTCAGACAGGTCCATGTCAGCTCCTCCACCTGCACCTCACCCAGGTGAGCCAGGGGTGCCCAGGTGAGCCAGGGGTGACCCAGGGGTGCCCAGGTGAGCTGGGGGTGCCCAGGTGAGCTGGGGGTGAGCCAGGGGTGCCCAGGTGAGCTGGGGGTGAGCCAGAGGTGCCCAGGTGAGCCAGAGGTGCCCAGGTGAGCTGGGGATGCTCAGGTGAGCTGGGGGCACTCAGGTGAGCCAGGGGTGAGCCGGGGGTGCCCAGGTGAGCTGGGGGTGAGCCGGGGGTGCCCAGGTGACTCCCTGTGCTCCAAGCTGCTGCCGTTCCGTGCTGGGAGCAGCCGGGCAGAGGTGCCTCTCTGGGCAGAGCTCACCCCTGCCAGGCTGCCAGGGCTTGAGTTACACTGGCAGCAGGCAGGGCTCCACGTGAGCAGGGAACACCAGCCGAGGAGCAGGATTATCTCAGCCAGCCCAAACCAGTTCCTGTGCTGCTGAGAAGTGCCAGGGCTCCCTTCCAGGCAGAGCTGTCATGGAAAGAGCGCGGCTCTCCCAGGGCGCTGCTGCCCGCGCAGGGAGTGCCCCTGCACATTTATTTTAAGGGTTGAGAGGCAAACTCTGCACCTCTTGAATGAACCCTGGGCTTCTGTATCGAATCGCCTCATTATTAATAATAATAATGCTTGGGCTGAAAAGCAGGAGTCTGCAGCTAAAAATATTTCTATTGTTCTGGTTACACTCACTTTGGCTTGTAAAGCAGTTGAAAGGTTGCCGAGTTACTGGAAAAGCAGGAGCTGGGTTACAAGCTGGAAATAAAATTTGCAAGCAGCAATTCCCAGTATTAGAGAGACCTGAAGATACTTAAAAAATAAACTTTGACTGTATAATCTCTTTCTGATAGACTGCTAGATTATAAAAACATCCAAAGGGAAACATGCAACTCGAGATCTGTCACATTTGGTTAGTCCAACACTCTGAATATTCAGAGTTTTGTTAGACATCAGCACGTACTTCCAAATAATTCAGGAAAAAACCTGTATATACCAGACAATTCAAAAAAGCAGCTACAGGAGCTTCCTCCCAGGTCCCATCAATTAGCTCTTGCTTTCTGTTCTGCACAGAGCCCAAAGATTTATAACCCTCTCAAAAGCATTTTTAATCCTGCCTTATGTAACTGTGAACTTACTTGGCCCTTCCATCTATAATCATGCAGTCATTTCTGAACCTAAGCATCTCCCCAATTGGTTAATATTCAGAAGCAAATTCTAAAGACATGTTCTACATACATTGCAGTCAACTGCTATTTACTGCCTTTACACTTCTTATGAAGAAAAAAATTGTTCTTCCAGCAGCTTTAAGAGAAAAATGTGCCTTCTCCCTACAGCCCATTGATCTGTGTTTGATCTGCTGTTTGATCTCCTTCCTGAAAGAGCTTCAAGCAAAAAAGAGAAAATAAACCAACCAACCCATGCACACTTTAGGAACTGCTGCTGGTAACTCATGGCAAATTTCACTTATTCACATAAACCTCACCATGTATTCTAAACCAAAAACATACCTAGGTCCCTATATTTTGATTGCTTTTAGTGGCTCCTAGGGATTTATTTCTACCTTCTACCCAAGTACTAGACAGGTCCACAAAGGTACAGCTGAATTTTGAAGCTCTCTTACATAGAAAATGAAGCAGAGACTATATATACACTGAAGTGACTAGAGCTGAACTTTATTTTCAGTTAAAGCTATCAGGCAAGGACAAGCTCATTCCAACTGAGAGGTTTAATTACATTCCCATGTTCTGTTATTTAGGACTCCATTTTCCTCCCACGTGGGATGGGGATATCACCAGTGACCCTGTCTGCCTCTCCACCTCAAGGAGAAGCAGGAAGAGTGATGAAAACAAGCCCAGAGAAGGCCAGGGCAGGGTGAAGGCACTCACCTCCTCACAGACCTCGCGCACGGCGGCCACGCCGGGCTCCTCCTCGGGCTCCATGCCACCCCCGGGGACAATCCATCGGTCTGGATGGCGACTGCTGCTCACCAGCAGCACCTGTGGAGAGCACACACAGCTGATGGGGCACCAGCTGAAGGGAAGAAGATCATCTTTGTGCCCCACACACCCCCAGCCAGCCCTGCCGCTGCTCACTTCTCCCTCAGCCCCATCCGCACAGCCGTGCAAATCCCAGCAGCAGCGACACCGAGGCGCTCCCACACTCTGTGTAACCTCAGCCACTGCCTCTCCCTGCCCTGATGCACGGCAGGAGAAACTGTCCTTGCACACCAGAGCACTCACTGGCACTGGGCACAGCATCACCCACGGGGGCTCACTGCAGAGTTCTCACAGCTTGGGATAGACCCCAGGTAACAACACAAATGCACAGATGCTGCTCAGCACCTCCACCCTTTGCAGAAGCACCTTGATTTAATTCTCCTGCTGCCTTTGGCCCTGCCTGTCCCTGCAGTTCTGTCACTAACAACACATACACAGCCCAGGAGCTCCCACTGCACTATTAGTGTGCAATTGTCTGAACACAGATTCTCAGCCTCACTTCTTCTGCAGCAGGCACTGAGGATTCAGCTCTGGAGCCAGAATTTGGCTACTTTTGGTTTAGAGGAGTTTGTTTAATGAGGTATAAGCAAAATAAAAGCCTATATTAAACCTACTAAACTTAAACCCCCCCAAGAAAGAGCTGCATGGAAGGACAGACTTTTTGTGAATGAGAAAAATGGTTCAACCCTCTTCCCAGGAGGGATTTACCATACACATGCTTTGTGGCAGGTTTTCTTGAAACAGTATGTTTCATTCCAGGGTAATTCTGCTCTGTAGAAGTTCAGGTTCTGATTTGCCTTCCCAGCAAGACAAACTCTAAGTAACACTCTCAACTGGCTACAGACTGTCCCAAAGAACAGCGAGACGCTGTGCTTATTAAATCTACTTGCAATACACCCATGAGCAGAGATGGAAACTTAAAACAACACTAATACTGTTGTCCAGCTCTCCAAACAAAGCTCCTTCATTAGAGTCATCCTGCTGTACTTCATCATTTCATGGGCACAAAGCTCAGAGCCAAAGCGACTTGCTCCAGAAACTTTCCAACATACCAGTCCAATTAGGTTCCAGGCCAGCTGTAACAGTGTCAGACATTTGGGAGTTACACTGCAGAGACACTGAAATGCCAGGCTTTACTGGGGAAACAGTGATTTGCCAGTAGGATATGAAAAGATTTGCACTAATTACCCAAAGGAATCTACCTACAGAACTCAAATTAAATTTCCAAAACAAAAACAAGCACAAGATTTCCAGGATTTTTCAGTTGGTTTACCATGAAATTCTCTGACCAATCTCATCTTGGAAACAAATGAAGCTGCATGAGCCACCTCAGTTCCACAGTTCCAAGTGGGATGGTGCCTGCCCCATCCTCTGGCCAGGTTGTGACAGAACATCGTGTGCTTTACAGTGACATCCCAAGTGTTTGGCCCTCTCCAAGAGGAAGGCAGAATTCCTTTCCTCCAGGCATCCAGTCCATGTAAAACTCCACCAGAAAGCCATGCCTAAATAGGGAATGTAAACTTCATTCATCCTCAGAGCCCTCGGGACAGCAGCCAGTCCCAGCCAGGCTCCCCAGCCACCTCACTTTGCCACTGTGCCTCTTCCTAGCACAGCACTCAACTTCTCCATCCCCACTCATCACCCAAAAGAGTTTGGACTCAAATTCCTGACTCCAGGTCAGCTGGTGATTCTGAGGACAAAGACAAAAGAGCAGGAACAGCCATTTCAAGTGCACCTTTGCTGCCAGGTAGGGAAGCACCAGCTCTGCCACTTCCCATTGCAATTCAGACCTCCAGCTCGAGGGGAAAAAAACCCCAGAAAAATATTAAAAAAAACCCCAAAGAACCAGATCTTTGAAACTCAGCACAGCACATCTCACAGCCCTGAACTCCTGCCACCTTCCAGGTGTGAGAACAAGGACCTGCTAGGGAACCCTGGACACAGACTGCTCCAGGAAACCTGCTCGGGCTGAGACAATGCCTCAGCAACACACCAGGAGGAACTTCTGGGTGCAAACAATGGTTTGAGGCAAAGTAAATTAACTTCAGCTGCTCTGGCAGTTGAGCATTTTCTGAATAGAATTAACATGAACAACCCTTGCTGGGAAGGAAAAACCTGTCATTCTCACACTTTTATGTAATCAGACTATTTCCTGTTTAATAAAAAGGAAATCCCATCAAGAGACTGCAGGAAACAAGCCCTACAAGGTCATTCTTTTAAAACAACTTCAAACAGGATATTGCTACCAATGAGCTCTCCCAAGACAAAGGGGCTGAGTTCCAAAGGAGGGGGAGACATTGCTGTGTTGGAAAAAACCCACACTTCCACCACCAGCCCTGGATCCCAATACATGCAATGCATTCAGAGAGATCAAGGAAAAAGCTGTCAGCATCCAAACCCCAAAAAGGTTTGGGTTGGAAGGGATCTTGAAGCCCATCTCATTCCACTCCCTACCACCTTCCAGTAGACCAGTGCAGGGTACAGCTGACTTTTTAGCTCATTAACTTCTTTGTTACATAAATAACTTTTATTTTAATACATCCTAAAGTAGTTAATTTAATCTAAACAGCTATCAAAAAATAACCCAAAATTTAGTTATGTTTTTAAATCAGGCCAGAACACGTAGGAAGGTCAGATATTTCCATTTTATCCTTGCCAAGCAACTGTGTTTAAAATGGCTACTGAGACTCTTGGCCTGCCAGGAATTTTGGAGTTGGATTTTGGAGCCACGTCCTGCAGACTTTTTGGAAAAGCATTTGCAGGTAACACACATGTCACATGGCCAAGTTGTGTTTTCCAGGATTTCAAAGACAATTATGTCATTTCAAAGCAGGGAAATGAGCAACACAAGCCTCTCTGGCAAGGCAGGAGGTGGCCCTGCTGAAACTCTCCCACACAATCCCCCACAAAAGAGAAAGTTTAGAAAAATAAGCCAAGTTTGAAGTGTGCAGCAGGGGCTCAAAGCAGAGCCTCATGGCAAGAACCTTCAAAGCTGCACACAACAAACAAACCCAAACAAACCTGAGCAGTACCAACCCCGCCTGGAGGAGACAGGAAACACACCAAGACATCCAAGGCTGCCCAGCCAGCTGCATGGAGTAAGGAGCTCCACGGGAAAAGGGGTAAAGAGTTTGTCCCTGGGATAAATCTGGGCACCCCCTTACACAAAGCTGACTTTAAAACAACCAACACAAACCTGCTGTATCCACGTGGAGGGGTTTTTCTGTCTTCTTTTCACAGGAATCATGAGGCTCTGCAAAGCAAGAACTGGGCAACCAGGATCAGGCAGAGATTTAACTCCTCATTTGTGGAACAGAGGAGCAGATTCCCAGGCTGTTCCACGCTGTGGTGGATTCAAACAACATCCACCACCCATAAATAAAACAAGAGCAGCTCCACCGTAAGGAACACGATTCCTCGAAAGAGGCTCCACAGCAGCACTGGAGCAGACAGAAAGGGCCACAGCCCTGCGAGGAGCTGGGCCACAGCATGAGTAGAAAATGGGCTGAGAACCTTCCAGACCTCCAGGAAAAGCCAGTGCTCCCCACCTGTGCCAGCCGGGGCCCGGCGAGCTGGCAGCCAGCACAGGGAACAGCAGGCAAGATGTAAAATCCAGGGTCTGGCCCAGCAGCCTCCTGCTGCCAGGAGCTGATCCATAGCTGCTGGCTCCTGACACAGCCTCTGCACTGCCTTACAAGCTTCCTCTCAATATTTTCAGGCTTTCCCTCAATATTGACATGCTTTCTATCAATACTGTCGTGCTTTGTATCAACATTAAGCTATAAATCACGTCGTTTGCACGGAGACTGAAGCACAAACCTCCCGGCACTGCACCTCATTTCCCACTCCAGCATCATTTATCAGAGCACAGCCTGCAAGGAAACTCTGCTGCCGCAGAGGCTGCAGGAGCTGCGAGGAGAAGATGGCTGACTGCAAGGCTTTTGCAGTTCAATCTGCCTTTGTTTCAAAGTTTCAGTTTAAAATGAGTGTGTTCTCAGGAGCTGAGCTGTGCTCCCATGTGCCCCACGGCCAGGCAGATTCCAGAGCTGGTGCTGTGTCCAGCATAACAAACACCTTGGGTGCTTCACTCAAAATTAACAAAATTCTCCCAATCCCCAAATATCAGTCCTGTAATGCTTTTTCACCTGACAAAAGTGAGATGTCCATTTGACCACACCAAATCACCTTTAAGCCCTCTGACCAGCAAGGGGTGAGAACTGCAGGAGCAGGGGGAGAAGAGGGACACTGCTGTCACCAAAGCTGTGCAAAATGAATCTCATTTCCCTGGCAGCAACACAGCCTCGATGACTCCCCACCAAATCACGCGTTTTGCCAAAATGCAAAGGCAGTTTGCCCCAGGGTGCACGCCAGGGCTCACGGGAGGGCTTCTCCCACCCTCTTGCTATTCCAGGCACGTTCTGGAGCTCGCACATGGTAGGAGTGAATCCAGCCGGCCCTGCACCTGCCAGGGTCAGCAGCTGGGACCACAACACACACTCTCACCAGAAACCCCTCCCTGCCCATGACGCCCTGTCCTGCCAGGGGCATTCCAGCTCCTCAACAGGATACGTTTCCTTAGACAAGTGTTATTTTTGCACAGGCACCTGCACCAGGCTCCGTGGGATAATGGGATTTAACTGAAAACGTGGGATCCAGGAGCTGGAGGTGGGAAATTCACGGCAGGACGTGGAAAAGGGAAGGGATTTGCACTCGAGAACTTGACAAAAGTAAAGCACAAGTTTTGGAGCGGGAGCAAGAGGTGAACTGGAAGAAGTTCAAGTCATTTCAAGTGCTTGGATCGCACCTACAGTCCTATAACCAGAGAGGAAAAAATACAGCAGATTCTGTTGGTTTTTAGGCTGCTGGTTAGAATAACAATAATAAATCACCGCGTCCCGCGCTGCTGCTCTGCCTCCAGAACTCCACAGGTCCTGTTACTGCTACTGCAGCGCTCCTGCGACTTCAGAGCCACTGCCTGCTCCTGCCAGGGAGGAACACAATCCCCAGTCCTCCCCCTCCAGCGAAATTATGGTTTAGATAAGCACAGAAATTATCTGCAACATGCCTTCCCATGCCTCAGGAGCAGCTGAACCGCCTGCAGCAGCCGCTGCTTTCAGAAGCCGAGGGCTGATAAGGGGCACTCCCAGAGAGAGACCCCAGAACCTATTTCTGCCTGTCAAAACCAGTTTGGTGACCACTCAGTGCTTACACAACTTGTCCAGGCGCACCTTTTCCAGGATAAAGGCTGGCTTGTAAAGTGCCTTTTTCAGTAAGGGAGGAAAAAAAGCAATGAAGAGGTATTTGGGCTTTTTACAGAGCTGTCAGCAGCTGCACACTGTTCTGATTAACCACCCTACTCAGGACATACAGCACACACAAACTCTGGGGAGCTGCTCAAATATAAGTAGATAATTCTACACACAGCATCAATCTGTGTCACCTGCAGGAGGAGAGGTAACCCCTGAAACATCTGACAAAAATCTACCCAGCAGGTAATTGTACCCCTCCGAATTTCACAGGTTAACGTGAGATTTCTGAGAACAAAGAGTCAGTGTGCCATATCCAGTGGCAGACAGGAATTCTGAAACAAACACACACAAAATTTGAGAGATCTTTGCTCTGTGCCGTCAGTCCTTCAGCTGGGTTGAAAAAGAACAAGTGTTTAAAGTAAAACAGGCCCTGTTTCCCAGCCACTGGATGTCACCTACAGCACTCCCACACGGATGTTTGCTATTTGTAAGGTAGAACTGAGTTTGCTAATTCTGCTCTATCCAAGCAAACCGGGACAACTCTCCTTATTTTAAAAGAACGTAAAAGTCCACACACATGGTTGGGTTTGGGTTTTTTTATTAAGAAGGGAAAGAGTTGTTTTTCCAGATTGTGAGAGTCCATCCATGGAAAGATAAGGTCCCCTGGCAGCAGCCCCTGCTGGGTGCACCCCCAAATGCTGGTACCTGTCTCCACACTGCAGGAGTTTATCTGAAGGGTGAGATGAACCGAGTAAGGCAACTGGGCGTGAGGGCTTTTTTAAAAAAAGAGGGGGTACAGAACACACAGAGTGAGGAGAAAAAGCTAAAAAAGCAGCTCGTAGCCAAGCACTAAATGGATCCGAGGTGGAAGAAATTCCAAAGCAGTGTCCTGCAGAGAACAGACACAGCCACCACTGTTGGGTCCTTCTCCAGATCCAGGGTGGAGCACACCCTCTTTCCACAGTCATCACTTTTCCCTGAGCTGCAGCAGAACAAAACTGACTCAGTTCTTCAGTTTCACAACAGCTCGCTGAGCTTCCAGTAAATGAAGTGAAAATTTAACAATTTTCATTCTTTTGTTGTCTGGAAAAGTACAAGAAACCATGGAATTGCTTGTAAAACTGTTTAGTGACAGCTGCTTTTGTGGGAAGGCAAAACACTTTTTCAGATGAAAGCCGGGTTTTGCAGAGGTTTATCCATGCTCCTGCTCTCGGAGAACACAAACTCCAGATTCTACAGGGCTGAGAGGGACAGGAGAGGCACAGGCAAGGAAAGTCCCACACCAAGCTGGCCCTTATCCCCCTGGAGATGTGCTGACAGGATAGCAACAGAGCAGAACTTCACTCGGGTTCAAGCACAACCTTTTATGCAGCAGATGGGAGCAGGCAGCCAAGCCCAGCCATCAGAACAGGGATTCTGAGGCTATTCCACAGAAAGCAGGATGATCATATGATGCTGGGCTCGCTTACATCCCGGCACTGAAGCACTCGAGAGGTTTTAGCTGTTGTTGGTTTGCACTGGAGCCAAGGCACAGGGGACAGCCCAGGAGCACCTCGTGATCCCCACCACACACGGGGTTCCAATGCCAGCCCTGCTGCGTTACATCACAGCTGGAGTAAAACCCGCGAGAGGCCAGAAGGAAAAGGAAAAAGGTTCGTTTGCATTCCAATGGCTTTCCCAGGGGCCACCCGGCCCAGCTCTCCCGTGACCACCGAGGCTCAGCCGTGCCAGGGCACCGGCCCCTGGGTGAAGCCTCTCTTCTCCCGGCTCCATTCACTGCTCAGAAAAGATTCTTCCCGAGGCATTTTCTCAAAAAAAAAAAAAAAAAAGTCTTTAAAAACGCCCGTGGTGAAGGAGCAGCTTGTCCTTTCACAGATACAATGTGGGCATGTTGAAACCCGCTGCTGCCCCATGGCCCAGTGGTGCCTCTTCATCCTGCCACACACCACCCGAGCAGGGCTCCAGCTGCTGGGCCAAACTGGGCCAGGAGAGGCATTTTCTGGGATGTTTCCTCATGGAACAGCTGGTCCACACAAAAAATATGTGTGTGATGTAAAAATAACACCCTGGTGGCAATGCTGAGGGGCAGGGACACCCCAGGCAATGAAGGGACCACAGGATTTGGGAGCTCTCCCTTCACTCTCCTTCCACAGTTCTGCAAATATTCCAGGAGTTCAGTCCATGTGAAAAGATGGGAATGGCAAAGTCCTGCTGTCTGGCTGCTGGAAGGTCCTCTGAAGTGTGTTCCCACTTTCTGAATGAATCCCGTTGCTGCCCGAGCTCTCCCTGTTGCCCAAGGATGTGGATGGTGGTTTGGGAAACCACACACAATTTGGGGGGTTCCACAATGCCCAGAAAATGTAAATTTTTTTTCTCCATTTGAGATTCAGGTTGAAATGAATTCTCCCCGTGCTAGTTTTTAAAGGAATATGTAACAAAGGCATCTTTTCAGCCAATGCTTGCTCTTCCAAAAACGTTCCAGAGCTTTTTTCATGCCCAAAGAAGCGGCCTCCAAATGCAATGCAGAGACAATGTGCGACTTCCAGCAGCATAAGGAAAAAATAAATCACTCAAAAACGAAAAAAGAACAAAGTATTTTTCTCTTAAGCCTCTTTATTTGCAAATGTAACACCAAACCAAGGACATGGTGTTTTATCAATCTCCAGGGATTGCAAAGATTTCAATGAAAAATATGTCAGTGAACTGAAGAGTCAGGGGGAAACACCTAAACAGAAGAAAGTAGCCTCCTCTGTAAGAGTAAACAGAATTCTCTTATTTCTTCTTGTCCATTGACAAACTGTTTAATTCAAGAACTAATGAGGGGTTAAAAACAAGAAAAAAATGGATTTTTGAATTCATAGCAGGAAATGAAGAAAAAAGGCAAGACTAAAGTTCTACTATTTCTTAAGCACTTAAAAGTAACAGTAATGAGAAACAGACAGTCATAGGAAAAATCCAACTTTAATATAGAAAGTTTAATTTATTTATCAAAACACGCTTCTTTTCTTCTCTCTTCTTTTCAAACACTAAGCTTTTAATAGCTCTTTAATGTACATACTTTGGCTCTGGCTCTTTCTCCCCTCCCTGGAGAGACCTTTTAAAGAGATCTCAATTTCCACTTAAATAGAAGCAATCAATAATAAAATACGTCAGTAACATTAAAAAGTATTATTGTCCAAGAGCAAACCAGAAATCTTTCACAGTCATTTTATATTCTGTACTTAAATGTGTACAGGTAACACCTTCCTTGCTATCAAAAAAGTGCAAGTTGCAGTGAGTGGACACCAGTCAGCTTCTCTCAAAGTTTATTTAAAAGCCAACAAATGAGAATTATTTCCCAAGAAGTAATTAGAAAGGAAAATTAATAAGGTGTCCTTTTTGCTGATTTCACTCATTGACACAAGTTTAACTCCAACACCTTTTGGCCATGGCCAAGTGCAGGATCTGGGCACAGAGTCCATCCCAGTGGGGTTCACTCTGTGGGACAGGCTAAGAACTTTCCAGATGTCTTTGTGACAAGCCCCCTTCCTGGGCAGCTCCTGCAGCAGGGCTGTAACAGGTGGGAGCAGAGGGTGCAGCCTCAGCTCAGGGCTGAACCCACAGGTACCACACACAGCCTCCAAAGGCTCTGAGACCAGACCCGTCCTTCCCTCATCCCACATCCCAGGAAACCAGCCCAGCCCGGAGTGCAGCCCTTCCCCAGCAGCTCCTGCTCCCTCCTGAGCTGTCCCAGGGCAGCACAGCCACTGCCAGCTGCCACTGCGAGCTCAGGGACCAGGCCACCAACAGCGACCACAGGGACAGCAGCTCACCCAGAGCCTGCACTGCCCTGCTCACAGAAACCTCCCCGGAGCTCACAGAGCCCTGGGAATGTCCCAGAACAACCAGCACAGGCAGCCAGCTCCCTCAAACCCTGCCTGGAACCAGAAACACATCGTTCTACTCCAGCTCTCACCTAGAAACTGGAGCCTGAAGGAGTTTAAATTCAATCCACTGTAGGTGGAGACCACAGCAGAGACACAACTGACACAAAAGTGGTTTTAAATCTCAGCCTCACACCAACCTGACAGCTGAGCCTGCTGCAAGCATCCATCCCACGCCAGCGTGCCTCGGGAACGAGTTCACTTTCCTCCTTGGACCTCTTGGGTCAGCACTGTGACACTGCCACAGAGCCGGGTGTCCCAGCACCCTGAGGGCTCTGACCCTGCCATTAACACACCCGGGTGTCCCCAGCACCCTGAGGGCTCTGTCCCTGCCATTAACACACCTCGGTGTCCCCAGCACCCTGAGGGCTCTGTCACCAGCTCCCACGGGCTGGAAGGATCAGCTGGAGCCTGCACAACACAGCAGACCGAGGTGTGTTAAAATAAAACTCACAACCAGTCACATGCTGATTGCCTCAGGCACCTGTTAAAAGTACTTTTCTACCCTAAGCCACCCTGCAGTCACACATGGCAAAGCTTGCACCTCTGGAGAAGAGCCTGCAAATTGCCCCACTAATTGTGAACGATTCATCAGGGCACTCCAACGCCCTCACCCACCCGTGCTGAGCACCCCCAGCATCACCACACAAAACAATGATGGTCTTCTTCATGGTCAGGCCATACATTTCCTGGAAGTCCGTGGGAAGGATCAGTTACACTGAATGCTGCACCAGACACACTGCTGTCATTTCAGACCATTTCTGCTGAAATGCTGACACTCCTCATCAGGCCAGCACAGTTACAAAGGGCTTGTGCAGTCTCCTTCACGTTAAATAATAACTGGATGCATGCTAATTGCCTTTCCTCCAGTGAACTGTCCGCATTCCCTTCCGATTTCCTGTAGCTACAAATATGATAATCAGGAGAACAAAGACTTTAGCACAGCCACTCGGGCACAGCAAACGCAGCGGAGTGTGCACGCCTGACTCCAGCAGCAGCAGCAGCAGGCAGACCTGCAGCCTCGCTGCTCGGAGCACCCCGAGCCCACCTTCAGGAGGTGTCAACAAAGACTCGAGTGAAATCGCACACGGGAGCGAAGTTTCTCGCCGTAACTTCCCGGACAATGCAGCCCCTTAGCAACGCGGCCGCTCTCAAACCGACCGATCCACCTTTAATTCCCACTTCCTCCCAAACTCTCTGGACAGCAACTTCTGGCACTCCATCAGTCCCCTTTTATCCCAGTTTCTTTTTATAAATCCGAGGTCGGGTTTCCTCGCCCACCTCATGTGATGTGCTGCACTGAAGTTCTGCCAGCGCGGTCGGTCCCGCACTGCCAAACCCCCTCCCGCGCTGCCCTCAGCCCGTCCCGCCGCCCACCGGCATCTCCCCGGCTCCGGCGGACAGCACCAACCCAGTGCCAAGCACCGGCTCTCCCAGCGACGCTGAATGACGCCTCTTAAAAATAAAACCCCGCCGGGACCGAGTCCCCGCACCGCGGGCGGCTCGGGGGTCCCGGGCCGGCCTCGCCCCTCACCTCCTCCTCGCTCTCGCTGCGGAAGCACAGGCAGGCCGCCCGCTTCTTGTAGCCGTCCCCGTCGTAGGTGCGCGTCTGGTTGGACTTGAGCTTCATCATCCTCCGCTCCGGGGGCGGCGGGGCCGGAGGACGCGCGGCCCGGAGGGCGGGGGCGGGCGGGACCCACCGGGCGGCGAAGGACGGGGGGGCGCGGGGGAACCGCCTGCCCGCGACAGTCTCTCTCTGGGTCTCGCTTCGTGGGTCTGGCTACGCGCTGCCTCCCTTCGCCCGCCTCACCCCTGCCCTCGCTCCCGGCCGCGCCGCCGCCACCGCCCGCGCTCCGGCCACCGCCGACGACGACCGCGCCGCCATCTTGGGGCTCGCTACGCAAACGGCGTAGCGCCGCCGGGCGGGGAGGCGGCGCTGCCCCCGCGGGCTCACGGCGCGCCCGCTACGCGAAGTGCGCAGCGCGGCTTCCAGAATCGCTCCCCCCATCGCTGGCGGCGCCGCCACGCCCCCGCCCCGGCTCGCGCGCTCTGCGCCATTGGCGCACGCCGCGTTGGGGAATGCGAGGGGCGGCGTAGAGCGGCGGCGGCGGGCGCTCGGCCTTACGCGAACGGCGCAGGGGCCGGGCCGGCGGCGCGCACGTGGCCCCGCGGGGACAGCGGCTCCGCGGGGACAGGAGCGCGCACCGCGCGGGGGCTCCGCAGGCACCGCTGGCCCCGCCCCCCGCGACACCGCGGGGCCCTGTCCCCTCCCCGGTGACATTCTGTGTGTGTCTGTCTCTGTGTGTGTGTCCATTCCCACTCCGGTGACACCCGGCTGCGTGTCCACCCCCCTGCCGGTGACACCGCGGGTCGCTGTCCGTGTGTCCGCTGCCCCGGTCAGTGACCGCGCGTTGGTTGCCCAGTGCCCGCTCCCCCCTCCCGGCGGTGACACCGGGTCCGTTAGCGATTAGTCACCGGCTGCCCAGCGACACCTGGCGGCGCGCGGCGGGCACTGCGCCACTCGGTGCCCCCCAGGTGACAGCGCAGGTGACAGCGCGGGGGGCAGGACACGCGGACCCGCCCACGGGGACACGGGCTGGCACAGCTGAGTTTTCCATCTGCAGAACAGCTCATTTGCCCCGGTTGTGTGGCCGGCAATCAGCGTGGCCCCGGGCAGATGGGGAACGCTCCTGCATTCCTCCAGGACTCACCTCCACACCCCTAAACTGGGAGTTCCTTCTCTAGAACCTGCATTTAGTCGTTCCCGAAGTGCTGCTCCAGATGCCAAAGGTCTGAGTCACGCCGTGCTTGTGAGCTCTGTTTGTGCACTTCAGACAGACACAGGATGAACCCAGTGGCATTTTCACCTCTTTTATTATACACAAAACATGAGCACAAAGTTCTACTGCGGGGGCTGACCACGGCCACGACCGAATCCACCTCTCTGCAACAGCAAAAGGAGAGTGTTAGAAATCATTATGCCAAGCAATGACAGCAAAAACATCATCAAAGCTCTCTGATGGCACAGGTCAGCCAGGTGAGCTCCACCAGCATCAACCCATTCCAGCCAGCTCTGTGGATCACACCTAAATTACTTTTATTTTTGAAGTATAAAATCATGGATCTCTAAAGAGCTCAGCTTGCTCTCAAACTTGCCACTGGCCTCTGTGCCACCACCTCCTTTCCCCACAGCGAGCAAGCTGCCTGTGAAGGGTGACAGTTTCCAGCCCCTCTGACACCCTAGAGTCCCACAGGCAGGACCTTCCAGCTTATCCCAAAGCCTTTAAAAAAGCCAAGTTCAAATGCAAACACTCACAAACTGGAATTCCGTGGCTGCTCCAGCACCAGCCTCAGCCTTCTTGTCAGCACCAGCTGCAGAAAGAGAAGCAGTCAGTGCTCACAGAACCCCCTGCCTGGGAGCAAAGCTTTAACCACCCCACAGAACTCAAACTGGGGCTAAACACAGCAAAATGGAGCAGCTGTAACTGAGCACGTTTGAGAGTTAGCAAACCAGCGCCAGGGAAAACCCCACAGCGCAGCGGGACAAAACTCCAGCACACCTCCCACACAGACTCTACGCTATGCCAGGAGTCTCATCTCCCCCTTTTCTCCCCGAGAGGAGCCCCGGAGCTGGGCCAGCTGTCCCCGAGGGGGCACAGGGGCACACTCACGTGGCACGGCGCTGCGGCGGTACGTGTCCCGGTCAGCCTCGCCCCGCGTCAGCCGCGCCGGGCGCTCGCCCTCCAGACCTGCAACACAGCACAGACACGGCTCAGCCAGGGCAAACACAGCTCCCTGCAGCCCAAGGTGCACCACAGCGCCGGGTCTGCCAGCAGTGCTGCAGCTGGGGCAGCTCGGGGAGGATAAACCTGAGGGGAATGGTGATTTAGTGAGGGAAACCTCATTTGAAGGGTGAAATCCGCTCAAGCGTCCCAGCTTGGGGCAGGGTGGAAGTTAAATAATGGGAGAAGTGGGTTTACAGCATCATCTCAATAGTTCTCTGGTCATCAAACTAGTGCTGAATGTTACTGATGGTAAAAATGCCAGAAATACTGGGAATCTGCCATGGCTGACAAGGCTGTGCAAGCTGAGTCCCAAACTCAGGACAGAATTCCCACCCCAACCTGGAACAGCCACGCTGTCAGTACCCCAAATCCCCCCACAGAACACGTTCAGGACAGTAAAAGCAGATTATCTGTGGAATCTCAGATTAATGCCAGACAAAACTGCTGCAGGAACACCCAGCTGTGGTGAGACCACCTCCTCTCAGGGACTGGGATGTGTCCCTGGAGCCCACCCAGGCAGGACCCACTGAGGGGCAGCTGTGCCTGGCACACCCCAGCGCCCTCCTGCACATCCACATGCACTGGTTTGGCCATAAAAAACCCAGTTCTTGTAATAATTCTTTTGCTACACCACCTCTGTGTCTCCCAGACTGCTGCTGCTGCCTCAAGCAGGTCATCCACAGCAAAAAAGAACACCAAGGGCAGCCCTTCCAACCTTCCCTGCCCAGATGGGGCTGAGGAGGTTCCAGCACCAGGACAGTGACACCACACACAGCTGCCAGCCCTCCCTCCCAGCAGGGATGCAGCTCCCTTAAGCTCACTGGATAAACACAGCATCTAAAGAACAAATCTTGGAACATCCAAGCAACTCAGAGATCAAAGAGAGCAGCACATTGCCAGTTTCTCTGCAATTCCTTCCTTTGAAGCAGGTGATGCTCCTGTTTTGTTTGGCTCAGACACAAACTGCAGCAGCTGGGGGTGAACTCCCAGCACTGCCTGGCCCCAGACCTGTGGCTCAGAAGCAAAAAAGGACAATGGATGTGATCCCCCAGAGCCAGAGCACATCTGGCTGCACTCCTGCCCTCGGGGGTGTGAAAGCCACTGAGGGAAAATCAGAGCTGCAAATGCAACACACAGAACCACAGAGCAGCTGGGGTTCATCTGGAGATCACCCAGTCCAAGCCCTCTCAGGCAGGGTCACCCGGAGCAGGTGACACAAGAATGTGTGCAGGTGAGTCTGGAATGTGTGCACACCCTCCCTGGGCAGCTGCTCCAGGGCTCTGCCACCCACATAGAAAGTTCTTCCTCAGATTGAGGTGGAACTTGCTGGATTTTATTTTCTGCCCCCTGCTCCTTGTCCTGTCCTTGGGCACCACTGAACAGTCTGGCAGCGTCCCCTGTGGGTATTTGTCTCCTCTCCTCCACTCCAAGCAGGCCCAGCTCCCTCAGCCCCTCCTCACAGAGATGCTCCAAACCCCTCAGCAGCTCTGTGGGCTCTGCTGCTCTTCCACCATGAGCCCTGGTCCAGGGGGAGCACGTTCAGTGTCCCTGGGGGAGGCAGGGTGGGACACCCAACACAGGTGACACCCAGCCTGGCCACAGGTGACACCCAGCCTGGCCACGGGTGACACCCAACACAGGTGACACCCAGCCTGGCCACAGGGGATCCCAGGCGGGGCTCTCCCAGCCCTGGACAGTGCCTCCTCCACATCCCCACCTCAGCAGTGTGCTCCCAGCAATCCCAGTCCCTGGGGAAGGCCAATCCCCACCCAGAGCACATCCCCGTGCGTCCCACCTGAAAACCCCACAAACCCCAACCCCATTTCCTTGCTCTGCTCACAATCCCACAGCCAGCCCTCCCTGTGTCCTGCCCTTCCAGCCCCCGTGCCCCCCCAGGTGACCTTTGGGCCGGGGCCTGCCGGTCTCGGGGCGGCTGCGGCGCAGCGTGGCGGGCACGATCTCGGGGGGCAGGTGCAGGTAGTCCCGCAGGTACTGGATGCCCTCGTTGGTCAGGTACCAGTAGAAGTGCCTCCAGGCAAACTGCTCCTTCACGTAGCCCCGCGACTTGAGGGACTGCGGGGAGAGCTCCCAGTCAGCCCCAGTCAGTCCCAGCTCCTCACAGGCACGGCGCCTCCTCGCAGGGAACGGGGACAGTCCACGTGAGGGGACAGGATCCACAGGAGGGGACAGGATCCACAGGAGGGGACAGGATCCACAGGAGGGGACAGGATCCACAGGAGGGGACAGGATCCACAGGAGGGGACAGGATCCACAGGAGGGGACAGGATCCACAGGAGGGGACAGGATCCACAGGAGGGGACAGGATCCACAGGAGGGGACAGGATCGAGGGGACAGGATCCACAGGAGGGGACAGGATCCACGTGAGGGGACACCATCCACAGGAGGGGACAGGATCCACAGGAGGGGACAGGATCAATGTGAGGGGACAGGATCAACGTGAGGGGACAGGATCCACAGGAGGGGGACAGGATCCACAGGAGGGGGACAGCGATCCACAGGAAGGGGACACGATCCACGGGAGGGGACAGAATCAACGTGAGGGGACAAGATCCACAGGAGGGGACAGGATCCACAGGAGGGGACACAATCCACGTGAGGGGACACGATCCACAGGAGGGGGACACGATCCACAGGAGGGGACAGAATCAACGTGAGGGGACAAGATCCACAGGAGGGGACAGGATCCACAGGAGGAGGACAGGATCCACATGATGGGGACAGAATCCGCAGGAGGGGACACGATCAATGTGAGGGGACACAACCAACGTGAGGGGACACCTTCCACAGGAGGGGACACAATGCACACGAGGGGACACAATGCACACGAGGGGACACAATGCACACGAGGGGACACGACCCACACGAGGGGACACGACCCACACGAGGGGACACCGGGCAGCAGCACCGCCGGGACCGAGCCCCCCGTGTCCCCAGGCCCCCCCACCTGCATGGCCTTCATGACGTGCAGGTTGGGCACGTTCTTGTCCACCAGCTCGGGGTGCTTGGGCATGTGCACGTCCTTCTTGGCCACCATCACGCCCTCCTTGAAGAGCAGCTCGTAGATGGCGATGCGGTTCTTCTTGGGCATCAACATCTGCACGGGGCACAGCGAACGGCGGGGCTCGGTGACACCGGGGCACCAACACCTGCCCCGGGGGCAGCGAGCCCGGCCGGGCGGCTCCCCGGGAGGGACAACCGAGCACCGCCGGGTTTTGCTCGGTAAATGATCCCGCGCACTGCGGGCGGCCCCGGGGGCAGGGCAGCGCTCGGGGGGAGCCCCCCACGGACGCCGTTAAGCCAAACCGATCTGGGGAACCGGGAGCGCGGGAGGCTCTCGCCGCCCCGGAGCCGGAACCGGCCCCGGCAGCGCCCCCAGCACGGCAAACCGGCTACGGGCGGCGCTCCCGGACCTGGGACACCCGTGCTCAGGCAGGACCGAGCCCCACAGGGTCACGGGCCACCCCCGCGGCCGCGCCCGGCGCCGGGAGGCCCCGGTGCCAGCGCTGGGCATCCGGTACCACCGCGCGGCCCGCCGCCCGCAATCCCTCCCTCCCCGCACGGCCGGGGTGCAGCCCCCATGGCGGAGATGCCCCGCGGGGGCGCCCAGGCCCCGGGATGGCGGCGATGCGCGGCCGATGGCCCGAGCGCGGCCTCACCGTGGCGGCGGCGGCGGGGCCCGACCGGAAAGGACTGCGCGTGCGCGGGACCGCCGCTTCCGCCGCCTCGAGGACCCCTGGCGGCGAGGGTGGCCGCGGCGCTGCCTGCGCGGAGCGCAAGGACCCCTCCCGCCTAGCAACGGGCAGGCCGGCGCGGTGCCTGAGGGGGCGGCGGTGCCTGAGGGGGACAGCGGGAGAGCCCCGGTGTCACCCCCGGTGTCACCCCCAGCCGTGGCATCCCCGCACCTCCTCAGCCGTGCCCGGCGTCTCTCGGAGCGCGGCTGTGAAGCCCTGCCCGGGATCCCGGCTCGCACCCTCGGTGTTCCCGGGGCACCGGAGCGCTCTGCTCCCCTCACGAGCCCGGGAGCGGCGACCCCCGCCGGCCCGGGTGTCACCCCCAGCCGTGACATCTCCGCACCTCCTCAGCCGTGCCCGGTGTCCCTCGGAGCGGGGCTGTGAAGCCCTGCCCGGGATCCCGGGTGGTAGCCCGGGCTCGGGGCTCCCGGGGCACCGGAGCGCTGTGCTCCCCTCACGAGCCCGGGAGCCGCGACCCCGGTGCCACCCCCAGCCGTGACATCCCCGCATGTCCCCGCACCTCCCCGCTGTCCCTCGGAGCGGGGCTGTGAAGCTCTGCCCGGGATCCCGGCTCAAACCCTCGGTGTTCCCGGGGCACCGGAGCGCTGTGCTCCCCTCACGGGCCCGGCAGCCGCCATTCCCCCATCCTGTTCCCAGAGGGTTTCTCTGGAGCCGCGTCCCCTTGGGCACACCCCGTGTCCCCCAGCCCGGAGCTGTCCCCCTCGGTGTGGCGTTGGAACCCCCGGGAGGGACCGGAGCCGGTCCGGGGGCAACATCCGAAACACGGCGGAGCAGAGCCGGGGGCAGCCCGCGGGGCTGGGGGGCACAGGGACCCCGGTGCCCCGGCGCTGATGGCCGTCCCCTCACGGGCTCGCTGTCACCTCGCGCGGGGCGGGAGGGGATTGGCCGGCTAAAAATGCCGCGCTAATCTCCGAGCTGATCTTTACCCCCTCCCTCCGCCCCATCTGCCGCCACCCGCCCGCGATGCGCAGCGCCGGCCCCGGGAGAGGCTCCGGCCCCGGGAGAGGCTCCGCCGCCGGCCCCGCGGCCCCGAGGTACGGCCGGGGGGCGCGGGGTGCGCCGGGGGGCGGAGGGCGGCGGCAGCGGGGCGTCCCCGCCGCTCTTTGAACCGGCTCCGCGCCCGACCCGCTTGGAGGGATTTCCGACCCGTGCCGGGCGGGGAGCGGGAGGGATCGGGGGATGCGCCGCGTCCCTGGAGCTGCCCGCTGCCGTCCTGGGGCTTTGCTGCGGTGCCGTGCCCGCCTTTCTTCCCTTGGGACGGAGCTGGGGCGAAGCTGCCGCAGGGTGACCCCAAGGATGCTGCGACAATTGCGGCATCACCCCGTGCGGTGCCGCGGGGCAGGAGCTGGCCCTGCTGGCCCGGACACGCTGTCGCTGTCGCTGCCTCTGCTGCAGCAGATCACAGCTCCTGCACCTCCTGCCTCGGAAATGGCAAAGCGAGTGCTTTGCTAAACGGATTAGAGCTCTCCCGGCAGCCTCCCCGGCTGCTCCCGCATCCCTCGGCCCCCGCGTCGCCTTGCCCGGGCAAGCCCCATCCCTAAGCCGAGGGCCGCAGCACAGCAGAGATCAGCGCTGAGCCCGAAACCCCGCCTGAAGCCCCGAGGCTCCTTCCATCTCCTCCCTTTGGAGGAGCGCAGAGGAAATCGGGGAATTCACCAGGCAGCGGCTCGGCCGGTGCTGGAGGTGCTGCCCTGCCCGGGTTTTGCACTGATCTCTGCCCCCCCGGCCGCTTTCTCTCCCTCCTCCCAAGATGTGCGGCTGCCGGAGGGGCTGCGGCAGGACGGGAGCGGGATTTAACCGTGAAAGGATTGAAGGAAGGGAGCCCAGGCACTGGCAGGGACCGACAGTGACGTGCGACAAGGGAAGGGACATCAGCAAAGCGTGTCAGCACCAGCCGGGGCCACGTCCTGAGCCCCGAGCCTGGGCTGGGCTCTGAGTGGGATCCCCCTCGATGGGAATGCCCTGTCCCCAGCTGTGCTGGTCCCTGCCAGGGCAGGGGATGCAGCCAGGCTCCTCCAGCACAGCGCCTGGCACGGCTCTGCCCGGGCACAGACTTTGTCCTGGGGGTGCCAGCCTGGCCAGCCTTTGTGCAACACCTTGAAGCCAAACTCTGGACCTGCTGAGCTCCTGTGGACGGTCCTGGAGGAGGAGGAGAGGTCGCATCCAGCCGGCAGCTCGCAGGGCAGTGTCCGGCTGTCCCCGGCGTGGCACCGCAGTGCCCGCGGGTGGAATGTTCGGGCTCCTCAGGCAGCTGCCTGCAGCCAGCCCCACGCTGCTCCCCAGGAAAAATGGAGCCTTTATGTGCCGGCCCCGGCCCCTTCCCCGGAAAGGCTCGGAGGATGCCCCGGCCGGTCACAGGCAGACAAGAAGGGGATTGTTTTGGTGGGATTTGGGTTTCTGGGAGCACCTGCCCCGCGCTGGGCCCTCCACAATGGCTGCCTGTCTGCCGCAGAGCCGCCAATTATCCTCCGCGGCTAATTAGAGATGCAAAGTAGCGCTTGCATTCTCCCAGCTCCCCGGAGGGCTCCTGGGACCGGCGGCACATCCGCAGCGGCGACGCAGCCCGGGCTTGGGGCGAGCGTGGGGCGCTGGCCCCATCCTGCCCCGAGCCCCAGCTGCCCCTCTGCCCTGCCCTGCACTGGAGGGCAGGAATGGGTTCAGGGTCCTGGGGTGCCCTCTGCCCCCACCCACACCAGTGGACCACCCATGGGCTCTCCCAGAAACAGCTGAGCCCCATAACTCGGGGTTCTGCTGGGATTTAGGAACACATTTCCTTTCCTTGCTGGGAGCTGACTGTGTGTGAATCCCCCCCAGTTCGTGTGAGGGCTGGTGCTCCTGCCTGGCTGATGGGCAGGCGGCTGATCCCTGGTGGCATCTCTTCATTCCCGGGATCACGGTGTGGGCTCATGTGCTCGTTTGTGCTCACGGAGCTGTAATGCCAGAGCGGCAAGTGGCCCCATAAATCAGGGCTTATTTCCTGCCAATACCGTCTGCTGCTTCCCACAAGGAAGCTCATTTACAGGAGGAGAAGTGACTTACCACTGAAAACAGTAAACGGTGGGATGGTGAGAGCCGGGGAAGAGTTTGTCGTGACCGAGTTTTTGGTGAAGGAACCGAGGAGGCAGAGCTCCCACCTGCTCCTTGCGTGGAACAGCCCGAGCTGCAGGGAAGGAGGCCTGAGTTGGTGCCACTTGCACAGACCACAAAGCTGGTGGCAATGGCTCTTTGCACTGGGGAACCCCCCAAGTCATTGTCACCGTCCTGGAGGGCGTTTGTCACCTAATGTTTAATGCCAAGGACATTTTCCCCTCTGCAGCAGGGATGCTGTCAGGGCAGATGGCAGCTGGGACATCCCAGTGGTGACCCTGTGCTGAGAACTGCCAACTCACTGCTTGAAAGGACTGTGACCACATATTCAGCACCCTCTGTTCCTCACCCTGAAATGCCAACAGGCAAAGATCCCCCGCCCCTGAAGGAACCACCATCCATCCCACTCCCGTTTGGGACTGGGGCCATGAAACCCCCGGGTGTCACCCCAGCGGGGTGTGAAACCTTCCGGGGGCCGTTCTGTCTGGCTCGGGTGGCACGGAGCTGCGAGGAGCCGGGAGGCAGGCGGGCTGGAGAGCCCCACCGAGCTTCATTAGGCAGTCCGAGGCTCTCGTTAGGGGAAAGCTGAGCCGGCGGCAGAGGCCGGCAGAGCCCCCCGGGACCGGGTCGCATTCTCTGGGCAACCCGATCCCGGCGGCAGCGGCCCCGGCAGCCTCATTACTGCGGCTTCTGCAGCGGCTTCGGTTACTCGCCTGGCCGCTCTCGTCTCCTGCTGGCTTTTAATTTCCCTGACATCCCCCGCGAGCGGGGGGATGCAGGCGCGGTGTCGGGGAGCTGTCATCACCCCCACCCGCATCCTGCCTGCTTCCCGACGGCTTCCAGCCCCCTCTGCCCCCGGGACTCCCATCCTGTCACAAGCCTGGTGACCCCGGGCATGAGCCCCGGGGCTTGGGAGGAGGCACATGGGCAGATGGCAGATGGCAGTGAGGGGGAGCTGCCCTGCTCCCCTCCAAGAAGCCTTGGGGGCTGCAGCCCCCTCACCCCCTTCCCCAGCCCCGCCGGGGGGAAAGGACTGTTCCTGATTATCTTGCCAGCCTGTTCCCAGCTGGCACATTTGGCAAGGAGGCGGCACCGGCTGCCTCTCCGAAGGCGTTTTGGGGTGTTTGTTCCTGCAAAAGCTGTGGCTCAGCCCCAAAACCCCCCTGCAACCGCGGGGGTGACAGAGAGGCCGGGGCAGCAGCGGAGGGAGTGCATGGCTCTGTCCCGTCCCGTGCGGGAGGGACAACGACCCCCGGGGTAGCAGGACTAGGAAACCGGGGGGTCCCCAAAAAGCCCCCCGCCTCATGGCCCGGGGGAAACGACTCTGATGAGGCCCTAACGTAGCCTGGGGCCCGACCCCGCCATCGCTGTGCCGTGGCACCCACTCTGCTGTGCCCCCGGGCCGCGGCCCCGCAGTGGGGCGGCCCCGGTGGGTGCCCTGGGCGGGGGTCTGGGCCCGGGAGGTCCCGCGGGGGCTGGCGGCAGTGCGGAACCTCGGGGTGGGCGCGGACGCGGGGATGGGGGGGGCCCGGGGGGGTGCCCTGGGGGGGGTTTGGGGCCCGGGGGGTCCCGCGGGGGCTGGCGGCAGTGCGGAACCTCGGGGTGGGCGCGGACGCG